>NC_141691.1:497166186-497496854 GCF_964263255.1 Lissotriton vulgaris
GGATGGCAGGTCCATCCGCCGCTGATCCGCGGGGTGTGGACAACAATATGGTGGCGGTGTCTGCAAAACACTGTCAGCCATATTATGATGGGTGCGGAGACATGCTTTTCCGCGGCGGATATTCCGCAGTGGAAAAGCATGTGGACCTGTGCTTCTGGGGGCCCCCTTGCGGGCCCCCAGGATGTTGAGGGGTGGGGGGTGCACATGGGCGGTACCTATGGTACCCCCCCTGCATGTGCATGCACAAAGCGGCAGGCACCGAGCGGTGCCTGACGCTTTGTGTATGCACATGCAAAGCCTGCATTTTTTACTTTGCGGCGGGTGATGCTTTAGGCAGCCCCCGCCGCAATGTTAAATATACAGGATGTGACTGACAGGGTGGCGGTCACATCCTAATTCCTATGGAGGGAACGCCGCTGCCCCTGCAGACGGTCCCTCCACTACGGGGGTGGTGGACCGACGCAGGTCCGTCCGCCATACTAATCGACAACTATATCGGAAGGTAAACTTTTGACCTAGACCTAACGCTCAACCTACACTCCATCGCAGTCGGCCTAAAACTTTAACTTTGTAGTGGTCCAGTGCGACCAGTTAGCCGCGAGTGGCGCTTATACTTTTTGGTGCTAGAATGAACATTTTTTAATTTAAACTTTAAAAATTAATATACCCGGTTCCTGGATCACTGAAATAATATTGATGACACAAATATAGACTTACCAAAATATCGAGGAAAAAATATAGAATGCAAAAATATCTAATCCCTATCTCCAAACAGATAAGTACAAAAATATCAAATCAAAAATATTGTTGTAAAAAATATAGTTAGTCAAAATATAATTTTTTTTTAATGTCTTAAAAGTAATTGAAAATTAATGAAATAATAAATATAATTAACTTAAACATACTTAAAATACTTAAATAACCTTAGAATTTATAAATAATTAATGTAAGTTAAAACAAAAACATACAGTTTAATTAAAAAAACATACAATTTAATTTTTTTATACATATGTATATATATATATATATATATATATATATATATATATATATATATATATATATATATACATATATATATATATATATATATATATATATATATATATATATATATATATATATATATATATATATATATATATATATATTTTTTTTTTTTTTTGCAAAGGTGCATAAAGACATTAAGCACCCACCAGGGAGACCAATTGTCTTGTCCATACGCAGCCTCCTAGAAACTACTTCCTGGTTCATTGACAGCTACCTATCTCCCTTTGTCAAAGACCTTCCTTCTTTTGTGAGGGACACTCAGGACTTCCTTAGGATTATTGACGGCATACAATGGGAAGCAGACATGCTCCTCATTACTCTAGATGTCGCCAATTTGTATACTTGCATTGGACACCAAGAGGGACTCCTAGCCATTGATTGGTTTCTGAGGAAGAAAAGCATACAATTCCACCAACACAATCGCATGCTTCTCAGAATGACTGAGTTCTGTCTTTACAATAACATTTTTCTTTTTTCAGGTGTATTGTACCGTCAAATCAGGGAGACCGCCATGGGCACGTGCTTCGCCCCCAGCTATGCGAACCTTTTCGTGGGCTGGTGGGAGAAGCACGTGGCCTGGGGGGGACCAATGAGCAATGGTTGGATCACATTATGGTTTGGACTAGATACATTGACGACCTGTTTGTCGTCTGGCGGGGTGACAGACCCTCGGCTGAGAGGTTTGTGGCGACGCTTGATGACAACAGTCTCAATTTGAGATTCACCAGTGTGATCAGTGAGAGATCAGTCCACTATCTTGACCTTGAGGTGTTTGCGGCAGGGGGCACAATTCAAACCAAACTCTACCGCAAGCCAACGGCAGGAAATGCCGTACTACACGCGGCCAGTCATCATCCTAGATCCATGATAAAGAACATTCCATATGGTGAACTTTTGCGCCTGAAACGCAATTGCTCAGAACACAGCGATTTCCTACAGGCGCAAAAGGCAGCGGTCTCTAGATTTCTAGAGAGAGGCTATTCTAGGATATCACTTTCTGAGGCCTCTAAAAAAGTGGAGCTCACGAAGAGGAAAGACCTCTTAGTAAACAAAAACCTGAAAAAGGAAGTGGAGTCAAGAACAGTGACAAGAATGATCACGACCTATAACATGAGGTCTAAAGAACTGGTTCAGATTTTCAATAATAACTGGCACATCCTAAAAACAGACAGTGTCTTGAAAAACAGGCTACCATCTAAACCAGCAATCACTTATAGGCGTTGTCAGTCCCTAGGCGACCATTTGACAAGGAGTCATTACAAGGACCCCCCCAAACCTTCCACATCTAAACCTATCCAGGGTTTCTACCCTTGCATGCACTGTAAAGCGTGCAAATACAGTCATAAGAAGACCACATATGAAGGTAGACCGAACGACCCACGACCCACAAGAACTATCAACAAATTTCTGAATTGTAATTCAGAATTTGTGATATACTGTTTGGTTTGTCCGTGCTCCAAGAGGTACATTGGGAGTACGATCAACCCAGCAAAAAAGCGCATCTTGGAGCACATGCGTGCCATCACCAACAAAGATAAAAATTACCCGGTGGCGCGCCATTTTGAAACCCATCATAACAGCAACAGAGATCTACTATCTTTCTATCTCATTGACCAATTGGAAAGACAGGAAAGAGGTGGGGACAAAGTAAGGGCCCTAAGGGCAATGGAGTCTAAATATATCATTGACCTCCAGACAATGAAACCTGTGGGTCTTAATAACGATGAGGAACTTTGGGTACACCTGGAATAATTCACAGAGGCGGGTTTTAGATGAACGAATAAAATGGGGCAACAATAACAGAGCTATAAGATCATCTTCTGCCAATCCTTCCCCTACGCCTTATGTCCATCAGACTGTTTAAATCTGTTAAGTTGGATAAGGGAGACCATAGCCCATACAGGGCAAGAGAAAAAGGAAAACAGATAATCTGCCCATACAGGGCTATAGAATTACGGACTTGCATGTAGTATGTATAACAGAATAGGTGATACACTAGAGATACACGGGGCAGTAACGTTAAGTGTGTCAATATACCAACTACAAATACTAGATAGGATCTTTCAGATCTGGTACAGAGAGTTATGAAATAGACAAAAATTGTACTCTCAATGTGAGATTAACCCTAAGACACTCTTTTACCTTTAATTGTTTTGCTTATGTACCGTGCTATCCAAATGTATGTATGAATTCATTTGGTTATATTCATTTTTTTTCCATGCAAGCAAGGTATAATACAATTAATTATATGGGGTTTCCCCGTTTGTTTTTAACTGCACGAGCACTTTTTGAATCGCCATTCTCCATGCATAAGTTCAAAAGACTGTAAATTTGCACATTACAAGATGTCTGCCAAAATACCAACAAGGCTTTGTTTAGTCCTCTCTTAATGTTGATAGAGAGGTGGAGATAAAATGGTGTGATTTGTTATTCACTTTGACACTGAGGAAGCCGTTTTTCGGCGAAACGCGTTTGTCTTTCTTTGGGGTAGGGGGTCTGCCAATCAACCAAAAAAACAACTCTCAGCTCGGAGTGCCGTCTGCTTTCTTGGAACGAAGCGAGTGTGTGCCGATATATATATATATATATATATATTTTTGCTGCCTTTTTTCGCCAAGTCGCGCACTCTAGCACGGGTGCATTGCTGCGAGGGG
Source organism: Lissotriton vulgaris (assembly GCF_964263255.1). Taxonomy (NCBI): domain Eukaryota; kingdom Metazoa; phylum Chordata; class Amphibia; order Caudata; family Salamandridae; genus Lissotriton; species Lissotriton vulgaris. The sequence continues at coordinate 497,169,891 of NC_141691.1, forward strand.
TGAACCTCGCTCGTATTTTTGCTTCTTTTCCTCTGTGGTTCCCAAAGAAAACAAGCACTCGCGGGAGGAGGGTCAACCAGAGTTTTATTTCCGACCCTCTGAGCACCAGACGCGTTTCGGCTACTGCCTTTGTCAGTGGTACCACTGACTGGCAAAAATATATATATATATATATATATATATATATATATATATATATATATATATATATATATATATATATATATATATATATATATATATATATATATATATATATATATATTATATATATATATTTATATATATATATATATATTCACTGAAAAAACCATTGGTTATAGACCATATATAGTTAGGGATTAGCCTTTTCAAAACCTTATTTTACTCACACAAAACCATTGAAATTTCATATATAGTTAGTTCCACTAACTATATATCGTGCACCCGCAATCCACTGCTGATGATGTCACATATTACATCATTCATGACATGGTTAGTGACATCACTGATGACATCACTGATGACATCTCAAATGACATCACTGATGACATCACTGATGACAACATCCAGTGACTGTATGTTTCTGTAAAGTTAAAATATGTCTTACATATTGAAGAATTAGTGTATGTATAAGTGTCTGGATGAAGGATTTAGTAGGTGCATGACTGACTGTATGAGTGAGTGATTAAATGTGTCTCACTGAGTGCATGGGTTAGTGACTAAACTGTTTTAATTTGTGCATCATTATATCTGTTGTTCTACAAACTGCTGCATATGTTGATCAGTAGCTATATGAGTAACTGTATGGGTTATTCATTGGTTGTCCAAGTATTTGTATGGGAAACTGAGTGTGTGTGTATGGGTGGCTGGGAGGTGTGTGACTCTGTACATAGATGTGTGAGTAGTTGATTCACTATATGTATGGGTTCAAAAGTGCATGTGGAAACAGCTGTATGGGCGGTTGACTGTGCATGAGTGTATTAGTGAGTGAATGGATATCTCAGTGCTACATGTCAAAGTAAGTACATATGTAAAACACAGTACATGTGAGAGTTGACATATATAAATAACTGTGCATAAGAGCCAGTGAATGTGTGAGTGGCTGTATGGATTATTGTGAACATGTATCAGGGATTGTATAAGAGAGTAAAGTAAATATGTGTTAGTATATGTTTGAATAAGTAAGGTGTGTATAACTGTATAGTTGAGAAAATGGAGGTGTGATTGATTTTTTGCATAACTGACTAGGTGTGTGAGTAACTCCATGGATGAGTGACAGTCTGTGACTGTCTGTTTACACTGATTGTATCTAAGGTTATATTAGAGTCTGAAGAGGTTCATGGTATTATCACATGAATGATATCATCAGTGATGTGATCAGTCATGTCAAATGAGATGTTATCAGTGATTTTATCAGTGATGTCATTTGAGATGTCATCAGTGATGTCATTTGAGATGTCATCAGTGATGTCATTTGAGATGTCATCAGTGATGTCATCAGTGATGTCACTAACCATGTCATGAATGATGTAATATGTGACATCATCAGCAGTGGATTGCGGGTGCGCGATATATAGTTAGTGGAACTAACTATATATGAAATTTCAGTGGTTTTGTGTGAGTAAAATAAGGTTTTGAAAAGGCTAATCCCTAACTATATATGGTCTATAACCAATGTTTTTTTCAGTGAATTTTCAAGGTTTTGTAAATGCAAATTCCTAACTATATATGGCCTATAACCTATGGTTTTTTCAGTGAATTTCATTGGTTTTTTAATAGCAAATATCAAAAGCTGTAAAATGTCAAGTACGTGATAGGTAAAAACTTTTTCGTGTTTATGCACGCTGATGTGCTTTGAACGCTGCCCCCCCCCTCTTTTCTCTTAGTAGTACTCTCTCTTTGCAGATAGTGAAGAGTAGTTAACGCAGGCCTTTACCCCCGTTGTAATCCGTTGTGCCTGCTTGTCTCTCCATTTGATTGATTGTTATCCAAGCATTTACTTTTTTACAATTGATTCTCTTTGGTTCATTCTCTATTTACAAACAAGCACAAAGTCGCAATACTCTGTTTAGTCTTTGCAGATAGTGAAAAATCGTGAAAAATCGTGTAAAAAAATAAAAGTAATCGAGCAAAATCAGTAGGCCACTAATTGGATCTCTTTTTGACCTCGCTAAAATAGAAACATTAGGAACAACCCTTCATGAGAAATACGAAAATAGTGAGATGAACTGAGCTCCACACCATGAGGGCTGCAAGACAGCTCGGCTCCGTCACCCACCCCGCCCAAAATAACGACAAACCCTATGCAAATATTAAAAATAAAGACAACACACCAGCAAAGTAACAGGGTAAAACATTTTATTAAATAACTATGTACATAACTATTTTATACTTTTTATTGCCCGATCCGGCTAGCTCAATCGATCGAGCATGAAACTCATGCACTCTGATAGCAAGCGTTGCTACTGATGCTATGCAGACCAAAATTGGTTTTCAGTTTGTACATTTTTCTAGATTTTTCCATCCAAGGTTGGTTGAGTTTGTAGAACGATGGCTTCAGATTTTCAACATACGGTGTGGTGGCGTGGACTTGGAGGGGGCGGTTCGCTCCTGCCCCCTCCCCAAGTAAGATTTTCATACGTGAAAGTACGTTAATGGTTTTGGTCCCTGAGTTGCTTCGATGTCACTGCCATTCTCAAATGGCATAAGTTCTGGATGTTGGGTGACATAGTTCAGAGTTCTGAGCCGCGCTTGTAACACTGTCTGAAGCTTATTTCCACCTACTGCAGCTTCACTATTCTCAAAGTAAGTGAGGGTCGTTTGTGGACCTGACTGCATTTGAAAACAATGTGATATGGTACCTCCCTAAACTGCTTGACGGAGGCCCCCGAGGGGCGGTGTGATGGCACGGACTCGGAGAAGACGCTTGGCTCCGACCCCCTCCCCAATCTTATAGCACCGGTTTAGCCTGAGATCGCCCCCGACATAGGCGGCCGGCTCCCGGGGTCCGGCGGAACTTTTTGCCTTTTGATGACTCTTCTATTCTGGACCTTGTCCCACAATCCGTTTGACCTGAAGACACGCTGTAGTGGGGCGCCCCTTTACCGTTTTAGTTGCCATTCCGCCCGCTTTTGCTACACTGTGCCTCTTCCGCCATTCAGCTGTTTACAGCCCGCTCTTGCGACTACAGCGTCTCGCTCACCATGTAGTTGAGTTGCTCCCGCTCTTGCGATGCAACGATAAGCGACTGCCACAGGACTCTCAAAATGGCGGCCGGCTCTTCAGATTTGGGCGTGGTCCACTAAAATGGCCCTGGGACACCTTGGAACTCGGACGCTTCCCTGATAGGGCTTGGGTCCCATTCTCGAAAGCGTCCCCTCAGCCGTGAAGATTCTACAAAAGTCTTGGGAGCCCCCGACTCCCGCAGGCTTCTGGTGGGGAGCGGCTGCCATGTTTGCTCGTGGAATGGCCACGACGGACCTACGAGATGGTAGTGCTCTCATGCTGACGCCAGCTTTAGTCTGAAACATCCAGAAACACTGTAGACTACCAATTCGATCAGTTCCGGTATAGCCCCAACATGACCCGGTAGAGAAGAACTTGCCCTCCCCTCTTTGACTGATGGTTCTTGTTGCCTGTCCCCTCTGTTGTCATTTTACAGAACTTTTTGGACTGCTGAAAGGGGTTGTGTTCCGAACGCTGGTTGGTGGAGACATTTTGACTATATTCTTGACCTACGTTGTCGCGTAATGCGTTATATGACACGCCGCGTTAGCGCACCCGGAAGTGATCCGGGGCGCGGCGCGCAGCGCGTAACGTAAGCATAACAGGTCATGTGACTTGTTAATAAAACTTTTTATTGGTTCATTTTACTTTTGTTATTTTAATAATGAAAAGCTTGGTCATATGACCTAAAAAATACGCTTTTTATTGATTTCGAACTTTTTTTATTTAAACATATATATTATAATATTCCAGGCTAATGTACTTTCCCGGAAAATTTACAACTGTCCTGCAAGTAAAATATATTCCTTTTTCGAGAAAAAGGGCGTTTCTTCGTTCCATGACGGAGCCGTTGAGTAAAAGAGACTCGGCCTGCTGTCTTAGTCGCCGATACGCCTGATTATCAGATTCTTATCGATCACTTTATGTTGCATGAGTGGAAAACACAACTGCCCTTGACCATTTATCTTTACTGCGTTCCTACATATTATACCTTTTATCCGTCATGTAATTGGACTGCTTTATTTCACTTGCCTTTTACTGATTCGAAAACAGTGACTAAAAGTAAAAACTTTACCAATGTAAATACTACTACCATGTTTTGTTTTAAAAACCTTTATTGTGAAAATGTCAGTATACAAATACGGGCCTATAACCACGTGGGCCGGCCACGGAGCAAACTGAAATCGTATATGATGAGGAGACATTTACATTATAGAGGAACGTAACGAGCGGGCCATTAGGTTGCAAGAACTAAGGTGTCTAACAGTTGCGGAATCGGTGGACGTACACTTTGTAATTAAAATACGACAGGGCCACTTACAAAAAAATCATCTAGATATACATTTGCGGGCAAGTACCATGGGTGACGTTAATTCGAACTTTCAATACTACAGTAATCAATAACACATCAGAACTTAATATCAATAGGGATGTCAAAATATTCAATCAATTCTCGTCCCCGCCCGCCATGAGCATCAAAACTGCATTCATATCTCGTGATATCAAAGTTGTTCAACCAGTACACAACAAGGAGTTACGAGTCCCATTTATACCGGCGCCATTTTGGGCGAGGCCGGGCAGGTCCAAGATATAGTCAAAATGTCTCCACCAACCATCGGCCAGACCAGAACCCCTTTCGGCCCTTTATGCTACAAGATGGTGTCTTCCATTCAGAAAATATTGTTGGCAGCATTTTGAAAGGAAAGATAAACAGCCGTTCTCCTAGTGAGTCTCACATTGTTACATTTAGGAAGAATGTTGAAGAGTAGTATGTGGAAAATCTGAAGCCATTTTTCTACAAACTCTCAATCAGCCTTGGATGGAAAAAAAAATCCAGAAGAATGTACAAACTGAAAAACAATTTTTGTCTGTATAGCATCAACAGCAACGCTTGAGTCAGCTTTGTGTCAAGCCGCCATTTTGATTCAATCAATAACGTCCCCCTGCACACATTCAGGGACCTGGTCGTGTCTTCAGTTGAAACGGATTGTGGGACAAGAAGCAAAAAGGAAAAGGAAAAAAGTTCCGCCGGACCTCGGGAGCCGGCCGCCTATGTCATGTGCGACCTTTGGCCACACCAGGGCAATAGTGAAGCTGCAGCAGGTGCAAATAAGCTTCAGACAGTCTTACAAGCACTGCTCAGAACTCTCAACTATGGCACTCAACATCCAGGACTTGCCATTCGAATCTTGGCGCCTTGTGCTGGTTCCGACCTATTCACACATCGGTCCACTACTGACATCACCTCATAAGCCAACGGGGCACCCCACGCCGACTTTCGGCGCAGCATTGTAGGATGGCCACACCAGTGCGGCAACTTACTGGACACCACCTCAGTGCCATCCGGATCTCGGCGCGTTCGAGTCACTGTACCGCAAGAGCGGGAGAAACTCAGCTGGACACGTCGTCTTTCGGCGCAGCATTGTAGGATGGCCACACCAGTGCGGCAATTTGCTGGACACCACCTCGGTGCCATCCGGATCTCTGCGCGTTCGAGTCACTGTACCGCAAGAGTGACCGCAACTCAGCTGGACACTCCGTCTTTCGGCGCAGCATTGTAGGATGGCCACACCAGTGCGGCAATTTGCTGGACACCACCTTGGTGCCATCCGGATCTCGGCGCGTTGTGCTGCCTTCGGCCTACTGTAGCCGCAAGTGCGGACACAACTCAGTTGGACGGCGACTGAAAAGATAAGGGGCGCCCCACTGCAGCCGAGGAGCCTCCATCTTGGGGGAGACGCACAGCCCCCACTGACTGACGCGACCTCACAGGCCAATGGGGCGCCCCACGCCGATTTTCGGCGCGGCATTGTAGGATAGCCACACCAGTGCAGCAACTTGCTGGACACTAACTCGGTGCCATCCGGATCTCGGCGCGTTGTGCTGCCTTCGGCCTATTCGCACATCGGTCCGCTACTGACGCCGCCTCACGTGCCAACGGATTTTCTACGCTTTTTGTAGCCCTATGCCGCATAACAGGTCATGTGACTTGTTTATAAAACTTTTCATTGGTTCATTTTACTTTTGGTTTCCTAAAGATGGAAGGCTTGGTCATATGACCTAAAAATAACACTTTTCATTGGTTTAGAACATTTTTTTTTCCCAAACGATGAAAGCCCCACCTTGTTTCTGGATGTTTCAGACTGAAGCTGGCGTCAGCATGAGAGCACCACCATCTCGTGGCTCCGTCGTGGTCATTCCGCGAGCAATCATGGCAGCCGCTCCCCACCGGAAGCCTGCAGGAGTCGAGGGCCCCCAAGACTTTTGTAGAATCTTCACGGCTGAGGGGACGCTTTCGAGAATGGAGCCCAAGCCCTAGCAGGCAAGCGTCCGAGTTCCAAGGTGTCCCAGGGCCATTTTAGTGGACCAGGCCCAAAACCGAAGAGCCGTCCGCCATTTTGAGAGTCCTGTGGCAGCCGCCTATCGCTGCACTGCAAGAGTGGGCAGAAGTCAACTACATGGTGAGCGAGACGCTGTAGCCGCAAGAGCGGGCGCAACTCAGCTGGATGGCCGCCACCTGGGGATGCCCGTTCACGCCGCCTCCCCCACGCCCCCCCCGGGCCGCCCCACGCCAATTTTCGGAGCAGCATTGTAGGATACCAAAACCAGTGCGGCAGTTTACTGGACATCACCTGGGTGCCATCCACATCTCAGCGCATTCTGCTGCCTTGGGACTATTCGCACTTCAGACCGCTACTGACGAGGCCTCCCCCCGCACCACCCGGGACGCTCCACGCTGTTTTTCTGAGCTGCATTGTAGGAAACCAAAAACCAGTGCGACACCCAGGTGACATCACCTGGGTGCCGTCCAGAACTCAGCACGTTGTGCTGCCTTGGGACTATTCGCACAAAAGACAGCTTCTGACCATTGTTGTTTTTTTTGTCAAAAAATGTTTAAATGTATTTACAGTTTTTGTTCCGTTCGTTATATTTAAAAGTTAATAAAGTTTTATAATCCTACTTTGTTGGAGTGCTATATATTTTTAAAAAATCGGGTGAATGGGGCCTTGAATCGGGTTATTGTCATGTGTGGGCTTTGCAAGTGTACTGCTACAGGATCGGACATTTCAAACTCAAATGCACGTTCTTTTTCTTACCTTTCCGAAGCATGGAGCGCAATAGCAGGCAGAGAAAGGGTGATGCAAGTGTTGAACACTGCCTGGCCTGGCAAGTTGCTGGCAGTGCCCCTCCCCCCCCCCGCCCGCTCCTGAAAGAGGACAAACACACACCGCCGCCCCGAGTAATTCTCAGATCTTTAAAAGACCATGCGCTTGTTCATGAGGCTTAAATGGTTTATCACCCCTTCTAGAACCCCTGCATCGACCCTCTGACGTTTCCTGGAAGAATTACCACGTAACACAATACCAAGCCCTGTCACCTGAAACTCCCGAGGAATCGTGGGGCATATTATCAAGGGGGTTTATCTCCGCTTTTTTGGCTTTAAAAGCCAAGAAAGCGGAGATAAAATTATCTCCCTATTACCAAGCTGTCGCTAACACCAGTTAGTGACAGCTAAAAGGAGATAGCGCCCATCTTGGGCCCCGCTTTGCATGTCAGTGATATTTATCACTAATGACATGCAAAGTGGGCGTGCCAAGATGTTAGCGACTGGAAACAGTCCCTAACATCGCTATCTCCTATTACCAACTTTTGGAGATATTCGCGCTAAGCGCGAATATCTCCAAAAGCTAACACCTGCCCTGAGCAGTTCTTAGCCATGTTATCCAATGGGAGGTGGGTAACATGGTTAAGAGCATTTGCTCGATAATGCATGAATATCGCTGACTTTTCAACGATATTCATGCATTGCGGCCGTTTTTTATCGCATTTGCGATAAACCTTGCTAATAGCAAGGTTTATCTGCGATAAAAATCGCCGATGTGCGGCGATAATTTGTGTCTCTAAACAAGTTAGAGACAAAAATGATCGCTAGTTGTTGGTAATATGCCCCCGGGTTTTTGCTTGCAGAAATCGGGAGGCGGGAGACTAGCACTGAAATCAGTAGTCTCACGCCTGAATCGGGAGGGTTGGTATGTCTGGATTCTCTACAGCTGGGGCCATAAACTACATCCGCAGGGCTAGGTGATAGCCTGGGACCGGCCTGGCATCTAAAATGGCTGCCGTGCACGACAAAATTGTGGCATTGGAAAAAGGCAAGATGGCGCAGACAATGTTTATCAATAAGGATTCATTTATAACAAAATATTTTATCGCAGTGACAAATTGGCGGTCAACACTTCCTGATTTCCATCGAATCGAACGTTAACAGACGTCACGCAGCATAAAAAAAAAAAAACACGCACTGCCGCTGGAAGACATGTATCAACATATATGAGCCTCCTCAGCCACCCTCAGAAAACATAAGGGATCAGGATAAGTCTCCCGCACCCCCTTATACCTAGTAATTTAATTAAAACGAAACACCAAATGGCGAATTCCCGTTTCGCTACCAGTTTGCGGCCCAGTTCGCGGCCCGAGAAGCACTTCTACCGTGAAAAATCTTTTTTTTTTTATTTTCCCCACGGGACCCTTTAATAACCCCGACATCATTCCTAGGGGGTCAAGAGGGGTCTACCTTGCCCCCTTTCATTAAATTCCCCCTTCGTTTTTCACCTCTTCTTCTCTCTCGATCCTACCGAGAGATAAGATGGCGGCCGCTCCGGACTGTTTAGAATGTTGACAGACACCGGAGAGCCAATCAGCTTCGCATCGCAAAGTTCCGTTTCGCGAAAAGTAAGCGGACCGGAGCGCAGCCCGGAGCGCTGTTACAGATATATATCTTGTTTTGAACGTTAATTTCTCAAAATCCACTGGAGCACATATATTGAGACCTAGCAAAGGCACATCGGGCTAACAGTCCCTACAATTTTGCCAAATTTCGTGCAAATCCATTCAGCCGTTCGAGCTAAAAGTGAGGCCAACCGCCCTATGGAAATTAACATGGGGAAAACGCGTTTTGGGACCCCCCTTTTTTCTCGGCCCCCCCTTGACGAAACCCCCCCAAATTTTCAAGAGCTGCTCAGAAATAAAATGTGCCATTTTCCTGAATATTTCAGCCAATTCCGTCCACAAACGCCAAAGTTATTAGACATAGAATTTTCAAAAGTTCCATAGACAAAAAATCCTAACTATATATACCTACTGGCGAGACGCCAGTAGGTAATATATATATATATATATATATATATATATATATATAAACATAATATTAATAAAAAAATACAATATTTTTACTGTAAGATAGCGGGAGGGTAAAATTTACTATTACCACTCCAGTGAGTGCAACAGTAGAGAAAGCGTTGGATAGCGGAAGGGTAAAAATTACTATTCCCACTCCAGTGAGTGCAACAGTAGGGAAAGCGTTGGATAGCGTAGGGGTAAAAATTACTATTCCCACTCCAGAGAGTGCAACAGTAGGGAAAGCGTTGGATAGCGTGAGGGTAAAAATTACTATTCCCACTCCAGTGAGTGCAACAGTAGGGAAAGCGTTGGATAGCGTAGGAGTAAAAATTACTATTCCCACTCCAGTGAGTGCAACAGTAGGGAAAGAGTTGGATAGCGTAGGGGTAAAAATTACTATCCCCACTCCAGTGAGTGCAACAGTAGGGAAAGCATTGGATAGCAGAAGGGTAAAAATTACTATTCCCACTCCAGAGAGTGCAACAGTAGGGAAAGCGTTGGATAGCGTAGGAGTAAAAATTACTATTCCCACTCCAGATAGTGCAACATTAGGGAAAGTGTTGGATAGCGTAGGGGTAAAAATTACTATTCCCAATCCAGGGAGTGCATCAGTAGGGAAAGCGTTGGATAGCGAGAGGGTAAAAATTACCATTCCCACTCTAGAGAGTGCAACAGTAGGGAAAGTGTTGGATAGCGTAGGGATAAATATTACTATTCCCACTCCAGAGAGTGCAACAGTAGGGAAAGTGTTAGATAGCGTAGGAGTAAAAATTACTATTCCCACTCCAGTGAGTGCAACAGTAGGGAAAGCGTTGGATAGCGTAGGCGTAAAAATTACTATTCCCACTCCAGTGAGTGCAACAGTAGGGAAAGCGTTGGATAGCGTAGGCGTAAAAATTACTATTCGCACTCCAGTGAGTGCAACAGTAGGGAAAGCGTTGAATAGCTTAGGGGTAAAAATTACTAGTCCCACTCCAGTGAGTGCAACAGTAGGGAAAGAGTTGGATAGCGTAGGGGTAAAAATTACTATTCCCACTCCAGTGAGTGCAACAGTAGGGAAAGCATTGGATAGCAGAAGGGTAAAAATTACTATTCCCACTCCAGAGAGTGCAACAGTAGGGAAAGTATTGGATAGCGTAGGAGTAAAAATTACTATTCCCACTCCAGATAGTGCAACAGTAGGGAAAGTGTTGGATAGCGTAGGGGTAAAAATTACTATTGCCACTCCAGGGAGTGCATCAGTAGGGAAGGCGTTGGATAGCGAAAGGGTAAAAATTACTATTCCCACTCTAGAGAGTGCAACAGTAGGGAAAGTGTTGGATAGCGTAGAAGTAAATATTACTATTCCCACTCCAGAGAGTGCAACAGTAGGGAAAGTGTTAGATAGCGTAGGAGTAAAAATTACTATTCCCACTCCAGTGAGTGCAACAGTAGGGAAAGCGTTGGATAGCGGGAGGATAAAAATTACTATTGCCACTCCAGACAGTGCAACAGAGGTGAAAGTGTTGGATAGCTTAGGGGTAAAAATTACTATTCCCACTCCAGTGAGTGTAACAGTAGGGAAAGTGTTGGACAGCGTAGGAGTAAAAATTACTAATCCCACTCCAGAGAGTGCAACAGTAGGGAAAGCGTTAGATAGCTTAGGGATATAAATTAAATACCATAAAATTAATTACTTAAAATAAATTATAAAATAAATATACACTTTTCACACATATACTAACATAAAAAACACTTTTAAAAAATCGATATTATTAAAAAATTGATATTAACTTACTTACCTCAAATTTGATATTTTTTTATCTATATTCTGTCCATTCCATATTTTGTCAATTCTATATTTTGAATTCGATTTTACTGCTATTCTATTCGATATTTTTGTTGTCTATATTCTGTCCTTTCGATATTGTGTCCATTCTATATTTTTAATTCGATATTACTGCAAGTCTATATTTTTAACTCGATACTTTGACTGTATACCCCGGTCCCCTGATTGGAATTTTGTCATTTTGGTATGAGTTTAAAGATGAATATATTATCTAATTTTTTAAATTAGTGTTGGAATTTTAATGGGTTGTGTCTTTTACATGTATACTGTTTTAGTAATATTAAATGCTTTACACATACCTGTCTCCTAAGTTAAGCCTGGCTGCTCATTGCCAAGCTACCAAGGTTTGAGCAAGGATTAATTTATTGAGACTTGACTGGACCTTTTTAGTGATTATGGTATTATTAGTAGCTGAAGTTGAAATACCCTTACTTACTAATAATCCACTACATTTGGTGCACAGTGGTGGTATTCAGAACCTGTGATAACACCATTCCGTATTTATGTTGGACTAATACAAAAACTCTAGATTGCCTAGAGCAAACATTATTTGTTTTCATTTTTAACTTGAAATAATATGAATTAATACATTTTTATTTTTTTCTAAATAACTTTGACCTCAATTTTTGCCAACGTTTCTGTGACTCACAATGTAGAGATACCCTGAGGCTTGATCTGGCTAGCCTAGCCACTTTCACAGTAGCAGATTTTAAGGACCTGTGTAAGGTTAAGGGATTACCAGCCCCCTCCACCTCTAGGAAGACGGTGCTGATAAAGGCCCTTACAGCCTGGGTTGGGGTCCAGCTAGAGGATCAGGTCTATCATACAGAGGAGGTTTCAGCGAGAAAAGACAGGGGGAGGATCCTAATTTACGTTCACGGTTTCCAACTGCAAAACAGCCAAACAAGGAAGAAAGGTATAAAAGAGTTCAGTCATGCTGCCTCAGTCTGGATTGGCAGGAATGGCGATTAAGGAGTGGCAACAAATTCCCAACAGCAACAACTGGCTCACACCGATCGCCTTGTTACCCAGATGGCAGATGACAACCATTGAGCCAGTTGTCACCATTGCTATTGCCTGTCAGAGTACCAGAAGAAGGAAGAGACTGGCATAGCAGGGAGAATGAACCATGGCTACGTAATCATCGGACCTGGGGAAAAAAAAAAAAAAAACAGATTCAATGGGACCAATCAAGCAAATGCCAGAAAGCTCTCTTATTTTTTTTCACAGCCCTGGCGAAGTCTAGTTTCAAGATTTAGAGAATTGAAGAGCACCAGTCATGAAAGGAAGGGATGGAAGCATCCTTCCAATGCTTACAGATTTCTCTGCGAGTCGCCAGGATGGAATAGAACAGAAGGTCCTTCGCTGGACTATGAATTTGGTCCCCAACTCCAAAGATGACAATGCGAAGATCAATCACTACTGTGAATCCTAGAGAAGATGAAAGTTTGAGCTGATAGAGTCCCAAAAAGGTGCTAGGTGAGGACAGTCAAAGAACATATGCATGTCCGGGCCTCTTTTAAGCCACACCGTGCACAAGCCACTGGACCCCCCAGGGAAAACTTGGACAACCTCTGCGGGGAGTAGTAGGCCCTATGTAGGGTGCAAAGATGGTTTCTACGAAGCCTAGCAGGTTTGACTAAGTCCCACAGTACTTTGCAGGACACTAACCACAGATCTTTCACATTCAGGCCCGGCATCGAGTCTCCCCACAAAAGCTTAGGAAGGTGAAAATTGCTGTCAGTTTCTTCCAAGATCAGATTGTACCATAAAGAGATCTCTTTTTTTGCTGGCGGTTTATCTAGCAAAAGAGATTCAAGTTCACTGCCTCCCCCTAATGGCATGTTGTTCCAGCGTGCTGTTTGGGTGGTTACTGCTTGAGCCCAACTCGATATTTGCAAATATTTAAATCTAGAGAGATTGGGCCCCACCTTGCTTACTAGATATTCCCAGGGAAGCAGGGTCCCTTCCAAAAACAGATCTCCCCAAACTGTTATTCCAGCCTCTCTAAGCGGGATTGCTAGTATGTCACCCACCCAGCCTGGACCCAAGGGAAGATCCCATATTGGAGATCTGCTAGAGTAGTACCCTAATTTTATTGAAGTTCTCACCTTAGCCCAAGTTCTTGCCAGACCCTGCAGCACCTTCAGTTTAACCTTTTTGAAGAATTTGGGGTCACCAAATTTAAACAAGTATCCAGACTGCCCAACTCCTTCACACTTCAATAAATCCAGAAACATACTCCCAATACCCTCATCTGTTGGCATTTTTAGAAGCATACGTGCGTATGATAATTGAAGCGCCCACGCATAGATCTGCAAATCTGGGCCCGCCAGCCTCCCCTTCTCCCTGCGGCGCCTGATTTTCTTCCAGGCTATCCTTGGATTTTTATTATTCCAAATAAATGCCAACAAAGAGGGGTAAAAAAAAAGTGGAATTGTGTTAAATAAAAAAGAAACCTTCGGTAGGATAGACATTTTTTACCAGATTTACTCTGCCTAATAAATACAGGGGGGGGTGCTGCCAAGCTCTGATTAGCTTCTGAAATTCTTTTGCAACTGCAGCAAAGTTCGAGGGGGCGATCAGACTGATATCTTTGACGATGTTTAGCCCTAAATAACGGACACTTGTGCTTAGTTGCTTGTTAAATCCGCTCGAGTCATCATTCCACACCATTATCTCAGTCTTTGAGGCATTTACCTCGTAGCCTGAGAGTTCCCCAAATTCCAAGGCTAACTAAATGGCTGCAGGAAACGGGGTGCTAATCTCTGATGTCATTATCATGACTTCGTCCGCGTAGAGGGACACCCTCTTTTCCCAATCTCTATAAATAAAAGGCTTGATGGTATCATCCTCTCTTAATTTCTGGGCAAAAGGCTCAATATAGAGATCGAATAGCAAAGGGGATAGAGGGCAGCCCTGCTGTGTTCCTCTTGTAACTGCAAAGGGTTCAGACAGGCCCCCATTTACCAATACACAAGCAGTTGGACTATGGTACAACAATTTTACCGCTCTGCAAAAACCCTTGCCCACATTGAATTTGGCCATGGCCCCCGACAGGTACGTCCAATTGACCCTGTCGAAGGCCTTGGTGGCATCCAATGTGAGGATAGCCAGTGGAATGGAGTCCTTGGTCGCAATATTTATAGCGCCTATTACATCATAGGTTAATTCATAAAGTTGGCGACCCCTGACAAAACCCTTCTGGTTAGGATGTAAAATATCGGGGGCAACCTGGCCCAACCTGCTTGCAAAAGAGATGCAAAGATTTTATAATCTGCGTTCAAGATTGATATAGGACGATATGAACCACAGTTGGTAGCAGGTTTACCAGGTTTTAGAATAAGTGTAATAGATGCGCTATTCCAAGATGTTGGTGGAGCGCCCCCTCCTGCAGAATTTGATTAAACAGGACAGCAAGGAAGGGAGATATTTCTACCACCAGATTTTTATAGATCTCAGCTGGCAGGCCATCAAGGCCTGCAGCCTTGCTTCTTTTGCTGCCCTGTATAGCCAACACAACATCTTCCTCTGTAATCACTTTATCCAAGAAGGCACTTTGTTCAGAGGATAATGATGGTAAGGAGATACCATCCAGCCATTTTTCTATACTATCCGAGGTGATGTTCCTATCTTCCTGATATAAACTTTGAAAGAAATCTTTCAAGGCTGTTCTAATATCTGTGTCCGAGAAAAAGGTACCTTGACTCGTTATAACAGAGTCTATGATGTTGCGTGCCTGGTCGATTTTTGACTTCCAGGCCAATAGTTTGCCAGCCCCTTCCCCGTATTCGAAGTGGGCTAACTTGCTCACCTCCCATTTCTGCAGGATGCGTTGGTTTAGGACGCAAGCCAATTTCTCCTTTAGCGCTAGCAAATTCCTATGCAACAAGGGTAGATCGCAATTAGGAGCATTGCTACTGTTATCTATTTCACCTTGTGCTGCAAGTAGATTAGTTTCAATGGACGCTATTTCTTGTGTGTATTGCCTCCTTTGGAACACTGCCTTGTTCTTAATTACCCCCTCGGAGAAAGCACTTAAAGGCGTCCCATACTATACCGGGCTCAGCAGAGCCGATATTTGCTTGCATGAACACCCGTGTTTCAGATTTAATGAACAAAACATCATCCGATGATGAGAGAAAAGATCGATCTAAAGACCAGGATCTAGAAGAAGGTTTGATTACTCCAACGAGATCCAAGGATACTGAGGAATGATCAGACAGGTGCAAAGGCAAATAGCTAATGTTTCTTACAGAATCGACTAAATTACGACTTATTAGAATAAAGTAAATGCTGGATTGGTGTCGGTATTTGTAGTCCCGGTACGAAAATCCAGATTGTAGCCCTGCTCTTGCCCTCCAGATATCTATGTATCCATATTGATTCATAGAGTTAAGAAGGAAAGCTCTAGACTTTGGCAATGCTTGCTGCCTACTGCTTGGGGTCTTATCAAGCAGGGGGTCGAGCACGATATTAAAATCCCCTGCTATGATAATTGGCTCAGGGAAGTGCAAAAGGTGAGAAAATAGTAGTTCCAGAGCTGTGGGATCATCTCAATAAGGCCCATAATAACCTACTAAAGTCAAACGTGCTCCACCTATATCTACAGTGACAATTGCCCATCTGCCTCCAGAATCCACCTTTTGCGAAATAACTCTTATGTTTATAGATTTTTTAAAGAGGATAGTCATGCCCCTTATGTTTAATGTTTGGGAAGTAGCTACTGAAGCATCTATACACCTGTTTTTTTTTTACCAACTCGAGCGTCTCAGCCTCAATTAAGTGTGTCTCCTGGAGTATAATGACCTGCGCATCCGAATCTCGCAGATATTGTACGATCCTATTTGCTCTTGGTTTGGTTCGCAGGCCATTAACATTCCAGGAGAGGATCTTAAGATTGCTCATGAGTCATAAATCGTGCCTTGCCCACAAAATCCAGAAAAGTCCACAAAGTCCACTAAATCTAGCTAAGAGAAGAAAGTCACCTCGACCTCCTACCAAAGTTAAGTCGACTACCCATGTCTTATCAAAAAAATTGTCAGAAACCAATCCGGAAATGAGGAAATTTTTATGCTTTTTTACCCCAGTGCCCCAACCTACCCCCCCTCCTCCTGTGAGAAACCCTTGTACTGTCTAACCGGATCGGGTCCGGTTGATGGAACCCCCTACCCTGCCAAAGCCCCCACAGAGTGAGTATTAGAACTAGTTTTTTTTAATATATATCTTCTAGTTGTTCCTCTCTTTTTTTCAATCATTTTTTTCCTTTAATTGAATGACCCTTATTTGTAAAGGCACTTATTGCTTCCTATTACTTTAATTACTCCTTTTTCTTTAGCCCCCTGTTTAACCTAACCTAATCATATTGTGCCTCACTAGAAGATTGACAACAACTAAATAGCTAATTAATTAGCTAAAAGCTGAAAAGCTAGAGACCCCTCTCCTTGTATCTGCAACCTGTGTGGAGAATCGAGATGGAAATGTAACTACATTGGAGTCTGTTCTTGAGGACTTAAAATCATCTATTTTTGATCATATCTCAACCAGTTTTACCCTATTTTTCACACGTTTGGAAGTTATTGAAACTAACCTAAAGGAAATGATTCCTCCTCACTCTCCCTCACATTCTATACCAGCACTGCATCCATGTCAGTTGGCAGAACCGGGGACAGAACTGGTGCCTTCCTCTATTGCAATTGTTTCAAGCCAATTCATATGCTCAGATCTCTCAAATCCCCTGAGTCTCCCCAACCACAGATAAAGTCTCAGGCCATGGTGCTAGCTGCATCAACTAGTTGAAAAAAGGGTCCATATAAAATTTGGCACTACCTGCTCCCATGAGTAATGGCCCATCTGTCAAATTGATAAACCTTCTTAGAAACAGGCATTCTAATCCTCAACTTCCTCATCCCTTATGTATTGGTGCCGAAAAATGTTCCAACTCTTTCTGGCCAAACCCATGAGAATTTGTTATGGTCTTAATGATGGCCATTCAAATAACATCATGCATTTCTCACACCCCACTTATGGTGATGCGCTAAATGACCTGGTTCTCAAACATAATTTGGCTTTTCTGAGTGAAGTATGTGGTTCAGCGAATGCAAGTGTTCCCACGTTCACAGGAGACTTATCAGGGAACACTATAGACTTTTTCTTTTGTCAAATAAATTGTGTCTTTATCTTTCTGATTGTACAATAGCCTGCAGCTGTGTGGTTGATCTCAACCCAATTTCCATTAAGCTGGCCTCCCATGTCAATTCTACAAAAATAAGTTGCCCAAATAATTTGAAGTTATCTGAGGATAAAAGCCTGAAATTGAAATGGAAGAATATTGACCCAGTAGCCTTCAATCATCTTATTGTAGATAAGATAATGGATTCCATCATGACCTTGGTATCTGCTGAGTCTTTATTCAGTCCAAGTTCTCTAATGTTTGTGACACCATTTCTGATAATCTTATATCTTCCATTCCTTCTCGGGCCAGATCATAACCACACTGGTTGAAACCGCCATAATCCTCTGCACACACAACTATGATGGCTAAACTGAAAAAATGTTCTAGGCTTAGACTCTGAAGTTAAGTTAGCTAGGGGCTTGTATAAACAAACCTTAGAAGCTAGGAAGTCTGAAGTTAGAAGCAAAGCTTGGGGGGACTTCTAGAATGCTGGTAAAATAAGAGATAGTACCCTTCCAATGGGGTCATTTGAGTGGAGGCTTGGGTCATGCACTTACAGAAATCTTTCCACTGTGGATATTCCCTTAGGCTATAATAGTAATCTTTTCCCTGAATCTAGCACACAACCCCCAATATTCTTTTGATGTTCAGGAGGTCATTACTGCCCTAAATAAGTGTATTAAAGGCAAACCACTAGGACAAGACTGGGTCCCGTGGACTTTTAAAAAATCAAATCTTCCTCTGTGGGCCCCTCTACTCACAAATGTGTCCAGATCTTTAGGGCATGGGCCTATCCCACAATCAAGGAAGTCTGCTATTGTATTCCCGATATTTACAAAAGGGGACCAGTCTCAGACATCTTGCTATGGGACAATTTCCCTGACAGGTTCAAGCGCTAAGAATTTAGGTCATATTTTACTGTCCCACCTCTAAGATTAGGCCGTCAAAACATTCTGTCAGAGGTGCAATTTAGGTTCAGACAGGGTATTGGGACAATTGAACAACGCCTGAATTTGTACTTAATTTGGGGGAGGCATGTGAAAGTCAAGAGAGATTCTCTGCACCTCGCTTTTATCGCTTTTTTGAGCGCTTTCGATGTTGTCAATCACTCAACATTGTGGGATATTATGTTCAAAATGGGAGTTGAACAGGATTTATTGTTCCATATAATGTGTCTCCATCAAAACCTCACAGTTAAGATCCATTACAGCCCCTCAGGTGAATGTTCTCCGAGTATTAGCTCAAGTACGGATGTCAGGCAGGGGTGTATTTTGGTCCCATTTCTTTTCCTGTTGTTTATAAATGGAAGTAGTGAGTTACTAGGAACTGTAAAGATGTTCCCTGAATGGGCCATACCCCTATCCCCATTTTATTATATGTGGACAATGCTGTTTTAATAGCCTGAACTGCAAATAGCCTCCAGTTTCTTTTACATTTGTTTTTAATGGATATGGAGGACTTAGTCCTCAAAGTACATTTTTTAAAGTCCTACATTATGACTTATAGTAGTCCTGGTACCAAGTCAAAGTCTTTTAAGCTGGGGCAGTCCATCTTATTAAAGGTTTACAAAATTACCTATCAGGGGATTTTATTAAATCAATCTCTGAGCTGGACCCCGCTTTTAACACTGAGAGGCCAGATATTTAGGAGAAATATTGAAGCCTTTTTAAGATTTGTAAGCAAGATCCAAATCAAACCAATTGAAGCAATTCTGAATATTTACAAGAGTAAGTGTATGTCAATGCACATTTATGGGGGGGGCTTTGGGGACATAACTATGTGGAAACTTTGTTGCATGCAGAGAGCCAATTTATGTGTGGGCGTTTATAAGTCCTTGGAAACACTTACACTTTAATTTCCCATGAAGAGCTTGGCATGTCATTTCTGAAAGGTGCTAGTGGGATAGCACCCATTACTGTGAACAAAGATTTTGTCATCACCAGAGGCCTGATTAATACGATATTGTATTTTTGATTGCCTGCTACTAGATGGGGTAGAACAAATACCATGGCTTATGTGTGAGAAGGTTTCTTTTGAATGATTGGGTTTGTCTGATTTGTATAATTTCTCCCTTTTAATTGGCCAAAACTTTAAGCCACACGTTAAAAAGGTGTATCTGGAGCATTGCATAAATAGCTGTCTAGATATGGCGCAGAAGATGAGAAGCAATGTAAATTATGCATGCTGAAGTTTCAACAACCCCTGGGTTAGAGCCTTATTTGGGATGGCTCTTATCCCCCACCCATTGGTATTGGTGTACCCTTTTCAGACTAAGCACTTTGCACTTTAAATTTGCCTCTCCCCAACGGGCACTTGGACCTACACTTCTACAAGTGTGACAATAGCTCAATTCAAAGCATCAGACACTTATTCTTCTTTTGCACTTGTACCAAGAGCCATGATGCTTTTTTCTGCCACCTCTTCTACACAAGGACAATGTGAAGCAGTACAAGCAAGGGGTATTCTTTATGCAGGCACTAGGTTTAACTGAAGTCTGCCTTGCCGTATTTTATTTGATAAAACTAGCATTTCACATTAGGGGAGTTATGAACCTTAAAAACTTTCAGTATGTCTGAATTTGTATCTGGAGATTTTTGTTAGTCTCATGAAATTTTATGAATTGAATTCAATATTTATGATTTTATTTGGATAAGTGATGTGCATTTTATATACTCTTGTTTTTTAAATTTGAGGGTTTGGCTTTGTGTGCTCTTATGGACTCTAGCCGAATGAAGTTCATCTTGACAAGAGTCAAATGCATGATTTAGTTGACTTGAAGAGAGTGAAGCAAGGTTTTAGGCAGGTAGTTTTATATATGTTAGGCGCTATTATTCCTTCTATTGGTGTGCCAATGAATGGTTTGAAAATTAGACATTTATCCACTTTAGTAAATCAACTTGCTTTGAGTATGGCAGGCGCACTGACTCAAATAAACTCTGAATGAATGGCTATCAGGGCTATTGTAATGGAGAACTGCTTGCCCTCGGATATCCATTTTGCAGAGGAAGGTAGCATTTGCAAAGTACTAAAAGTTTCATTCCTGATAATCCTTTCATTGACTCATATGATGAATATGAGTAATATATCTCACAAGCTTCAATCTTTTGAAGAGCATCGCATATGGGAAACTGTCGGATCATGGGTTAGTGAGATACTGAAGGGTTTTAGTAAGGTTAGTAATTGGGTTGGTTTTGGAAGGGGAACTATTCATCTGATACTAACCCAATATTAATTGTAATGACTTGTGCAATTATTTTGTGTTTTATTTTAAACTTCTCTGGATGTCTCAATGAAAGGTAAAAGAATAAAGGTAAAAAGAAATCATTATAGAGGAAAAGGTCTGAAAACTATCAGATGGAGAAAAACAAGGATTGTATCTAAAACCAATTAAAGATGGCGGAGGAGAATTCCAGAAAGAAACAAAACGCCATGCAAATAAAATGAAATCCTAATTAATAAAGATGCATTCATTGTTTTAGTAATTGTTGAATAATCAAAGGGGGTATTATTTTATTGTTTTGGGGTTTATAGTTCGTGCATAAACAAATTGAGTAATATGCCATTTTCTAATCAATTCTGCATAAATAGTCGGAATTAACATAAATATAGTTTAAACCAATTTTATATAATGTGTAGAAGTGTGTTTATTAATGTGTTTTAATGTTGCCACTTTTTCCTTTTAAATACTATCTGAGACAAGATGGACTTTATCTTTGGCACTTATTCCTGTTCACCCCACCTCACATACATGCATCTTCTCCCCACAGGCTTCTTTGAGCATGATCAAGTTGGTGTTATGGTTTATGTCCACTCTTATGATTACTTTGCTTTCAATTATCTCCTGTTTTCTGTGACTTGAAACATTATCAAGGTCCTTTCGCTGCCTTCCATTGTCCATAGAAGTTCATTCATTTGCTGAAAGTTTGATTGTTTAAATGTTTAATATTTGTTAGAACATCTCTAGATGGTATTAGCATAGGGGACAGATGTTATGTGTCACAGTAATGATGTGTAATTTTCCTTGTTTTCTGATTTGCTACATAAACAATACTTTTGCTCAGACTATGGGGATTTAGCAGTTTTCAAAATTTGTCATGCAAGAATTTTGTATAACAATCCCTTTATTTCGGGCGAGAGCCAGAAGGCTATCCTGTTCTATTAGGGATGCTCTCTGATTTCGTTTTGATTTTGTGGCTCATTTGGTACTAGATAGTCTCTGATTTTGCATACTATCTATAGCACTGCACTTGAGAGGATCCATTGGCGTTTGCTCTGTGTGGGAAAGAGCCTCTTTTGGACATGGTTAGCCCACATGTTTTGCCTTTAAAATGATGTAATTTCGAATGGAAGTGCACAGAGTCCCTGCCAAACAGGTCCCCTGCGCCAGATCTTCCTAAAACTTTACTTATTGTTTTCACAATTGGAACCACTCCAGCTCAAATATAAGTTCCTAGTAAAAGCTACGCCTGGTACCTAGGGCCTTGTGGTTACAGAGGGTCTCTAAGGGCTGCAGCACAGATTGTGCCACCCTAAGAGACCCCTCACCAAGCATATGCACATGATCATTGCAGCCTGCGTGTCTTGGTGCAGACAAAACGGAAGAGTCGATATGGCAAATACCCACAGACACTGCTTGAGATTTAGGTAAGACATCCCTCTAGCAGGCCCTGGTCCTAAAGCAGGGTGCCCTATATCTCCTGTGAGGGTATATCTGCATCTGCAGATATGCCCCTGCAATATCCTTGTTGTTTTCTTGATATTGTAAGTGACCAGGGAAGTCAAAGTAAGTACGTCGGCTGGACACTCATCATTACGAGTTCCCAAGCTCCATGATGGCTTCACTGAACTATGGGATGTTTGGTACCAAACATCTCTTCATAATAAGCCTGCACTGATTCCAGTGTCATATTTATTAAAAATTCCATACAGTGGGCTTCTTAGTGGGGTTCCCTGAAACCTACCAACTCTTAGTGTGGTCACCGACTGGCATCAGCCAGCTTGCTACCACCAGACCGAGTTCTGACCTCATGGGGTGAATGTCTGCATGCTCAGAGGTCGAGTACAATGCCTTTCCTGGGTGGTGGTGCTCACGCCTCCCCCTTGTCAGGAAGAGCAATCATTAGCGGGGAGCTGCAAAGGTCTTGCCACCTTTGTAACACAACCCCAGCCGCTCCAGTTAGAAGGGGCAGGCCCCTCTTCCTGTCCTTACCCTCTTTTGTTGGGAGAACAGGCAGAAAAACTCATCTAGAGTAGGAGGTGTACCCCGCTTTGCCAACTCCACCCCTCATGGGTTTTGGGTGAGAAGAAGTGCACTTTTCAGTGCCAAATATCTTGAACATGGTTAGACTTATCTAATCAGGACAGTGTCTATGGCCCCATACCACAGGAGTTGGGTATAATAGCGGGGGTAGACACCCCAGGAAAGGGGGCCATTGGCCACTAGCTGTCACTCCCTGGTAATAAAACTAATCTAGTATTTTGGTGGCACCCCAGACCCTGAACTTCAGTTCCTGATGACCTAGGAAGAGCCAGACACCACAGAGTCGCACCAGTAGAGAAGACTGCAGAGAACTACTGACTTGTCCCCAGACCTACCGGCCTGTCTGCAGCCCTCGACAATCCTGTGACAAAAAACTACTCATTCTGCAGCCCAACAACCTCCAAAAACCTTGGGAGGACTGCCTGCCTCTGACAAAGATCAAGATCTCCTGAGAACAGCAGTAACTGTTTGCCAGAAATAAACTTCAAGTAAAGGCCTCAGTGGCCTGAAGAACTGCGAAACCCTGCTCCTGGTTCCACCTCTGCACCCAACACCTCTTGCTTGGGTACAAGTGGCTCACTTGGCCCAATGAGGTTAAACAGTGCTCTAGACCCCTCCCGGAATTCTTGACATCGGCTAAAGCCTCTGCATGCACAAGCCCTGGGCCTTGGTGAAGCAGCCCAGAGGCCCCCTACGTTGCCGAGCATCGCAACTTACCTCTCCAGCTGTTGGTTTCCTTCAACCGGCTTTTTGGCATGAGCCTGTAGACCTTTTCCTATTTTGCCTTTCTCCATTGATTTACATTGGGCACTCGATGATGTGTTGGCACCCTGCACCTGGCCGCCCCTGTCCAGCTAGTGGAATAGTGTTGGTGCTGCTTTGGACCCTACACAGTGTTTGCTTCAACGCTTGGAGACAGGCTCCCCAAGCTGTTGCTTCTGACCTGTAAGCAGCTTCTGGCAGATTGCGCCATTCTTCATTGAGTTGTATTGGGTGCCCGACTCTGTATTTGCACCTGCACTCGGTCGCCCCTGTGCCACCGGTGGTGTACTGTTAGTGCTGAACTGAACCTTGCGCAATTCTGACTCCAACTCCTGAAGACTGGTGTTGTAAGTCGATCTTACCTATCTGTATGCTGAATGTTTTCTTTCTCCCATAGGTTAACATTGCACAGTCTGAAAATTGCACGGTGTCCAGTTTTGATATTGAAATGTATTTCAATTACAAAATGTATTTACCTAAGATGAAGTTCTGTGGTTCTAAAAAATAAGTATAAGCAAGTATTATTTTTACAAATTGTTCTCTGATTTATTCATTGAGTGTGTCTCATTTCCTGCCACTGTGTGTACAACAAATGCTTAACACTGCCCTCTGATAAGCCCAACTGCTCGTCCATAATACCACAAAAAAGAGTGTTAGTATTATCTACTTTAGCCTATGTAAAGCCTCTGGGGACCCCCTGGACACTGCACACTATACACCTCTTTCGTATATTATATAGAGAGCCAGCTTCCTACACTCTAATGCTTATTTTGAATGTTATATTAAAATATTTCAACTTTTTTTATCTAGAATTTAGTTATTGAGTGGGCCAATTATTTATTTGAATTGTTTTACATTTGAGGGTGTCAAAGTTTGAGCTGTTCAATTTCTGGGGTAGGGTTTTGCTCCCACACTCCCACCCTAATTGTATGGCAGTCAAAGGGCCGGTAATGGGTACACGTTAGTAGGAGTGTGTCAGCTGCTCAAAAACAGCTGTTGGTTGTATTGGGTTTTGTCACTGAAGTGTAGGTGTTTAGGTGGTGTTGATGGAGGTTTAATCTTGAAAACTTGTATTACAAGATGGATGTCAATGCAGCTTTAAGGGGGGTTGGCAGGTGATGACATTTTGGTCACAAACAAAGAGCTAAAGGTATGTTTTTTTCAAACGTTTAAGCACGTTGTTTTGGCGAGGTTTTTAGGATGGTTATTTAGAGGCAGAGGGAATTGAGGTTAGTAATACTATGCTGCCTAGTGAGGCATGTTTCAGTCTGCAAGGATAAGAGACAAGCATGTATTTTGTGATACGCACCTGCTTCTTTAAAGCGGTCATTTCCATATACATAGGTATCAAGTGTTCTTTGTGAGTGTGCTATTTTAGCCAACATGAATTGTCCTAAGTTTGAAGATATCTTTCTGTGCTGCTGTCAATCTTGATCTTGCTCTTCGTGTGCGAGGGATGCTTGATCAAATGCCACCCCTTCTGCACCCATTCACATTGTGTGTGATGGAAACTTGAACTTACCTGACCTATTCTGGATTTTTTTCTTTGCCGCCAATGACTGCATTTATACAATGTAAGACATGCCTTTGAGCTAAATGTTATTTTACCTCCAATTCGGAATCAGAACACTCTTAGTGCTTTAAGGTCATACCACACAGTTGCAATTAGAGACCATTGAAGGGATTTTGGTCTCCTGTCCATTTCCAAAGCCCCTCCTTGGTACACTACGACCTCGATTTTCATCTCAGTGGAGGGAGACAGTTGCTCACACTGCCAAGAGACCACCCACCACCAAACCTCCAAATACCACTGATGCTTGTACCGAATTTATGCCAATCAATTGGGGTTGTCTATGCCTCCACTAGCACCAGTGACGTGGCCTTAATGTGAATGTGCATTGGTGTTGAAATTAGGCCTTGGCAGCTTTAGGTCAGGGTAACTGCCATTTTTTGTAACTAGGCAGAACATTTCTTCTAGTGCAGTTCTTTATTTTCTTTGTGATTTTGCAGGATTTGAAGGAAGAGGAAAGATGATTCTTTGCATGTGGATATTGATGTTAGAAAGTCGCCCTTTTTTGCCTGTTCACCCCCATTTTTTGTGTTGAATAGAACTGGTGGAAGCTGACTTTGTACTAGGCTCTGCTAAGCAGGCCCAGGGCTAGTGCTATGTTAAATACAACTAATACATTGAGGAATACTTATAATTGGTATGACCCACCCTATAAGTCCCTAGTAGATAATAGGGTAAGGGGATAAAAAAACTACCTATAAGTCCCTAGTATATAATAGGGCATGGCAGTTTAGAGGCCAAGAGCCTTTGTTGCCCTTGCACGTGTGCACTGCTGAGAGCCTGAGTTTTTTTAAAGCAGCACTGGCTTGCAGCACTGCTTTTAAAAGTGTATTTCACTGCACACTCAATTTTGGAGGTTTGGGCCCCTGTGGACGATCCCCGACCCAGACAGCCACGACTAGACACTGCCTGCCACCCCTGTTTCTTCTCCTTGTCCTCCATTTGTTGCCTCTTGACTTGCCTCTTGGACGAGTGTCTCCCCTGAGGTGGATTCAAGCTTGCTGATACGCCCTTCCCAGTCGCTTTATTCTCCTTCTCGCTCTGACCACTTTCAGTGCCTCCATTCGGTAACCTGGTCGAGAAGATAATCCTCAATCATTAGGATCGAAACGCCATCGACATACCAGCTCAACTCCCGGTGCCCCTTACCATGGTTCATGAAAAAGCCTTAAATCTGTATGAAATCTTTGTAACTCAATAACTGTGAACCATAAGTCCATCTATGTATTTATCACGTTCTCACTCTGTGCCACTGCTGTTTCTCTCTTGTCACCTGCGCCGTTCACCTTTGAGTGTCACAAGCCCATGTGTTTGCAAAGTTCTTTCGGGTTACTCACGTATTATTTACGTACAGTGCTGCTACAACTGTTCCCAATTTTTCAGTACCCTTTGCTTGTCTTGCTCTGCAAATTGTTTGTATTTATCCAAATACAAGATGCCTTGGGCACATTCAAATGAATTATGAGTCTCTCTACTTTCTTTTATTGCAATATTTTGTGCATGCTGAATTATCCGTCCTTTTAATAATACCTGTTGAGACATTCTTTTTTGTTTATACTCCTTCATCCAGATCTCAACCAGGTCTATGGGTTTACGCCTTTTGTCCTTACTCTTAATTACATTGGCCACGTCCCTTTGAGCCCTTTGAGAGACCCCCCTTCCCTCCCCCCCCCCCCCCCCCCCCCCAAAAAAAAACACACACACAGTGTTTTCATCCCTTTTAACGCCCTGGCTATATGCGTAACAGTCCAAAAATACTGCAGCACAGAACCCTGTTTCATTCCAGTCATCTCTCTTTTCAAATGAATAGTTAGCTCTTAGCAAAACAGCCTCAAACGATTATCAAGCCAAAAGAAATTGATTTGCACAATTAACAATTAACATGCATTTTTTTTATTGTACACGTTTACAATGGAAAACATTTCTTCAAGACAGGATGCAATCCTATTTTATGAAAAATATGGGTATTTCCAAACTCATTTTCCGTGTTTTAGAAAAAGCCAGTGCTTCGTGCATTTGAGTAGCTCTGATCGCCTCACCTTTGTTTGATCGGATGTATGTTTACTCAGAAGCGTGTCGTGCTAATTAAAGGTTATCGAGCACTTTGTGTGCACACGGAGCTGCTGTTCCTGCTGTTGTTCTCTATAGCTGTGAGGTGAACACATTTGCCTTTAAAAGTCAAAGCGATAATGCAATCAAAGGGCATATCCCACAATCAAGGTCATCACTGTGCCGTACAAGAGCAATGGCGTATCATTGCGTTCCCATATTTATGTTACACTCTTGAGAGAATCACCATTAAAAGTATTTAATTGGCTTCTCCAGATCACATTCTTCCAGAGCTGAGGAAGAAACACTACACATACATGTTTTTGTCAGGTTAAAAAAAAGTACTCATGCCTACATTCTGATTTTAAAGGGTGCCTTTGAATTCAAAATACTTTTTATCCTCACAAGGGGAAGGATGTTCTGAAATTAGGGTCAGATGTACTAATCCATTTTGTCGCAATCCCAACAGTTCTGTGAATTAGAGGATTTATGACCGCAAAATGGCCTTTAGTATTCACTGAAAACTTTCCTGAATATTTAAAGATTTATTAAATTACAAAATGAGTTTAGAAATAAATAACAGATCACAAATCGAAAGGGCATGTATAGGGCACACCTTTCAAATTACGATTTGGTGTCAGATGTATCAATGGTTTGCACTGCAATTCTGGTCACAAACCCACTAAAAGGTTGTCGGTACCTCAAAGGAGGTGGTAACTCATCCACAAAAAGGAAGGGCTACCTTGGGAACGGTTCCCCTTTGTAAACGTTTTAAAAAAACATCAGTGGAGGAGTTAATGGTCCACAGGACCACAATCATCTCTCAGACTTTTTTATGAAGGTAGATTTTTCATTTTTAAAGCAGCACCATTTTTTAAAATTTACTTTACTCAAAGGTGATCACAGGCATGGGGGTCTGCTGAGCCTACCAGGCCAACATACCTGTGATGGCCTCCAGTAGGAGTGAGACACAATTTGTGACATACCTCATTAATATTCTTCATGAGTATGGTTGGATTACAATCCATTCTAAAATGACATTTTGCAAACAGGCATATTGGTACATAGGTCATTTCGTAAAATCAGAATCAATTCACAGAAGGCCGGAGCCTGATTTGCCACCACTTTTTCGTCAATTGATTCTTAGAACATCTGACCCTGAGTCTGGTCAGTCAATGAAGCAGTGGCCTCTCTGTGCAGTCTGATGACACTACACAATGTCACTGTCATCTAGATGGATCAGTTCTTTGTCAGCAGGGGGGAGAAGGGATCTACAACAGCTATCTTATATAATTACCAATCGGAAATTGCCCTCACCTGGAAGGAGGGTGCAGAAACGATACAAAATTTCTTGGTGAAAGATACTGAGGGCCTGATTGTGATTTTGGCAGTGCTGCGCTGGCACAGCACCGCCAAAGCTGTGCATGGCCCGCAAGCCGGATTACGAGTACAACTCAAGTTTGGCGGGCTTTTGTTTTGCTGTTCCCACGGCAATGCCCTGAAATGATCACCACAATGGTAACGCCAAAGAAGTTCCAGATTGGCATGGAGTATGAAGTCCATGCCATGCTGGAACTCGGGGTGCATGAAAACAGAGGGCACAAGCTGTGCCCCCCTGAATACATACCCATGGCAGCGGGAGCATGGGGGCCTTTTAGGGTCCCTTTTGTTTCTCCACTGCCACCTTTTCATGGCAGGCTCATCATCATGAAAAGGCTGACGGTGGGGAAACTCATAATAAGCTCGACGGACCATGACGGTCCTGCCTAGCATGTTGGATAGCCCTGTCCGCCATGCAGCCGGCGCAGTGGTGGCTGTCCTGAATGGCCGCATCGGAATAGGGTGGCGAACAGGACCGCCACTGCTGCGTCACCGCGAATCTGGTAATCAAAGACCGCCAAACTCGTAATCGGCCCCTGAATTCCTTCACCCTTACACCATTAGGGCTTGTCACTTTCTTGTAGCGAAAGGAATCAGCCCCTACCTGGTTTTTCTTGAATATTAGTGTAACAAGCTGAGTTTTAGTTGGGATTCCCTGTACAGTCACATGCTTGATAAATCCATGCAGTTTGCTAAAATATCCTTTAAATACTGTTTAGGGAATAACAGCTCCGCCTCTGCCTCTTATCTATACATGGCCCTATATTGCTGATGAGGGATGAATTAATAATATATGTGTGTGGGGCCTTACTCCCGATCGCCTGTGCTTCCAGTTGCACTGAGCCTCCTATTCCATTATTCAACAGATTTCAAGCCTTTTTTCAAGATAAAACTATTTTACTGGTTGAAAATCCATCTGTTTGTAAGTAAAATCGCATCATTTTATCCTCAGCTCTCATATTATCAAGAACTCAGAAAGATAGTCATTTCCCAACAGCAGATGTGTGCCCCGAATATAAAACTTTTTTTTTTATGTTTGGGGAACATAAAAGTTGCTTTTAGGTAAAGTAAACGGAACGGTTCCTCCTAGAGGTAAGTGGTAAAGAGTCACGTCTCTTATCCTCTAACTCATTTAGAATTCAGGTAATGGTGATTTTCCAGACAGCAGGGACAACTTCAGCTTCTCCATCATGAAGCAACCATCTTCAAATATGTCCGCCGTTTTTTTCCTGTCTACCATCTACACCATGGCAGCCCTAGACAGAAAAATTGAAAAAAGGATCTGCTCGTGCTAGGATATGACTCACATCAGGAGCTTTTGTTTTTAATCTCCCATGACAGATCTCCACTTTGGAAGTCTATATTTGGATAATGATAAAGTGCTTACCGGTCCCACCATATTGGCATTTCGTGGTAGGCTCTTGTGTTTTTTTCACCTTTGTGTCTCCCACAATTTAGATGACACCATTTTGGTCACAACAAGGGCGCTAGATATGGTGGGCAGCTCTTAAACAGAAAAAAGGCATGACTACAGCCCTTCAATATGGAAAGCATATAATTAGCTCTACTGCTTCAGAGTGGCAACATGCACTTTAAAGGCAACGCGGAAGACGTTGCATTTCCTGTGTGAGCCCAAGAGGTCCTGATAGGTAAATAAATATGCAATTCCACCTTAATCTGATGACATTTTTAGAAAAGGGTGGAATTGTAGGGGATTTGGAAACACATTTGTATTATTCACTCACTACATGAAGCCAAAAAAGCGGGCATCTATGTATGACTAAAATAGGTGCAACGTCACCAAAAATTTCTGATGATGCAAATATCATACTGCTGCTGGGAATCTTGAATAACGTGACTTCATACTAACCACTCATTAAGGCTGTGTGATTATAATTCATGCAGATGCTAAAGTTTAGAAATATGAAGTTTTAGCGACATCTCTGTGCCTCCGATAACAGCAGAACACTTCTTTGGTCTCCCGCCTAAATATAAAACATGGTTACAGTTTGAGAATGTCACAATTCAGATATTTGACATCACGATAATAGTTCTTTAATGTTAAATTACAATATATCTCTACTCAGTATTTAAACTGGCCTCCATGTCTGTACAAAATGAACCTATCTTACATTCTCGATTGTTCTATACGCAAACAATGTAAAATTGTATTACAAAGTTAGTTCAACTGCTTCAAAAATATAGCCCTTCGCCAATGCTAATTAGCACCCGTCTATCTATCTTAGTGAAATACTTATATTGCTATACAAAGTATGAAATCTATAGGCCTGTTTTTAGTGAGCTTCTTTCGTACACATTTTCATTTTTAAATGAAAGTGGATATCAAACATACGTGTGCTGAAGAACGAAAAAAATGCAACTCTCTGATCTAATTACAGATATTAATCAATTCTAAGTCAGAGAAACATTTTTTCTTATGGACTCAATGAAAAGTAGATTCTGTCTCACAGCTAGGGCAAACGAACAGCAAAACAGAGTATATAACAGCAAGTTAAGGATTGTGGTCACAGCACTCAGACTCAATTTAGCACGTTTACGTAAATCAATTAAATAGCATATTACACAGTACAAATATTTCATGACAAATGAGGGCGTACCGCATGCAGTAAAATGTAGAGGGAAATAGTATTAAAAATAAAAAATACAGTATTCTGATTCCGTCGAGCTGTAAGTTGTATTTCGTTAACCACCCACCGAAAAATAAAAGCGAAAAAAGCTCTCTCAGTGTCTCCCTTTCGATCGGCTCGTTGCAGCATCTGCCCTTCCGGTTGTATCTTGCAGGGGGCGCGTGCCGGTGAGATCAGAAGACCACGGCTCAGAGGCACGAGGACACATCTGTATGCCCCCTCGGTCAGTCACCCTTACCCATGTCCGATCCTAAAGAGGCCACCCGCAATATTATTTTTCTCTAGCAAAGTGTCACCTTGAAAAAATTGGTGTTTTTCATTGTTTCTCTTAAACAGTTAGGCCACATTCAGCGTGGGCAACGTCTGAATTCGTCCCTGGGTACGCATTCGTTGGCAGGGGCATCTTGCGTCGTTTCCAGCCGGCTTCATTGTCCACATCTCATTTTCTTCTCGTCAGAACCAAAATGTTCATGGGCCGAGTTTTGTAGCATTATGGGCATTAGCAATGTTTATTTTACTGTTGTCGCGGGTCTCTGAAACTAGATCACGAAGGACAGCCGGGGCATGTTGCAACAACGGCGTCGAGAAGGGGGCTGGGGCATTTTTTTTCAGCCAGTATGGCACCACAAACAACAAGTTTGTGCCGCTCTTCGTAACAAAAAAATGAGCAGTATCAGGTGTATGCCACATCGTGAGTTCAGCCCTCTTTCTTGTGTTGCTGGCATACGTCCATAACGTTTGCCCATGGAGAACAGCCCCTGCAGGGGGTTGACTGGCATCACTGCAGATGGTGGGCGGCGGGCACTCATTGTTCAAGGAGAAATGCCAGGACCCGTAGTTGCAACTACCCGCAGCTTCATGGTAAGTTCATGCATATGCTTTGTCACACTGTCAAAGATAAGTTCAAAATGAAGGCCCACTGGCAGGCTAATGTCTGTCCTTATAACCCACTCCGAAGGCCACACAAGTATCTACAACGTGAAAACGATAACTGCCGCCATTTCCTCACCTTAGAGAAAGTGTACAAGTCCTTGTTCGCGCCGATGCGTCCATCATACGTAGCCTGTCTGGCTGTAGTTAAAGTCACTCTTGGACTTCTGGGTCTGGCTGATGCCCGGCTGGAGAGTCTTGGCGCCCAGGTTTTTGGACTGATAGCGACTGTAGTACGTTGGGGTGGGTTCCTTGGGCGGACAGGAAGCACAGAGCATGCAGCCCCCGAAGATGGAGATTAAAGATGCAACAATTCCCAGGTAAAGAGATTCTCCGATCTCGAACTTCATGGTGTCCGGGACGATTGGGTTGAAGAAGTCTTGCAAAATGACGTGGAGGTTCCATGTGATGGGGATTAGGCCGAGCAAGCCTGCGATTATGAAGAAAGCTCCCCCAGTAACAGCAACCTTGTCCTTTCCTGGAGAATCCTGGGCGAAGATGGTGCACCTCATCCCAAAGACAGCGATGATGCAGGCCAGGATGGACATTGCAATGGATGACGCCATCATGGCTTGGGCTGCTTGGATGTCGGAGGGGAGGTCGAGCAGGGAGTTGTAAGTGTCACACTGGGTGATGCCAGTACTCATGCTGGCACATTCCATCCACAGCCCCTTGGTGTATCCCACAGCTGTAACAATGCTAGAGCCAATGTAAGAACTGCTCTTCCAGTTGGGCAAGAGGGTGGCTATAATGGTGCCCACCATCCCCAGCAGTCCAAAAACGTACCCAAGCAGCTGTAGGCCAACTGACACCATTTTGACTGTCTTCACTTTGCCAGTCCTTGTGTTATCAATGCCCTTTCAGGACCTTTTTTGTGCTTTCCCAGCTTGGCTTGTCTCCTCTACAAGCTCAAGTTTCTCTTTGCCAACACCTAGTCTCTGCCCTCTCTCTCTTATATGGAGAGCTTCGAAATTAACATGAGCTTATCTGGAAGAGCAAAATCCATGAAAAGTTAAATATTGACTAGATTGGTGGTAGATTCCAAGAGCTCTTTGACCTCCGTTATCTTCTGAAACATAAACCGATCAAGTAAGCTCTCACAAAAAGGAACAAATCCACACAAAAGCAAGCACCCCTTCTGAGTTGACGATTATCGGTGAGAGGATTATCGCACCAGTAAGAAACAACCCCGAGAAGTTCCATATCTATCGGGCGTGCTAGTTATTGTCCATCCCGAATTTTAGGGAGATAATATTAATCAGATTTTGGTGAGGTAATCATCTGCCTGTTCGGCTCACTTTCTCCCTTTTAAATATCGTAAGGTTTGGCCTAATCAGGGCTAATGATTATATGTTTTAGCAATTCTGTTAAAAGACAACAATACACAGCACTGTGTGGGTTACCAAGGATTAAAAAGACAGGGCAGCGCACAATTGTGCAGTGCCATGTGAGCACCTGGGCTACCCTTACTGAATTTAGGCCATGTTGCTAGGAATAGCCTTCAATTGAAGACTTTATGATAAATTAACTAAAGGAACATACATAGGTAGCAAGGTATGCTGGATAATGTGATTCATAGTTTCCAACATAATTCCACAAACTTTTTAAAAGTATTTTTTAAGTGGCTGCTTTGCAAGTTTATTTTAAGTTACTTGACAAATGACTAGGCAGTTCCAATGAAATAATTGGAACTGCCTGTACGAACAGGATGTGAATTTATTCAGCTGTTCTAATTCCAAGACTAAAAATAAATTGCAATCTCTGTTTCATCGCCATCATCGCCACTTATAGCATTTAACACAAGCGAGGCCAAAAATAAGGTGATAACTCTATGGGTCATGTTAAAAAAATGGCATGCTAAAACACTCACAAACAACGTGGTGAGAAGGTGGCAACCAGGACATGCACAATGACAGTGGAATATTGGTAGCGCCAGGATAAGGTACAGTCTCTGCCACAGTGACTGCCTGACTGGTGTCGTAATTAGTTGAAGAGCTGGAGCAGCGCTGTTTTTGCTCGTTCCACAGTGTTGACATAGTTAAAGTAAACAACAAAACATAACACAATAAATATACACAAAGTATCAAGTCAAAACATTAACACTCAATGTGAACATGACAACGAAACAGTTAAAATAGAATGCAACACAATAATCATAGTGCTACATAGCAAAACCACGTAAAAATGCAAAATAAAGCAGCGCAATACAATACAGTACACTCTAAGGCAACAAGAAAATGCCACACAACAAAGGCACACAAACATCCTTGAGACACATTACCATCTTTAGAACCCTGTTTTCATAATATAGTGAAAAAAGTGTTTTCGAGCAAGCATTGACTTAACTTGTTACCCAGGACATAATAATATTAAAAAATGATCTTTATTCAGCATATAAACATTTGACCGTAAAAGAAACAATTTAAAATACACATACATCAAATGTAAACATTTTCATAAAACAACCAAGTTTACCAATTAAGAATGTTCGAGATCCATGATATATTGTTCTCCCTATTGATCTCCTAAATCCTTAATACCTCTAATAGCCCTTATTTCAGTTAGAAGTGTGGTCAATAAAATCCTAATTTGACATTATTTGAATATGTAAGAACTGCACCTTGTCCTAAAAAGTGACCCACATTTCAAGATTTTTATAGCAACTTCCAACAGCGCAAAAATAGTAAAAGCTTGCGTGACCTTTAGACACCTCTAGTGGTTCTTATCTTTAAAGCAGATCTTACATGGTAGAAACACGAAAAAGTGTAAATACATCTGATGAAAGTTGTAAAAACAATAGGGCGACACGTACCTGCCTAAATCTAAGATTTCTTAAAAGCCCCTTATCTCAGGTATGAGAAATAAGAACAAAGGAGGACAAAATGTAAGGTATCCTTTGGAGAACTATTGTCGCAGCCACAGGGTCCTCTATCTTCTGCGTGTACCGTAACGCCTGAGGGTAAGGCCAGAAAGTAGTGAAATAAGTTCAATCTAAAACGTGTAATAAAAAATTGATCATGTGCACTTGTTATAAGGGATAAATAGGCTTCCATGCCCTGCACCGAATTCACTAAAATGTGTTCTCTGACCGTGGATTTCCCGAGCTCCCTATCCTCACGGTGTGCAGTGACATGTTTAAAAGACAAATCTTTGATAATTGCATTTTCATGATATCCCACTTTGTCATGATTAGTAAACAGACCTTCATGTCCTAGTGCGGTGAGGGTGTCCTTTACATATTTTATCCACAGGATTTTTGACGCATAATCAAGGGAGAGACAGTCCTGGATTACCAGCCTGTTAAAGCCTTCCTCCTCGTTGGACCAGATCTTCACCCAACACAGGAGGGATTTCATGGCTATCATATCAGAGATATACTTAGACCCCAATTCCTCATGTGCAGAGTACTCAGGAGTACTATGAGGGACTTTCAACATCCGGCCAAAATATCTGCGTTCTTCAGTTTGGAATTTCTTAACCATCTTGTATCCCCATACCTCACTAACATATCATATTTTAGAAATACAAAAGGAGCTGTATACCTTTAAAATTGTCCCAGGTGACCAGTTACCTAATCTATGAGCATAGTTTGCTATTGCTCCAGTGGACCTTGTCGTTCCAAGACACTGCTCCTCCAGTAAGTGTTTAAAACTCAATTTCTAATCAAATAAGATAGCCAAATATTAAAGGGCTGGTACTTTCCATAGACTATGTGTGCCTACTGCGTATGTGTTGGGCTTTCTGCTCTGCTTCCCAATTTCCATAATATAGGAAATAGTTGGATTAGGTGACAAGTCCAATGTATCCATAAAAGTTACAAACCATTCTAATTAAAGCTGCAAGCCCTTTGGGGTACGTGCTAGGAGTACTCCGTCATCCACTTATAGCAAAATGGAGACATGTCTTGAGTCTATCCTCAGGGTGTCAGATTGTAAGGCTGCCAGGGCAGAGTCGAAGCCATTAATGCCATTAATGTATAGTGTAAATAAGAACAGCGCTAATATACAACCCTGTCTGACCCCACTGTTGTGTAGTTCATATATATCCTATACAGAATCTGTCCATTCGGTTAACATGAACTGTGGGTTTGGTGGCAGACTGATTATGAGCACCCCCACCGAGAATCTTAACCTGTTTGCATTAGCTCCCTCACAGTGCCACTAGTATCTCCTCTTATTGGGGAGAGAATAGTTTATGGCAACCTTAGAACATGACAACCATGATCCCCCAGGATTGTGGAAATAATATACTACTTTTCGCTCAGTCACTCATGCTCACTTATTCAGTCTCAGAGAGTTACACAGAAGAAACAGTCAGGCGTGAAACAATAAGAATTTATTACACAGTTGTTCTTCTAGTGTAAAATAGATGTGCTCCAACAACCGTTAGACAGTAGCAGATATACATGATTAGCAGTACAGTGAAAATAAAAGGATAGTACAGTTCTACGATTTTGCAATAATCATGAATACATACATAACTATAAAATGCATGATAAAAGTGTGCGTACTCATACCTATCTAGATGTACCTAAGTGTACCGAGCATGTGAGAAGGTGTGAAGAAACAAATCCCTCTAGGATTTAGTCTAACCCCATTACCTGAAGTGAGAAAGTGTGGGACCCCGTCCTCGTCTCGAGTTTTGGGAGATTGGACGCCACCTGCTGCCTGCAAGGACGTGTCAGCGTGCTACCTCTCACACCTGAGGAGGCGGAGTGACGGAGCCGCGGGGAGCTGCAAGGAACCGTCGGGCTGTGTGCTGTGTTGTGTACCACAGGAACCACCGCATTGTGAGCTACTGTAGGGGGGTATCGAGTTGCGAGCTGCGATTGCGGTTACCGGTTACAGCGAGTTGCCGTAATTACCACAACTTCCGCTCATTGCCAGTTTCTGCTGGGTGTTGCTGGGTGTTGCCTCCGACATCAGGGGTCTGCTAGGCTCCGCTGGGCTGGACTGGATACTGACACAGTCACAGTAAGAGGCCCGGTTACTGAGCTGCCGAGGCGAGGAGAGGCGAGAGGCGAAACAGACAGGCGACTGGAGCAGAGCAGGACACAGCTGACAAGCAGTCAGCCCCAGACCTTGAGGTGAGACTGACTCGGGAACTGTGACTGTGGTGGTGAGAGGAGCTGAGGAGTGAGGGGGCATTCAGGGTTTTTAACCAAGTTCTGCGATGCTCCCTGGTCCCACCCTCCTCCTGAGCCCTTAACTGGCCGTTTCCAGGCTGTTTCCACAAAACAAGGACTGTGCTGAGAGTCTCACAGTCCAAAAGAGTGAAGGGACTGAAGGATTTAAAGGAGGCTAGTTTATAGTGCCCACATAGAGCGCAGCGTTGGAGCGCTCTTCTCTATCACTACTCCTTCTGACCTACCCTCTACTTACCCTCTTCTTTTATTGACGTGGATTGAATAACTTCTTGACTGCCCACCTCAAAGTGAAATAGTCCTTGCACAATTAGATCTGGTAAGATCAGATGCATGGCAGGAAAAGCACAAGGGAATCCCGAAAAGGAAAAAGGAGACCAACAAGTGGCAGACAGTACCAGTCCTAGTGGAATTCAGGAACAGGGAGTAGAAACTAATCCACATAAGGATATGAACACTGAGACTGACACAAACATTGATACTGTCATTGACGCGTCAAGGAAATCGCAATGAGCCCCACTATTCCTGTCAGTTCAATACCTAGAATCAATGCTAAAACCAGTAAGCGGGCACTTATAACAGACTTTTTAAAAGTATGCCAGAGACAACCCTTGGAGAAACAAGAGACAAATAAAGAAGCTAAGGAAGCTTGAGGAGCCAGGAAAATCAACACATCCACAAGTAACGTCACCCTTGACATCGACACTAATGAAATCGACGATCTTGATCACACATTCTGAGATCGCAATAATAAAATAGCAAAAGATCAAAGAATGGGACAAGGGGATCATACGCCATTCTTAGGAGACGATAAAAACGATAAAAACTATAATAGCCTCAATTATAATTGTTTAAATCCAACAGCAAACCATCTCCATCTTCAGGTTGCCGAGGCATTAGTTCATACAGAGTCAGGCAAAAACTGGGAGATTACATGCAATTAGTTGATGAGTCCAGTACAATTAGGTCACCTAAGTCAACATCAACAAAAAGTAATACAGCGTCACAATGAAGATCTTGTGTGCTGGAACTTCAGTTCTTCAAATCTCTCAAGCCCTAGTATCCCAGCTGGTTCACTAGCAGTTCTACAAACACTACCATTAGACCAACCTGGGGTTCAAATAAATCTTGGACAAAAACAGCTTTTCGGCATGTTAGAGACCAGTCCAAATACATCCCCCAAAGCATCTCAGCCCATCCAACAGACGGAACAGGGACACCTTGAGGATATGTTGGCCTCTCCCTTAGAACCACAGGGTTTACATGAAAATGAGCGTCAAACGATTGCCGAAGAACAAGGAGGCAAGTCCATGATGGAAGTACAAACACACCCAATATCAGGCACTGTTTGGCCATTATTACTAAATACAATGGAAACTATCGGATCTGCAATGACATACCACGCCGATAAGTTAGACACCCAAGTTGAGCTATTAAATGTCTTAGCAACATACGTTCAGGGGATCGAACAGAAGTTGCAAGATTTAAACACCATGATAACAAAGGCTCAACATGATAAGGGCATTACATACCATACTTGTTACTGCCCCCAAATAATTGATAAACTCGCAAGGGTTCCAACAATAATGTCTGAGTTGTTGGGGCAGTAAGGGAAAAACAAATAACTCCCACATCACCATTTGAGGAAAACCTACCTAGGGAAATTGAAAGAGTTGGCGGAGAAAGCCCAAGTGGCAATGGCCCAAGTGCGACAGAGTTAAACAAGCTCCAGGACCACGAAAGTATAAACGCACTCGACTCCAAGAACGAGATAGAGCAACGAGAAAGACTAGCCTCGATTCCAACTCAAGTTCACCTACAGAAGGATATAGTGGGAACCAAAGAACATCCAAGTCCGAGAACCTCACTTACAGAGAGAGAACGAAAACGCTTGAAGAAAGCAAGGAAAAGTAAATTAAAAAAGACTTGCCTTCAAAAATCAGCGGTACTCACAGAGAACGATCACGAAAAAGGAGCAGAAATCAACATGGTAAGGGACAACTCACTGAAGCATATCAGTTCCATGGGGAAAGAAGCCGTCGTCTTAAGAAATCCTAAAACAGAAAGCACCAAAATTTTACAAGCAATCAAAATATATGACATATTTAAACCTTCGGTTAAGAGGGAACCGAATAATACGCTAAACAGCAATGATAAAAAAAACGGTACAAGCCAATCTTCTAAGGAAATCAGGACAAAACTAAAAGAAATTCCCACTCAGGATTAATCAGCCAGGCAATCTGAAGTTCCAGATGGTTGTAGGGTCATCAAAGAAGAAATCAAACAAGTGAACAAAAGCTCTCCTAGTCAGGAGGGCAGCGAGTCCATTGAACAAATGCCACAAAATCGCCAATGGGCGCTACTTAGTCAACGTATACCTGAAGTACCAAAAAGGCCCGTAATCAATGGAAAGAAGACAGAACTGAATGTTCCGCATTCCAAAGGCAACAACCAGATAGAGCTGGTCCCACACTACACCTCAAGAGGATCCCATTATATATTAAATAGGAGTGCAATAATAAGGCCATTAGAGACCCTTCAGCCCCAAATCACATTAAATCAAGGGATCTGGAAAGAATTGAATTCAAACCCAATCCGAATCAAACGGGGTCTGAAATAACAATAGCAACTTGGATAGATGAACTCATCCCAGACCAGATCCTGAGGCATAAGGAGGCCTTTGCGGAGTGGGGCATAGAATTAAAAAAGAAGGAATCACTGCATTATCCTATCCCATTACAACAACTGCAAGGCACAGGGGGTGTATTAAAAGGAGCCAGAGGTCCCGAAAAGTTATATCAAGCAAAAGAGGCTGGCCAATCAATCAGACATACCACAATTACACTTTTACCCCTTGAAACATCTACCTTTGAGGACCATCGCCAATAGAGCTCTACAAAGATAAAATATGAAGCACCATGAACATATTTATATAATAATTCCAAAATAGATCAAGGCTGCAAATTTTGTTCCTGGAATGTGAGCGGTTTATCTTCCAAACAGATGAAATAGACTTCGTAAATTTCATCTTATAGTATGATGTACTGTTATTCCAAGAAACATGGCAAACCATGAATACTCCTATAGTAGGTTATGAAGAACACCTTAACCCAGCAATAAAGGAGGCAAATTATAGTAGACCAAAAGGTGGTCTATCGACTTACATCTCAACGGATACCTTATGGAAAGTTAAGGACATAGATTTGGACTCCCCCTGGATGCAATGCACAAAACTAGAAGCCCCGTCACTTTGCACTTTGTTAATTTTGAACATCTATATCCATCCAGCTTATAAGCAGAAGCGGAGAAATATCCAACAATTGGCTGCAGCACTCAGAGTTTTAAAACGCACCTACTCACATGCCTACATCATATTATCTGAGGACTTCAATATGAATCTAATGCAGGCCCAAGAAGATAACCTCCATCATGCATGAATGCCAGACAGGGCAATTCTTCTAGATGTGATACATCGGGCAAGAAATGCGCCGCTTTAATGGGCAAACTTTCACTGTTCACTTTAAATGGAAGAAGCCCACAGGATAATCCAGCAGCCTTCACAAGAGCAACAGCTAAATCAAGAGTAACAATTGACTTCACACTAGTGGATCCCAACCTATTTCCTCTTATTTCAAATTTCCAAATAAAGGAAAGAGCAGATAGTGATCATTATCCTCAATCTTTCAGATTAAACATCAAGCAAGAAAGAACACAACCAGCAAAAGCCCATACACTAGCAGCCCAACCATATAATCTAAAATGG
This sequence comes from Lissotriton vulgaris, assembly GCF_964263255.1. NCBI lineage: Eukaryota > Metazoa > Chordata > Amphibia > Caudata > Salamandridae > Lissotriton > Lissotriton vulgaris. Next base: position 497,210,786 of record NC_141691.1, read on the forward strand.
CTAATATGGAATAAAAACAACATAGAAGCAATTATGGAGTCATGTTTTGAGCTTTTGACTCCCTATGAGACAAAATCCCTAGGGACAGATGCCTAGGAGACTTTTGTCAAAAGATTAAACACATCATTTTTAAACTAACCTAAAAGCAAAAAATTGTTCATTCCAACTGGGGCAGCTTGGTATACACTCACCTTACGGACAAAAAAAAGACAACTAAATAAATTTCATAGACTTTTTGAGAACTCAGGGCCCCCAATATGCCCGAGAGACTTTGACAACAATCGAACAGATGAAAGGATACCTAAGAAAGGACATCAGAGCGGCAAAGCAATCTTACCAGGAGCAATTCTGGGCAAAAATGCTTTATCTAGGTTTAGGTTTGTTTATTGCACAGTTAATAAAAACTCACAATTTTAAAACGTACAAATATTAAAAGTCAGTAACTTCTTTAAAACAATAAAGAGCAGTAGCTCAAGTATTTAAGAGTGTAAAAGTCTCAGCTTGGGTTGCATAAGGATCAATGGGGTTTACGTGGCCTTGATGCTTCCAAATTTCGAGAACGAAGATAGCCAGGGGTGTTTACTTTGTTATTGTTTGGCTAATGCTTGAGTAAACCCTCTGGATTTTTCATTTAGTCTTGTGGCCACTATGTCAAAGTATTTTGTTGTTTTGCAGTTTAGCTGAGTTTCTTCGGGATTAAAACAGAGCATCACGGCCTGCCTGCAGCTCGTTATGCCCTTCAGGTTCCATAGAGCCCGAAACAAAGAGCGCCTTATGTCCCGGAGATTTGTGCAGATGCAGATAATGTGTTGAAGGTCCTCTTTCCCAGAAAGACAGAGGCGGCATTGATTTGCAGGCTTTTCCCTTTTCCATGGTGCCAGGTGCGGAGCTATAGGAATTTTACCCATGCGCATGTTAAGGAACTTATTTTTTGTCTTCTGTGTGAGGCTAGTTGTTAAGTACTCTTGTGGTTTTAGAGCGCTGTAACCTTTTAACATGACCCATCCGTGCGCTCTCTTGGCTAGGGTGGCTTTATCCTCAATTGATGAGACCATCTTGGTGACTTTCGACACCAGTTTTTTGAAGGTGCCAGGGTCAGTTGCCGACTCCCATAGGTCTGCTAGTCCTAAGATCTTCAGTGATTCCATTAAATAGGTCCCTGCAGGTGAGTTATCTCTGATGGTTACTTCGGTCCAGAGGTGGGCGTTTAGGGATCCGTGGTCGGCATCTCTGAATTTCCGTCAGCTTTTTAAATATGCGCCTCTTCTCTCCACCGCTTGTTTCTGCAGGCCGAATTCAAGGCGGATTTGTGCGGGTGATGAGTTGGTGGGGAGATGAAATATTGCCCTGTATGCTCGGCTGATGGTTTTGTCTAATGTTGTTGCATCTTTGCCTCGCATGGACTCGCTGCCGTAGGTAAGCATGGGCTGTAAGCGAGCTCTTAATACCTGTAGAAGAGGGCCCAGTGACCGGTCGGGGAGTGCTTTCTGCAAAGGCTTTATCGATAGGTGGAATGTTGTGCCCTTTCGTCGCATGGCCCCTAGTTGTTGTTTGAAGGAGCCATTGCCCTCTATTATGACGCCTAGATATTTGTAAGAGGCTACCTGGTCTAGCCTCTGTCCGTCCAGGAACCATGCGGGTTTCTGTTTTTTATGGTAGTTTATTGTCATTACTTTTGTTTTGTTTAAGTTAATGAATTAGTTTTTGAAAATGCATTGATTTTGTCAAGAAGGTGTTGGAGACCGACGGGGGACCGGCTGATGAGGACTGGGTCGTCTGCGTAGAGGAGGTTTAAGAGCGTGATGTTGCCTAGTCTTGGAGCGTGAGATTTAACTGTCTCCAGTTCGCCAGGGAGGTCTGCAAGAAAGAGATTGAACAACATGGGGGCTAGGACGCAGCCCTGTTTCAGATCTTTACTGGTCTTGATTTGTCTCGAGAGGTGCGTGCCAGGTCCCAGTTTAATCCTGACCCAGGTGTCGGTGTGTAGCATTACCAGCTGCTGTAAGAGTGGGCCTGGAATTCCCCATCTGTCCAACTTCCGCCAGAGTTTGTGCCGAACTACGTGGTCGAACGCAGCGCTGTAGTCAATGAAGCACATAAAGAGGGAACTCTTGGAAGCTTTTGCTGCGTCGGACAAAAGGGTTAGTGCCATGATATTTGTCGAGGTACCCTGGCCGCTGCGGAATCCGGTTTGGGTTGCTGGGATGATGTTATTTACTGTTGCCCAAGATGTTAATTCCTCCAAGATGAGGCCCGCGTAATATTTTGCCTCTGTATCAATTAAGGCTATAAGACGGTAGCTACTTGGGTCATTCCTGGCACCCTTTTTGTAAATCGGGCTTATTATCGAGCCACTCCAGGATGTTGGTATTTTCACTGTTTCCCTTATTGCGTGGAATACTGTTATCAGGATGTTGCTCCAGAAGGCAGGGTCTTGCTTATATAGTATCAACAAGATCTTGTTGGGACCGGGGGCCCCCTCAAGTTTGCCCTTTAAGATTAGTTTTCTTAACCTATCTGGTGTGTCCAGGAATTAATTTTCTTCTCGAAATACGGATGGGTCGAATGTTGGTAATAGACATTTAGCCTCAGTTGAGGTTTGGTCCTGGGTTGGTTTCCACCTGCGGGCTTGGTTCTCTTTGTGGTTAAGTGTGCCGAAATTGTCGGAGCTCTGGCACGCTCCATCTGACCTGTCTCCCTCTGTTGACTCGACCGTTGCTGGGTCAGCTGTGTTGAAGTGAGCTGATAGATGGGTAGCCCAGTCAGATTCGGATATGTTGGAATTGATGCCTTTGTGACCTGGCTGTTGGAGGCTGTGAATGATCTTCCAAAAGCCGGAGCTGTTCTTCTGTTTGGAGTTGTGAAGGATTTTTATCCAGAGATCCTCGTTCAGTTGCCTTTTTCTTTCCCAGGTCTTCTTTTTTAGCAGTGCTTTTAACATGCGGAGATTCTTTCGGGTGTCCTCGATGTTAGGGTATTTTCGGAGTTGTTTAAGAGTCTTTTTTATTTCTCGCTTTATATTTTTTGTCTCTGCAGTTGTTATTTTGCCATATGTGAACCTGGTGGTATTGTTGCCTTTTTGAATTCTTATCTCTGTTGCGTGTTTGGCTCCTAATTCCATTACAAAGTCTACCCAGGCGTCAAGTGGGTTATTGTTAGAGCTGGATGTCTGGTGTATAATTATTTTTGCACTGGTTGATAGTTTCTCAGGCTCGGTGGGCTTGCATCTTATTCTTCTGTAGTTGGTAGTGTGTTCTGTAGCGATGTATCTTCTTTCGACTGCTTCGTTCATGCAGGTCAGTCCAAGATTGGTTTCTAGCGGCAGATGGTCACTTTGGGTGCTTTCTCCTATCTTGAACGAGCTTATTTTCTCGTACAGTGGAAGTGACGCAAGCATGAAGTCAAGGTGTGAAGAAGTGCTTGATGAGAAATGTGTTGGTGCTGGAGGGATGTCCTCTATGAGTCGTCCGTTGAGCACTCTTAGGTTTAGTTGCTCAAGTTCTTTTACTAACTGGGTTGAGGTTTTGGTGTGTTTGTTTCGGGAGGGGATGGATTGGCTTGGGATTTTCCAGATGGTGTCCATTTCCTTTGTCATTTCGTCCGTAGTTTTATCTCCAAAGAGGTTGAGGTTGAAATCTCCTGCCACAAGTATGTTCTCCATATCCCCATCGACCATGAGCCTTGTCAATTCTTTGACAAGTTCCCTTGACCCAGATTTCTTGTGCTTCGGATGGATATATGTGTTTATGACATGTAGCTGTTGAATGACCTGTTTGTTTTTGACTGTAAATTATATGGACTGTATTTCATTTGGTGGGGTGATGTTTACTCTTTTTACTTCCGTTGTGCCAATGGTTGATATTGAGGTAAGTATTGCCAGTCCGCCTGAGCTTTGGCCATATTGAGAGCCTCTGGTTGCCGGATGAGTCAAAGTTGTGTAGCCTTGTAAAGGAATATCGTTTGATTCCCAAGTTTCCTGGAGGAAGATCAGGTCAAAACAATTTAAGTAATTTAATGTGTCTGGGTCCTCCAGTTTGTCTGAAAGGCCATTAATATTACAGCTGCATATTTTGATTTTAGTGAGGGGGGCTGTAGAGTCGGTATTAAGACTGGCACTTTTTGTCAGTTGGAATCACCTCCAGGTATGGTGCGTGTGATTGTTAGACTGCGTGATGGTAGTTGCTGAGAGATGGATATTTTTCCAACCCTGGGGAGTAGCTAAGTGCTCCTTTCAGTATTGATTTAGCCAGTTGGGGGCATTCTTGTTTCCTTTCTTCAAGAAGCAGAGTAGGATAAGCTGGCCTTTTTCCTACTTTGAGCTTGATTCCCCACTGTGAGAATATAGGAGATTCATTCATGATTACATTTGCTACCTCCCTTGTTGGCCATGTGGTCTTTGTTGTTTCGTTTTCTTGTGGGTGGGGGGCTGGTTGAAATTCAAGTGTTAGCAGATCGGAAGTTTTTATGTTTTTTAATTTGTCTATTGAGTTGATTAACTCTAAAATGTTGCCCCTGTTTAAAGTGTCCACTCTTCCTCTGGATATAAATTCGGGAATGAATAAGATTATGTCCGAGTCCTTTTCCCCGAGGGGCGGTGTTTACTGGTGCGTTTGTTGCTCGGCTTGGGTATTCCCGTGTGGCTGATGGATATGCGAAGTTGTTGTTCCGCAGTTGGAAATCGCCTCCTCCGATTTCTCCTTCGTCTGGCTGCTTTCTGTGTTGACGACACTTGTTGATCGGCGATTCTTTGTTGTTTCGCTAATAGTGGTCTCAGTTTTATCGCAGGTGCATTTTTTTGAGAAATTTTTTGATGTAACTTCAGTTCGGATTGATTTGGGCTTCTCTCGGGCCTGCTTACTGGCTTCCGGGATTGGTTGCGTTGTTGCTGCTTGACAGGCCCGTTTCCCTTTTTGTTCTAGTACTGGTGGGTTTCTGGTTGCCGGATTGTATGTTTGACCGGCGGGGTTCTGCTCTAAGTAAAGGCTGGGGGCCTCTTTTGAGAGTGTAAAGGTTCCTGTTCCTTCTACTGTTAGCGTCTTTGTTTGCAATGAATTTGTAAATGATAGTGGGAGATTTGTGAGTTCCCTTTGATGCTTACTAACGCCTGGCAGCTCCTTGTCCCTCGGTGTGATAAGATGACTGTTCTCTTCTCTGCTGTCCGCTTCTGCTGTTTTCTCATTCCGGCCCTTTCTTTTTTGCTTTTGTCGGGCCCGGGCATTAGGTGGGCTCACCAGTGGCTCGATTCGTCCTCTTGTGAGGATGTTCCGAGGAGATTCTTCAGGTAAGATGGTGGTGGTTGGAGGCTGGCACCACTGCATGATTGTTTTAGTGGGTCTTTGCTGTTTCCTGATGCCCTTTTATTTGGAGACTGGCACCACTGCGTGATTGTTTTTTGTGGGTCTTTGCTGTTTCCTGGTGCCCTTTTGATGGGAGGGGTATCGGAACTGGCCACTGTTAATAGAAGTTTTGTTGTAGTTGATTCTGTATCGGTCTTGTTGAGCCTGTCGTTTGTTGGGGGAGGCTTTGTGATGTTTGTTTTTATGTCCTCCAAGAGGTTGCCCAACATCATGGGTAGAGATGATAGTTTGTCGATGATTGGCGAGCGGATGCAGTTAGTTCTTTCAATTTGGATGAGTTCAGCTGACTCCTGTCCTCTTTTTATGAGGTCGTAAAGGTCAGCAAGTTTTCTATCAATCCCCGTAGTGGCCTCTGCTAGCCTTTGTAGGACTGTCAGTTGTAGGTCAAGCTTATCTGATTGATACTGAAGTGCCGTTGATGATAGCTGTATTGTGTTAAGTAGGGTTACCCAAAAGGAGTTAACGGGATCTCTTGTCCCCTCTGTGGGCAAATGGGAGCTATCTTCGCTGTTGCCGTTAGTAGGTTCCGTAACGTTATATGCTGCCACTAGTTCGCTCCATTCTTGGGATAACAGGAAGGTCATGTCCCTGTCTGGGGAACTTTGGTCCCCTCTTGCAATGTTTGGTGAGGAATTTGCAGGGTCGGGTTTTGATCCCGGTGTGTCAGGAGCCTCAGTGTGGCCTTAAGGTTTTTGTTCTAAATTTGAGTGGGCGTTGAGTGATTGAAAGGATACTGTTTCTTGATTTATTGTTGCTTCTGCCCCCGCCTGCTGAGTGTATAAGGAGGGATTGATTGGAGATAGATGGCGATGTTTTTTGATGCTGTGAGGCCCCAGGGACCCTTCCAGCTCTAGGGCGTGTTTTCTTGGTGTGTCCTCCTTTGGTGAAGGACTTGTTTGGTTTGTGTCCTCGATGCATCCATCAATGCTTCCCTCGATGGGTTCCTCTGGTAAGGGGGCTTGGCTGATGGTGTCTTCCGGTAGATTTTGCCTTCTGGTTCCTTTTGCCCGGTGGTCCCCTACGCCTGCTTCGCCTCCAGCGTCGTCCGTTCTCTCCCTTGTGGTCGGTGCCTTGTGTATTTCTGCTGCTATGTAGCTTTTGGTTTGTGGCAAAGCGTTGTTTGCGCTAGGAGGTTGTAGTGGAGATAGGAGGCCTGTGATGGAGTCATTTGAGGAAAAGATTAAATTTCCTGGGTTTTTTAAAAAGGCAAATTTTGTGTACATTTTCGGTTGAAAGTTGTGTTTTGTTACCGTTTGCTGTCCCGCTAAATTAATTAGTTGGTGGGTATTTTTCCTTTTGTTACTTCTGGGTTGTTCTGGAAGTAGGGTTAGGCTGTGATTAATGTCCTTATCGGATTGCAGACCGCCGGTTTGCAGACCGTCGGTTGTGTTGATATTGATTTCGTTGGGGCTACTTTCCGGCAGGGTAGTGTCGCTAATTGTTTTGTCTTTTTCTTTGGTGTTATTAGGTGTTCGCTTATTTTTTTCCGGTGACGCTGAGCTCGTGGTTGTGTTATTTCTTTTTCGTTTAGCTGGTTGCTTTGTTGGAAGTCTTCTTTCTCTTCCCGACCTCATAGTGATCCACTGAGTCCCTTCCAGGGGCTCTTGAAGTCTCACTGTGCCTCCGTGCCTCCGTGTCTATGTCTCTAACCATGACAGTGCTGCTACTGCTGTGGACCGCTGTTTAGATGCTCATTAGCGCTGCAGTGGTTTGCAGCGACTCGAGGTCTCCCTACTTGCCGCTCCGCAGCTGCTCAGGGGCAGTGACTCGCTTGCTATAAGCGGGCTGTGAGCACTAGGCTGTAGTCTTTCACACTCTCCTACGGCCACCGCACTGCTGCGTTTGCTCAGCCTCGTAGAGGGGGGGGGAAGGGGGGCTACTACCGGGAGACTGCCGCCGGGAGCCTCAGCCTCCTACCTGCCGTCACCTCACTCCACACTCCACACTTCTCTCGCTTCTCTCGCTGACTGATGGATATCGGTGCAGGCAGCGAACAATTATCTCTTCAATGGTACACCCACCAGCCGTCAGAGCACCAGTAGGGATCGGTTAGTTAATTAATTCGAGTTATATGGGGTGAGAGTGGGTGGAAAGTATAGGTAAAAGTTATCTCGTACTCGTACTCACATTTACCGACGTCAATGGTCATCAAGGTCAAATCCAAATTGTGTGCCAGTAAAGCCAAGATCGCCAAGATGCTCTCTCAGCCGCCCGCATTCACTCGCGGGCTGGAGAATTGTGTCCCGTGTACCGGGACCGGGAGAGACTGACTGGAGCAAAAAGGTGGAGCGTCCCGATGTACTGGTGCGAAGCGCCGTAGCCCCGCTTTTGTCCCGCTGTTGTCCATGAAGTCCCTTTGCTGGTAAACTGGATGGTCGGAAGTCGGGGTTCTCGGCTGCCGCTTGGCGCTTGGAGGCTTATAGGACCTCAGCGCTCGGACCTCGATACTGGCTGCCTGATGGCGGCGGCGGCAGCGGCAGCGGCGTCCTGCTCGTCCTGCTCGTTGCTCCTGACTGCTCCGCTAGCTCCACTAGCTCTCTGCTGCTCTCTAGAGGCCAAGCGGGGGACACGTAGATTTTCTGTGTCAGATGAATTTATAGTGAAGAGAATTAAATACAGGTCAGCAGTAAATTCAGCCTCATGCCCGACCGACGTCCACAGCCGATCTATCAACGGATTGATGTAAGCAAGCAACAAAATTCAAAACAGTTCTGGGCACTAATTAATCTTCTAATAAATGGGAAGAATAGGCACTTCAATTCAGAAATAACGGAACATACGTGGAGAGTGCATATAGAGGCCACATTCGACACTCTCTCAGGGACTGGTGTCAAATCCAAAACATCAGAGAAGACAATGATCTATAAGACCACTTTAAACAAAGGGATCAGGAGGACCATCACTCAGGGATCAACCACCCAGGCGCTAACATCAAGAAGCAATCAAACACTAGAGCCTATGATCTATACATCAAGATCCCTCCTCCACCCTCAAATCAACCAGCAAGAAGGTAAATCGCATCAGCGCTTGCTTGAAACATCAAGGCCCGACCCCCAAGATTACCATTTACAGCTTACACAAAAACAGGTTTTGTACGCAACTAAGAAGCAAAGATCTGATGGAGCCCCGGGACCAAATGGTCTACCCAACGCTTTGTTCAAAAAAGATCCAGCTTTCTGGTCAGTGCGCTTAACCTCGCTATTTGCATATACACTAGAGACTCGCACCATTCCAGATTCATGGCGAGGAAGCATCCTGCAACCAATATATAAATCAGGGGCTCGTTCCGATCCTTCTAATTACAGATTATTTGCACTTATCGATGTTGAGGCTAAAATTTACGCAACTAATCTGCTGAAAGATCTAGAGGATTGGGTCAACCATACAAAACTGATCCCTAATACCCATACAGGATTTCGAGCAGGGATGGGTACCCTAACAAACTTGTCAGCTGTCACGCTCCTGGCCAACCAGGCAATAGTTAATTCCAAAGTTTTGTATACCTGCTTTGTAGATCTCAATGCAGCCGTTGATAAGGTCCCTAAATCCTTATTATGTGCCAAAATGAAATCTTGGGGAGCCCCCACAAAATTGCTAGACGCAATCATTAACCTATACTCAAAAACATGGGTCCAAATCAAAATGGGGGATGGTCAAAGTCTAACCAATAAAATCTCGACTGTAAAGGGCTTAAAACAGGGGTGTGTTTTGGCTCCCTGCTTATTCAACATCTACACAGCCGACATAGACAATAACCTTTGCCTAGCACAAGGGGACCCCCCAAAACAGGGTAATGTTCGAACAACAAGCTTACAATATGCGGACGACATAGTGCTGCTATCACAAACGCTCAGAGGTCTACAGCGCTTGATAAATCAATTAGCACTATACACAGCTTCAGTTCAACTAATCATAAACTTTCAGAAAACGAAAGTTATGTGTTTTGAAAACCCACATAAAAAACAAGCAAAATTTACCTGGACGATAAAAAGTGACCCTCTGGATCAGGTGGAGACATACAAATATCTTGGGGTACTGTTAGACCGACACCTTAGTTTCAAGCAACATCTAGAACTAGGGAAAGTCAAAGCAAAACAGCTATTATTCGCATTTAAAATTTTGCAAAAAAACTAAGCGATATTTCAACAACACACTTATTGACAGTCGTGGCAGCAACATTTTTGCCATCAAATACGTATGCTTCTGAACTTCTGAATACAAAGGATCCAACAGTTTTAAATACTGCTCAAACTAGACTCTTTACAAATCTATTTTTAATTCCTCACCATATTCCACAAGCCTTGATCAGACTGGAATTCGGGTTAAAAAATCAGATTCCAACAAGACAAGGGGCACTTATCAAATATTATTGGAGAATGAGGGCAGCAGAGGAAGATTCTTTAACACATAATTGCTGGCTGGAGGTTGAAAAGCAATCCAGAATGACTAAAGGAGTCTGCTACTCCCTAAAACAATCCATCGCAGATCTAAAACTAGAGGACGCTTGGAATACAATATTGTCCTACCCTGAATTTAAACAAGTAGTCAGCAAAACCATTAAACTACAATATTAGGTAATAGACAAAGCTTCCCTGATTTCAAAAACTAATGCCTGGATGGTAATGTCAACATACAAAAAGCTAATACCTCAATCATACATGACAGAGCATTTCGCACTTCAAAAAAAGTAGAAATTGATCTTATTGAGATTGGGTGTGTATTCATCAAAGGAACTCACTCCAAAATGGAAACGGGCTTGGACCACAATGGATTGCCTAAAAACAAAGGTGTGGAGGGTCGGGGGAATGTTTAACAACCTGTCTACTCGCTCCCCATATTTAGGATACATAACACACAAAAGAGTGGATTGCCGCCTGTGTTGCCAAGGAGAAGAGTCAATACTTCACTTACTATGTATCTGTCGGGCATTATTACACATACGGAAAACCCTTCTATGGCCACTATTGAACAAAGAATAAATAAGGACCTGCAGAACTGCTGTAATTAAATGCCTTGGAGGCTCAACAGTAAAACTGGCATGCAAGGCAATAACGTTTTTGACTTTCGCAGCAAAAGAACTGGAAAAGAGGGACTGCTATTTAGAACTAACTGGGGATACAAGGAGATAAAGTGTGACTAAGAATTTGAAGTCCATTTATCACAACCCCATATACTCCACCCTGTGAAATATTAGGAAAACAACAACAGTAGTAGTCCAAAGTATAATTGAGCATTTTTTTCTATTGCAGACTATTAGTTTACAGCACCAAGCACTTTATCCTGGTTTCACTCGATTCGATCTACGGTACTAGTCTTCTTTTAGATCAACAACCCACCTGACTCAGAACCTTCACCCCCACAGCAATAAGGGATATAGGGCGATAACAATGTGGGCTGTCCATATCCACCTTCTGAAAAATTGGTACAATGGCGGAGGTAGACCATGATGCTGGCATTGCTGATACTACTGGCGCATTTAAAACCCTCACTAGGAGAGGGGCCCATATCTCTATATTACATTGGAAAAGATCTGGTGGGATCCCATCTGGTCCTGGCGCCTTATTCCATCAATTCCATCAATTCCTAATCTCACCTCATTCAAAGTAAAGGTAATGGGATCAGATCTCTGGTCGGGGTTTAGTACCTATAATTGTTCCTCTCAGTGGAAATGATTATACAGTCCCTCAAAGTGAGCTCGCTATTGCTCTTGTAAAATGTTGTGGCTTAACCCTGGTTTATTCAGATCTTTAAAACTTGGGTTATTAATAACCCTTCAGAAATGGGGGAGTCCTTTAGTTCAGACACCTCTGTTAGGTCCTCCCAGGCTTTCTTTTGCAGTTGGTGCTTCCTCCCCTTGACAGTTTGCTTGTATATTTTATGGCAGACCGCTTGCAGACCCCTGTCTCTCGGCGTCTGTTTAAGGGCTATCTTCAGATCTCTAAGGGTTCGAGAGCACTGCCTGTCAAACCATCTTGGGACATCCGTGTTAGGGGTATTTGCCAGCGCTATTAATAAACTGTCCACTAATTGTGTAATGGCAATAAATTCCTGAACTAAATCTTCCCCCTGCCCCTGCACATGTGGGTCTAAACAATTCAAAATCTCCTGTTTGCCTGTACTAAAAAATGAATTATTAAAAGCAACACTGTCGACCTCTACCCAACGTAACCGCCTACCTTGGTCAGTTGCAGAGATCGTTCCCTCCATCATCTTATGGGGTAAAGGCTGATACCAAGGGGCAACTAGTGACATAGTCACAGGATTATGGTCACTAAATATACTATAATTAATATAAAAAAAAATAGAAACCGCCTCAGTGTAAGAGACACACATATGAAACCAATAAATGATGAGCAGCTTCTGCCTTTATAAGTTGGGGGCATAGCGGAATCAGGGTGGGTAGCAATCAGATCCAGATTGTGAGTTAGTCCGTAAGTGTTTAGAAGGACACCACAATTCCCCCTTCCTGAGTATGTTCCATATGTGGTGCCTAACTTACTGTGTAGGTCGACCAGTTTCAGTGAGTCACCCTTAAGTTAGGACAGAGATGGCAATTGAAGTCTCCGTGTAGGATTAGTTGAGGCTGTGACAGGTCTTCCCCCATCGACTTAATTCATCAAGGCTAACCAATCCCTTTAAGTGTGCTCTCACGTTATAAAAGTTCATTAGAACCAATCAATAAGTGTTACTTGGGGGAGGAGCTACGCGGGCATCCAAGATGGTCGCGTGAGCAGAGAGCTCCTGAGACCCGCGCCGCCCTTCTTGATTTATCCTGCAATTATCCTGGTCACTTCGACGGGCTTTTGAAGTGCTACTCTCACTGATACCGTCGATCCTTTTTTGGCCAAGAACGGACCTCGGGGACCATTTTTACATCGTCTCCAACTTTCTGGCCTGACCCCCGACGAGACCGGGGTCTCTGCTGCCTAGTATGGCCGAGCTGTAATGCAACAACAACGGCTGCCTGGCATTTGCTCCACCGGTGGTGTGCCACTTTCATTTTCGGTTTCTAGCCCTCTCGTCCTTGACTCCTTGGGACCTGCTACTTCATCCTGGTCTGCTGCTCTCACTGGGAACGCTTTCTCTCTCGGTGCCGGCTAGGTGGCCCGTGATACTTTCTTGCAAAACTAGACTTTTGGGGTTCAAGACTCGCCAACATTCAGCGGCACCCGAGTGCCCCTGGCCGGCGCTGCATACATCATGGCGATGAAACCTGATGCGGAGAAGCGCAGGAAGACCAATACTCGCGGGGGGTCGATCCAGTCCAACATGATCGAGCGCTATACCCAACCGAGGGGGTCCCCCGGCGCCGCCAGTCGTGGCTTGGAGGACCCGAAGACAGACATGTCGTCTTCCTCAGAGGTGTCCCTTCAGGACCTGTTGGCCACCATTGCAGGCCTCAAGGCCGATATGAGTCAACAATACGAGGCCATCGTGTCCAAGATAGACACGGTGGAGGCGGATGTTACTCTTATTCGTGCCGATTTGGCCAAGACGAACGAGAGGGTCAAGGCATTGGACTTAAAGGCATCGAGTTTGGTGACTGACATGGCGGAGACACAATCTGAGATAGGGAATTTGCGTTTCTCGCACGACCTTTTGCTCAAACGCAGGGAGGACTACGATAATAGGGCCCGGCGGAACAACACACGCTTGGTCGGAGTGCCGGAGGACAATGATGCTGCCTCGATCGATCTACTGGTCAAGGAACTCATTGTCGCTAAACTCGCTCCCGCAGGCCTCAGCAAGTTTTTTACGGTTGAGCGTGCCTATTGTTTCCCAGGTGGTCAGGTGAAGCCGGGGGGCTCCCCGAGGCCCATCATTGCTAGGCTGTTTCACTTTCGGGACAGAGACGCCATCCTTCAGGCCGCTCATAAACACGGCCCGTTGAAGTACGATAACAACTCTGTATCGATTTATCCTGATTTCACTCCCCAAGTGCAACGGCAACGTTCTGGTTTCCTTGAAGTAAAGCGTCGCCTGAGGGATCTGGGACTGAAATACGCAATGCTGTTTTCTGCTCGCCTGCGGATTGAATACAGGGAACGTGCCTATTTCTTTGATCAGCCTGATCGTGCTGGTGACTGGTTGGACTCGTTGCCAAAAGATGACACCGAGAGCGGAGGCCCCGGAGGCACGGAAGGTGGTGCGACGGCCCAGGTTTAACTTGAGGCCCCAGAGGTCCGGCTTGAGACTGTGAACTTTGCAGAGTACCTCATATTGTATGCTTTATGATTGTGCCCGTGGTGGTGCGGGTACAGGTGGTTTCTCCCTTCCTCCTCGGGGGTTTCTTTGTGTAGATCAGATGGGGCGACAGGCACACTGCAGTTTGGGGTGGCTCTTTAGTCAGCAGGAGTGCAAGGTGGGGGGCGTTGTAACGGGTTCCTGGTTGGGGGGTGGTTGGTGGGGACTTGGTTGTTTTGTGTGTTCCTTGTTGTTTCTTTCTTTTCATGGTATATTATTGATTGCAATCATTCTGGATCTGTGGTTACGGGAGGGGGCTGGGTTGGGTCGTTCTTCCTGGGATGGGGGGTGAGATGAAGGTTCTTTCTTGGAACGTCAATGGTTTGGGTGACAGGATTAAACGTGGCATTGTGTTACAATTTATAAGGCGTCATGCCCCTGATGTTGTGTTCCTTCAAGAAACCCACTTGATTGGTAATGCCTGTAAAGCTCTTGACCGTCGGGGCTACTGATTGGCCGCCCACGCTGGTTTCACGTCCGGCTCCCGGGGAGTGGGTATAATGGTTAAATCCTCCCTGGCCCTTGAGATTGATGATGTTATCCTAGATGATCGGGGACGATATGCTGCTCTCTCGGGGAGATGGGAAGGGAAGCCAATTGTGTTGGTAGCTTTTTAAATCCCCCCGGGGCTACTGGCGACCACGTATGCCGATCTTGGCAAGACTCTTCTTGGTCTCCCCGATGGTTTGCTGATCATGGGTGGGGATTTTAATTCCGTGATGTCTGGCGAATGTGATCGATTGCCCCCTAGAGTTCTGCCACAGTCCCAGATGTGGCTCAATGATATGGCTGAAACATTTGGTCTGGTGGATGTGTGGCGCTCGCTACACCCCTCCCAGACGCAGTACACTTTCCACTCTGGTGCGCATGGCAGCCTCTCTCGGATAGACTACTTTTTTATGCTGGCTTCTACCCTATCCTTGGTGCGGGAAGTTCGTCATCTCCCCCGGGGTATCTCGGACCATTACCCCTTGCTGGTTGAGGTCTCTGTGGGTGGTCTTTCTGGTAACAGAGTTCCCCCTGTTTCCCCCTGGCCCTTTCGGAACCCCCGGCTCCGATCAGATTTGGTGAAGGCTATTGATTGTTATTTCGATGAAAATGTGTGTTCGGTGACCTCCCCTAGGGTGCTCTGGGAGGCCTTTAAAACGGTCATACGGGGATCCGCACTGTCTCTCATTGCTGCTGAACGGAGAGCTAAGAGGGAGGCCGTGGTGGCCCTTGCGTCTGAAATTACAGCACTTGAAAGTGAGCTGGGTGGGGATGACACGCCTGCTCTTTTACATACTCTGGAGTTGAAACAGGCGGATTACAAAGCTTGTGTGACCGATGCTGCTAAGTTGATGCGAGCGAATCAGTTGGGCCGGCTGTATGGTGCCCGTCATTGTCCGCGAGTCTGGTGAATGTGTGTCTGACCCTGGTGAGATTGTTGACTGTTTTGTTGATCATTTCCGGAATGTTTACACCCCGGTGAGTGATCGTGATGAGGCTGATTCCCGTTTACTGTTGGGCGATATAGCTCTTCCTTGTGTCTCGGAGGAGGAGGGTCTGGCTCTGGAGGCTCCCTTTACGGTGGATGAGATTGCCCTCGCTATCAGATCCTTGCGCTCGGGTAAGGCGATGGGGCCCAATGGTCTGCCTATCGAGCTTTACAAACGTCGGCCAGACAAGATGGCCGCCCATTTGCGGTCCATGTTTCTGGACGCGTTCGAGGCCGGAGTCCTTCCGCTTGAACAGCGCCTAGCCACTATAGTGGTCATTTTTAAGGATGGCAAACCTCGTGATCGCTGTACCTCCTACCGCCCCATTTCCCTGCTGAACGCAGAACCTAAAATCCTTGCCAAGGTTCTGGCCAATCGGTTGTTGACGGTGATCTGTGACCTGATTCATCCGGATCAATCCGGCTTCATACCACATAGGAACACGGCCCTTAATCTGCGTAGGCTTCATGGTGTTCTCGCGAGAGCTGCAACTCTCGCGGAGCCTGCTGTGGTGGCCTCCCTGGACGCTACGATGGCTTTTGACACCATTGAATGGCCTTATCTTTGGGCAGCCCTCTCCAAATTCGGCCTTGGCCCTAACTTTATTGCGTGGGTGAGGCTTCTTTATGAACAGCCGCTGGCCCAGGTTGTGGTGAATGGCAGAAGCTCTGACCCCTTCCCATTGGGACGCGGCACCCGTCAGGGATGTCCGCTTTCCTTGCTTCTGTTTGCGCTGGCGCTTGAACCCCTTGCGGCGTGGCTCCGGTGGGAACCCTCGATTAAAGGGATCCAGTGGGCGCCAGATCTGGAAGATCGCGTCTCACTGTATGCCGACGACATCCTCCTTTATTTTACTTCCCCCCAATAGTCCTTGAACGTGCTCTTTGACGTTCTTACATCCTTTGGTAAGAATTCCGGATTGGTCATCAATTGGACCAAATCCTGTGTTTATGTTATAGCGGGGGTGCTGCCGCCGCTGCCCCGTAGGCTTCCAATTCTGGTGGCGGAAGACGGTTTCAAGTATTTGGGGATCTATGTCTCCACGGTTTCTGCGGTGCGTTATGAACGGAATCTTTATGCTCCGCTCCGTCGTCTTAAACAGGATGTGAGGCGATGGCGTGAATTGCCCTTGTCTCCGTTGGGCCGAGCGGCGCTCTTCAAAATGATGTCGCTCCCTCGATTCCTATATGCGTTGCAGAATTTCTTCGACCCGGTCCCCGCTCGCTACTTCCGCGAGATCGAAAGTCTACAGCGGCAATTGATCTGGGACGGACGTGCCCGTATCGTGCTGTCTAAGCTCACCCTTCCCTGGTACGACGACGGTATTCCTTTGCCAGATATCAAACGATACTACTGGGCCTTTGAAGCCCTAAAACTGGAATATCAGCTTGATGATAGGGAGTATTTTCGGTATATGCAGGTTCGGCATGCCTTGTCCTCAGCCTTTCCCCCTGGGACTGATATTCCACAATCCTCCCCACTGGAGGATCGTGTCCTGGACGGCCACGTCCCCGATAGTACGATTTCTTTAATATATAAGAAGCTCATTAATAACAGGACTGACCAGCTGGGGAAACTTCGTGCTGCCTGGACGGCGGACGGGCTTGAATTAGACGATGAGGATTGGCAGTCGGCAGTTTCTTCCCCTAAGGAAGTAGCTATTCCGGCTCGACTTCGTTTTGTTCAGCTAAAGATCCTCCACCGTGTGTATGTAACTGGTATGCGACTGGTGCGAATGGGGCTTGCTACGGATGGACGGTGTAGGCGTGGGTGTGGTATGGATGGTACTTTTCTTCATGTCCTATGGGAATGCCCGGTTGTCTCGGCCTTCTGGTCCAGGGTGCATGATGTGATGGGTCGTGTCACTGGAGTCCCCCTCCTTCCTGAGGCACGGCGCTGCCTCCTCAATGTGTGGGAGCCTACGGACTGTACTGCTGCTCAGACGTTCTGGGGCACTCTTGGCAACATGGTTGCCAAGAGGGACATAGCGCAGCTCTGGGGCTCCGCCAGGCCACCACGGCTCAGTGCCTGGAAAGACAACATGGACTGGTGCATGTTTCGAGAAAAGACGGTGTACGAGGCACGGGGTCGCCCCAGAAAATGGTCCAGGGTTTGGGCACAGTGGAATTCATACCGTGGTAACATTTGTTCCCCTCCACTCGATTATGACGTTCCTGTCCCCTCTTCCCCATGATTGGCGTTCCGTTTTTGTTTCCTATATTACCTGTATCCTTTCTTCCTCCATGGTCGCCCCCCCACGTCAGATTTGTTTCTTCATATATGTACTCCTTCCCTTTTACCCCCCCCTCTTATGACCCTTGCCAGTATAATGCCATGTGTTTGTGTTTGTTGTTTTATTTCGACAAAATTATAAAATTAAACCTTTGGTATCCTTTAAGTATTATTTAGTGCACTACACTATAATGTGTGCTCAGTGATCGTCTCTACTGTGTACTACCCTGCTTTATTCTTTCAATGTGTGTCATAGCGGCCGGCCCTGAGGGGTTGTAGGCAGACGCTGTGTAACGTGCATTTCATAAATAAAGGTTTTTAAAAAAAGAAAAAAAAAATAAGAAAAAAAAATAAGTGTTACTTGAAAATGTGAGTCCTTGTACGACGTCAGAGTCCTACAACAGGGTCTTCCACCTTCCTTGGGTCCTAAGATCTATAAACACAATTATAACCTGCCTTGCTCTCCCTGCACTTGACCTTATTGCGTGTCATAAAAAAGTTTTGTAACCCTCAATAAAAAAAAATATTGGCTGGCTTCCATATTAGAAATGGGGGTCTCTAGTTGGCAGAGTTAGGTACCTTTGTCCAAAAAGGGACCCTTACTTCTAGTCAGGATAAGGGGGACACACTTTAGATAACCCCTTTTCACCCCCTTGGTAGCTTGGCACGAGCAGACAGGCTTATCTCAAAGGCAATGGGTAAATTATTTGTACCAACACTCACAGTAACAAAGTGAAAACACCACAAAAGGACAATACACCAGTTTAGAAAAATAAAGTATCTTTATCTAAACTAAACAAGACCAAAATGACAAAAATACAGCATACACAGTAAAAAGTAATATGAGTTTCAAAAGGTTTCAAGAACTTCTGCCATAGGAAACTATGGATGTGTGACTATTCACCAAAGTACCTGTAGATACGTCAAAATTCCCAAGCCAAACACTACATTATTTGGCGACAATGCTGTGGCTTGCTAGAAACATTTTAAAAGAATTTCCGACCCAATGACCAAAGAGGTTTTTCATTATTTTACTTGGATTTTTTCGATTGGATTTATCCAAAAACTACTACAAGAACTGGAGTAAGGATTTTTAACCTTATTTGCCTCGGACAAAATAAGAAAAAAACAGACTGATTTGAACTTCCACAATTGTTGTGAGTAATTTTATTATTTCATCTCAATCTTTCCGTTACAGTTGGCTCTGTTGTTGTCCTTCAATGCAGCACTGCATTCTACAGCTCCCGCTTTGTTTCCATGATACGGAGCAGCAACTAGGCACGGCATTCTCCTGCATCCACGTAAAGATCACATGAGTATTGCTTTAAGAACGTCAATTCTTCGGTGAAAGCCCAATTTGCAGAAAACAGCAAAGCGGCATAGCACGTATTTTTGCATTTGTATGTCGATTTGTAGAGTGCGATTGCTGCCCGGGGGCGTCCAAGCGCTAAAAACCACAGAACAGGAGGAGGAAGCCAGGGCGTTATCAGACGGCAGTGAAGAGGAATGTTTTTAACTGTTTCCTTAATGAGGTAAGATTGGGGTTTTTCCTTAGGTGGAGGGGTAGGGTGTTCCATAGCTTGGAAGCATTGTAGGTGAAAGTCCTACCGCCAGTTCTGGATTTTTTTATTTTGGGGATTGTGGCTGTGAAGGTCTGGTTGGAACGCAGATTCCTAGTGGGTTGATAGTGTGACACAAGGTTACGGGTGATGAGGGGACCCGTTTTCCAGAACGCCTGGTGTGCAATGCATAAGGCTTTGAATTGTATTCTTTGGGGAATGGGTAGCCAATGCAGTTTTTTCAGTCCGTTTTTGACTGATTGACGTCGAGGGATCTGAAGCAAAGTGCGCGCGGCGCAGTTCTGCACCGTTTGTAGTCTCCGTATTGTGTACTCTGGGGCGGCGAGGTAAAGGGCGTTGTTATAATCCAGTCGTGACTGGATAAGGCCCTGGATGGCTACTTGTTTTGCCTCCATCTGTAGAAGATGGAGTACCTTCCTTAGCACTCTGAGCAGGCCAAAGCAGGTGGCTGCTAGTTTGGTGGATTGGGTGCCGAAGGACAAAGATCTGTCTAGCCACACCCCAAGGCTCTTGATAAAGTCCTTTGGGGCCGGGGGGGTACCCAGGAAGGGTGGCCATATAGTGCCGAGGGATTTGGGGTTGGCAGGGCCCAGGAGCATAAGCTCTGTCTTGTCCCCATTCATTTTTAATGAGGAGGAGGACATCCAATCCTTGACTTCCTCGAGGCATTTCTTGAGGCCTCCTTTCGAGGTCTGGTTAGCTTCCTGTGCCAGTGAGACCACTAGCTGAGTGTCGTCAGCATATGAAATGATCTTAATTCCATACTGACGAACAACTTCAGCCAGTGACCTCATATATATGTTGAAGAGCGCCGGGCTCAATGAGGAGGACGTATTGACGTCAGCACGTTGTTCACGTTGGTGGCGCCATCTTTAATTCAATACATGTAAATACGGATGTAGAAGGTTACGGAGCTCGTCATTTTCATGCTTGTTTCTGTGAAAAGCACGCAATTCGTCATTTTCATTTCAAGTTTTCAAAGTTTTCTTCATCTTCTCTAATCTTACTGGATTAAATACGGTTACTATAGATATATATATTTTTTTATTTACAGCTAATGTTGTAATCTCTTTTTTTCCAGGTAATGTTGTCATGGCTAATTCAAATACTAATATTTTACATCCACCTGCTTTTCTACAAGAACCTGGTAAACCAATCACACCATGGCATAAATGGCTAAGAGTTTTTGAAAATTATTTAGATGCCATTGATGCCAAAAAATATTCTGCCTCAAGGAAAAGAGTATTATTGTTCAATCATCTTGGCACTGCAGGTCAACAACTTTTTGACAATTTACCCATGGTTACTGCACCCAGTGGTGATGATACTTTGTATAGATTTAAAGAAGCTTTCGCACGTATGGGAAAACAATATCAGGATGAACCATCTGTTATGGTAGAAAGACATGTATTATTCAAACGTGAACAATAACAGAATGAGTCCATTGAGGATTACTTAGCAATATTAGGATTTTCAGCTGCGAAATGTGAATTTGGTTATTATCTTGATACATCTTTACTTGATCAGTTAGTATTTAATTGTTGTAACAAGAAAATTCAGGAGTGCATACTCACTTGTAAAAATCCCTCGCTAGAAGAAGTAATGCAAATTGCAAGGAATATTGAATCTTCTGTTACTTCTTCGAAAATCTTGACAGAAGAGAATTCCAATGCAAATTCTTCTAATGCTATTTCTCCTAACCCTAGTGTTATGCGCCTTGATGCAAATACTAGTAATGGAACTGAAGTTAATGCAATAGGTAGCAAGTATATTTTAAGAAAACGTTTGAGAAAAACCCCAATGCAGCCTGTTACAGATGTGGTTCAAGATTTCATATGGGAAATTATCCTAATTGTCCAGCACAAGGAAAAAGGTGTAATACTTGCAAAAAGATTGGTCATTTTTATACTGTGTGCAAATCTGTGAAGGACAAAAGCAGAGTAAATCAACATAATGTAGATGAAGATTCAGTTTGTGATGAATTGAACATGATTTCTATGTCAGTGGAAATTAATACATTGAAAGAATCTGGAAAGAAATGTAAAGGGCCAATTTGTGAAGTCTCTATTGGTCCCATTAAAGTTAACATAATGGTTGACTCAGGGTCACCTATTACTATTTTAGCAGAGAAATCTTTTGAAAAGTTGTGGTCTAATACCAAACTATTTTCCACTGATGTAAATCCCAAAGCTTTGGGTGAATGTGACATAATTATGAGGGGTTACTTTTCTGACATCATAAATTTTAAGGGAAGAGAAATATTTACTGAGATATATGTTGCACTTAATGGACGAGATATACTAGGATAGCAAGATCAGGCTAGTCTAGGCATAATACTCAAACCTGGTCATTCTGAACCTATAGTTCTTGGGGACTTACCTGTATCATCTGTCAACATGGTCGAATCACACAATTCCAAGCTACAAGAGTTACTCAATAATTATACTACTGTATTTAGTGATAATTTAGGATCCGTTAAAGGATTTGAACACACAATTAAGCTCAAGAGTAATGCATGTCCTGTTGTTCAAAAAGGTAGGCCTGTACCTCTATCAGTTGGAGAGGATTTAAAGAAGTTATTGGATAATATGTGTAGTGAAGGAATAATCATTCCTGCCGAATCTTCTGAATGGGTTTCTGCTGCTGTGGTCGCACGCAAACATTTGTGGAGATTTGTCTATGTGTGGACTTAAGTGTGCTCAACCGAAATATTGTTGTAGATTGTCACCCACTTCCAAGAAATCATGATATGTTGGGCAAGTCAGGAGGAAGTCAATTTTTCACCACTATAGATTTACGTTCAGCATATCACCAGATCCCCTATGCAGTTAAATCACAGCCCTTAACTACTTTTGTTACTCCGTTTGGAGTGTACATGTATAAAAGAATGCCTTTTAGGTTGGCGTCAGCTGCTAGTATCTTTCAAAGATTAGTGGATCAAATGTTTGTCAATGAGTTAGGAATCCAAGCCTTTCAGGATGATATACTTATTCATTCTGAAACCATTGATCTATATTTTGTTTGGCTTAAGAACGTTTTAATCAAACTACAGATACATGGCATGACAGTAAATGTAAAAAAGTCTAAGTTTGCCACACAAGAAGTGGATTATTTAGGCCATAATATCTCTGGTATTGGGATCAGACCTAAATCTTCGTTACTTGATGCAAAAAGAAATGCTCCTACTCCTCATGATACAGATTCATTAAGGGGGTTTTTTGGCTTAAGTAAGTACTACGCCAGATTTGTCCAAGGTTATGCGTTGCTGGTATAACCTCTCAGAAATTTGTTGAAAAACAATGTCAAGTTTCTTTGGTCTGAAGATTCTCAGAATGCTTCCATTTCAATTAAAGATTTAGTCATAAATGCTCCTGCTATTAAACCTTTTACGAATGGAGTAGAAAGCATTATCACAGTTGATGCCAGTGCAAAAGGACTTAGCGCAGTTATGAGCCAAATTGTTAAAGGATGTTTATTGACTATAGCTTTTGCTTCGAGAACCCTCACTGAAGCTGAACAAAAGTATAGCACAATTGAGAGCGAGGCCTTAGCATAATTTTGGTCAGTTGAGAAATCTAAAATGTATATTTTGGGAACTAAATTTCAATTGTATACGGATCACAACCCCCTTATTTACATGTTAGGGGAAAGTTCTTCTAATAAAGCTTCATCTAGGTTAATAAGACTTTTAGCAAGATTACTGGAATTTCACTTTGACATCAAATATTTACTAGATGGAAAAAATGTACGAGCGGATTGTCTGTCCTGTCTTCCTTTGCAATACAGTGATGATATGATAAAAAAGGAGAGGGTAAGGAATGTTTATTTTCAATTGAGGATGTTGTACAAGATTCAAAAAATTCCAAAGAAGATTGGTTTAATTTTAGTGAGAAGGATGAATGTTTGAAGAATGTGAAGGAGTTTTTAGTTAAAGGTTGGCCTTCTGATAAGAATTTGTCTCTTGATAAGAGGATCTTTTCTCAAGTAGCGTCAAAATTATCTATATCTAATGATATTTTACTTCAACTAGATACATTTGTTCCTCCCAGAGATCTTAGAAGAACCATAATTTCTTTGGCTCATGAGGGACATTAAGGTATTACAGCTACATTAAACAAATCTAAGCAAACGTGATGGTGGCCAGGAATTGATGGTCAGGTTAGACTTTATGTAGAACAGTGTCCTCAGTGTCTTTGTCCTGATAAGCACTGGAAAACTTAAAATGCACTTCTTTGTCCTGTACCATGGCCAGGTGGTGCTTGGCAAAATATTGGTTTAGATTTTGCAGGTCAATTTTCTGTTTTTGGTAAAGATAAGACATTTTTAATCGTAGCAATTGATGACATTTCAAAATGGGTGTATTTTCCATCTGTCAACAGTGCTGATTCTATTTCTGTTATTATGTTCTTACAATGCATATTTTGTATTGAAAGTGCAACTAAATAAGTGGTTACGGACAATGGGTCACATTTTGTGTCACAGGAAGTGGAGAAATGTTTAAGAAAAGTTGATGTAAAACACACCCTTGTTCCATTATATAGGCCAGCATCTTATGGACTTGTTAAGCGAGCGAACTGTATGTTGAAGAAAAGTAAAAACTGCTGTAGCTAATGGTTTCAATGTGCTAAATGTTTTATATCAGAAGGGTTGGAAGTATAATACTTCTCCTCACAGCACCACTGGTGTCTCACCTTATATTCTTTTGAGAGGTAGAAACCCTATTTCAAAATTGGGTCCAGCTTGGTTGTTGGAAAAGGGTACACAATCTTCTATTGATTTGACTAAAGTGGGAGAAATGGTTACAAAGAAGCAAGACAAACGTGATTATGATAAACAGATGCATGTTAAAACTAAAGTGTTAGTTCCTGGGGATTGGGTTCTCATAAAAAAACTGATTAAGGTTATAAAGGGACAGTCTAAGTTTTCTTTTCCTAGCAAAGTGTTAAAAGTTTCTCGCATGGCTGTCTTGCTACAAGATAGAGGATGGTGGAACAAAAATTCTCTTGTTAAACTCACAAAAAAACAAGCTGACATTATTCGTAAAGAAAAGAAATTCTACGGATCATGTTTGCAATTCAAGTGAATGAGACTGGTATGATGTTGGTGATCTAACAAAATCTGTTTTCACCAGCTGTGATTTAGTATCTCGAGAAACGGTTCGTACTTCTTCTTCAGACCGAGGAGATTGCTTTCCGGTCTCTTCCCGTTCGAATGCGCAATTCACTAGTAGAATTGCTATAGGAGTGGAATGAGATAGGAAGTATAGAAGTAGTAATAGGATTAGAACTACTCCGGTCCGATTGAGAGATTATGTAACAGTTTAAGTGACAGATTATTTTGTATGTCATATGTTTTAGAAGCTTATTTTGACTAGTTAACATGTGTAATTAGTTATTTTGTTTATTTTATAAAAAAGGGGATATGTGGTATGTAGGATATTTGTGGTAAGTTAGGGTTCTAGCTTTAAGGAATCCAATTTATGTAATTTGTATGTCAAGCAGTGAATTCTAGAATGTAGAGTCTCTCTGGCATTTATTGCCGAGCTCCTGTTCCAGACAGTTGTGTGTCCATTTATTCAAGAATGCACATTTCTTCGATTTATATTTTATCCTTGAATTCAATCTCTTTATTTTGCCATACTACCACCTCGCCAACATGGTGGTGTGGCCCAGTCCACTCCCAGGGTGTGACTCCAGCCCCCCTCCTGGGGCAACTCTGACAACTAGGACAACCAGCACACTGGCCACTTGCAGCTGTGATGAGAGCCAGGCCTCATGCCTTTCAGGCCTCTCTAACCTCTGTGGTGTCAGAAATTGGGAGGCAGTAGCCCCAGGTGCCTGGCACCTTCTCTCCACTCTCCCTCCTGCCAATTTAGGTGTGGCTTCCTGACACTGGCCCACCAGCCCAAGCTCTGTACCCTGCGGCTGAACAAGAGACTGGGGTGGGCTCTCCAACACCTTGCTTTCCTCCCTGGGGATATGCACCCTCCCTCCTTGAGCGGTACCCCCAGGAGACAACTTGGTAGGTGCACTGTTAGCAGTCGCCCCTTCCTCCCGGTCAGGAAGGACACCCTGAACCTGCTCCTCCAACTCAGGGTCTGTACCCTCAGGCTGACCTCAGGTCTCTGGCGAGGCTCTCCTCCCCTTACCTCTCTTTCTGTGGTTCTGAACTCTTCTTCCAGGAGAAGCGCCCTCAGAACACAACTCGACCACCAGTTTAGGACCTCTGTCCTGCAACTGGTCTCCCAACCTAGGATCTAAACCCTCAGGTTGAACCGGGATCAGAGGCAAGGACTTCCTCCCTCTGCACCCCCTTCCAGAGTTCTGCACCCTCCCACTTGGAGTGGTACCCCCGAAATAGAAACCGGTCTGGACACTGCTTACAGATGTCCTTCCTTCCAGGTCAGGCAACCCCTGAACCTGGATTCCCAACCAAGGGACTAAACCCAGCAGCTGAGCACTTGCCTGGCACGTCAGTACTTCCGGGTGCACACAAAGCTTCCCCTGAGGATAGCACATACTTCATGCGTTGCGTGACAGTCTGCCTGGTGCTGATCTCCTGACCCCTGTCCATCTGCCAGTATGTGACGACCCCCACGACAGAAGTGGTGTCACCATGGTCATGCCTAGGAGACTCAGCCCCTCTGGTTGCCCCTTGACCCACTGGTTCTTCCACTGGGAACTCTGTCTCCTCTTATACCTCCATCTGGACTTCTCCACCCTCCACTTAGGAGACACCAGAACTGGTGGAGCTCCATTTACAGATGGTCCAGGTTCTCCTGATACTAGGAGATCCTCCTCAAATGGCCTACTAGTACAGCCTAGGCTTCCCACCTGGTGTTCCCTTAGGGAACCCTCCAGGCCCAGAGACTGGGTTTCGGGCACCTTGGGGCACAGCCCACTCTCACGTCTCCTCCGCAGACACAGGACATGAGTTCCTACACCCCTTCCACTACAACCGGACCTAGCTGGGCCACTCTGAACCTCTCCCACCACTCTGGGCTGGAAGATACCTGAGCCACACCTTTTAGGGTCACTCCCAAAAGCTTCTTCAGACCCTCTGGAATCCACCAAAAGGTCTGCCTCCAGCGCAAGCTCCCTGGAATCAGAGAACTCACATTCCACCGGGTATTGGCATAGCTTTGGAAAACAGGGACTTAAAATATGATCTCCAGCAATTGAATCGCACAGCCTCCCACAGTTGTTAACCAAGCTACCCTTTGCCTCACCATCAAGTGCCTCCCACAAGTACCCCACACCACTCTACTGAGATTGACAAGACAGTGTCTGACTGTCTCTGCCACTCAACCCACATTTCTGTTCGGTCTCCACACTCACACACTAGGACTACTACCATGGTGGAACCCCTCTCCCTGCACCTCTCATCTAGAGTCAGTAGAGTGTCCCTCCAACCACTAGGAATATTATCACCTGTGTTAGTTCCCCAATCTACTTCTGGGACACTGCACACCACTGAAGCTACCTCATAAACCTGAACCCCCCTAGTGTATGTTAACCCACTCCCTCAAGTCAGGCACCAAATCTCTGGGTGTGTGTACTTCTCCCTCAGCACTAGATAACATAATCTTGCTGCCATCAGCTGGACTCTACCTCCCACTCAGCAAAGCTCACATCCTGAGCTGCACAAATCTATTTTTGCTGGGTTGAGACCCTCATGGCCTCAAGTCTCTCGAGCTCCACATCAAGCCCCTTCATGTACCAAGGTCAATTTCATTTCTTCCAAAGCATAGATATTCTTGTTCTCATCTGCCCTCTTTTCGCTCTCCAAAAGCAATTTCTTTTCCTCTAAAAGGCACAAGCGCTCTTGCTCTCCTCTGCCATCTTATCTTTCTCCATTTCCAATATCTTCATCTCGAGCCTCATGACTTCTAATTCATGATCTCTAACCCTTTGGTTTTTCCTCCAACTGTTCTGGAGAAAAATGTCTAGCGGAATGGTTGCTGCCAGCCCTGGAGGCTGCTATTCCCACAGGCAGATCATGTGATTTGAAACCATCCCTTTGTGTATCCTCATCCACTTGTGCATCCTCTGCCTCCCCAGCCTCTTTGACCTCCCAGCGGGCTCTTAAGGCCTTCTGTAGCTCCTCCATCCTGGAGCTGCTCTTCATGGGATATCCAAAGTTCCTACAGAACTGTTTGAGTTGGCCTACTTTGTAACTACTTAAAATTTCAATATAAAACTCCAATTCTCAAACCTCACTTGCTCGTTTACTCTTCTGAGACATGATGCGTGGATACTTTAGGGGTCAGATCAAAAATAGAACCAAAACAAAACACAGTATGTGGTTGCGTAGTGGTCTGCACTAATCTAGTGATGTACACCAATAACTGTGGGTCAATTAGAAATACAGGTTCAAATTCTCACCGCTGACCGCCAATGTTGGAAATGAGGGTCTCTAGTTGGTAGAGGTAGGTACCTTTGTCCAAGTAGAGACCCTTGCTTCTAGTCAAGGTAAGGGGGATAGACACTTGAGATAACCCCTGCTCACCACCATGGTAGCTTGGCACGAGCAGACAGGCTTATCCCAAAGGCAATGTGTAAAGTATTTGTACCAACACTAACAGTAACACAGTGAAAACACCACAAATGGACACCACACCAGTTTAGAAAAATAAAGTCTCTTTATCTAAACTAAACAAGACCAAAATCCAACATACAGATACTCAGTAAAATGTCTTTAAAAAGGATGTTGCAAAAATAACCTTGTAAAATTCAAATAGCACCAACTGGGGCTATCACAACGTCAGGACAGCACAAAATGCAAAGTACGGCGCCGCCCTCGAGGATCATGGTTGTCGGGCGCGGAGTCACACAGTCCCCCAAACAACAGTACCTTGAAAAATGGATTCGGTGATGATTCACTGCATCGAAGATGGCCGATGTCGGCTCCAGTGACGATGCGAAGTCGGCAAGTTTCTCGAGTCACCCTCGGCAGTTATCAGTGCCGCAATAACAAGATACAGGCAGAGAGGGAGTGAGAGAGAGGGAAAGGGATTGAGAGGGAGTGAGAGGGAGGGTAAGGGAGTGAGAGGTAGGGAAAGGGAGTGAGAGGGATTGAGAGGGAGGGAAAGAGAGGGAGACGGAGAGAGAGAGGGAGGGAGAGGGAGGGAGAGGGAGAGAGACGGAGAGGGAGTGAGAGTGAGAGTGAGAGGGAGGGAAAGGGAGGGAGACGGAGAGGGAGGGAGAGGGAGGGATGGGAGGGGGACGGAGAGGAAGTGAGAGGGAGTGAAAGGGAGGGAGACAGAGTGAGAGGGAGAGAAAGGGAGGGAAAGGGAGTTACAAGGAGTGAGAGGGAGGGAAAGGGAGTGAGATGGAGAGGGAGTGAGAGGGAGGGAAAGGAAGGGAGACGGAGAGGGAGTGAGAGGGAGGGGAAGGGAGGGAGAGGGAGTGAAAGAGATACTCAAAGGGAGTGGGAGGGAGGGAAAGGGAGAGAGAGGGAGAGGGAGTGAGAGAGAGAGCGAGAGAGGGAGAGAGGGAGAGAGGGAGTGAGACAGTCAGAGTTAGTGAGGCAGAGGGAGAGAGGGAGAGAGGGAGTGAGACAGTCAGAGTTAGTGAGACAGAGGGAGAGAGGGATAGAGAGGGAGTGATAGGGAGTGAGAGAGAGTGAGAGAGAGTGAGACAGTCACAGTGAGTGAGACAGAGGGAGACAGGAGAGAGGGAGAAAGAGCTAGAGAGAGGGAGGGAGACCGAGAGAGAAAGAGATAGAGAGATGTGTGTATGCAGGGTCTGGTGGCTCAGTGGACGAAGGCGTCCGCTGCAGGGACCTGTGATCAACCTCATGGTCAGTTTTATTTGTTGCTCTAGCCCCGCCCCCTCCCCCACTGACCCCACCCCCACCGGTGCGGCCCTTGGACACAAACCAAAGTGTAAATTTGACCCCGAGAGAAAGTTTGTGAGTACCCATGTGCTACAGCAACTGCCTTTGTCTTAACATTTCACAATAAGCAGAGCAGATCTATGGCCTAGAATAGTATGTGTCCTAGTGTACCAACTCAGGCCTATAGTTTTTAACGTACACTTTTCCACAAGGCAACCATCAGAAACAGTCATAAAGTTAGGAAGTTATTCAAAATAACAACTAGTTAAGCAAAATGTGATCTCTCCTAAGAGGGCCTAACAAGGCTTCTCAAAGCAAAAACCTGCTATATGTATGGTTTGTCACATGGTGTAACCACTATTAAAACCATTGCTTACCACTGTAATCTGTAAGACTACGTGTAACAAAATACTATTCTATAGGGATTAACATGTAAGATAAAAATCCAAATTTAAATTAACATGATTTTCACAAAAAATACTTTAGGTCTAGTGCCTTTACTATAACATTTTATAATAATCAAGCTGAGCCTATAGCCGTGATCATTGGCTTACCACCATAACCATATAAGTCCTAGCCCTCTTGAGTATAACCTTTGCCAAACCCCAAAAGTGCCATGCAATTAGTAATTTTAGTGGAAGCACACAAATTCAGTCCAATCAAATCCTGTAGTCAGGGGAACCAATATGTGGGCGGAGCCTTAGCCGCAGTCTCAGTCGGATTCTGAAAGCTCTTTTTTGTTGAAAACATAAGGCCTAGTGACAGTTGCACTGTCAAGCCAAACCTAAAAATCCATGTGGATTAGTGTAGTCCTAAAGTCCATCCTCCTCACTTCTGTACTGCAGAACAAACACTGTAAATGTTTTAGGGCCGTATGTATCAATCGCTAATTTTGCGATTCTCAAAATGCGATTTTTTGCAAATCGCATTTTGAGAATCGCAATACCCAATGTAATTAAAAGTTCGCTAATATTTAGCGATTTCCCAAAATTTTGCTGAATTTTAATGTGAATATCAAAATTGCAATTCCTTAAATGCAACATCGCAAATAAGAAATCACAAATTTGCTAATCCAAGATTCAGGTGCAGCTTGATGACATCACAACCAGGAAGTTTGACTGCCCATGCTGCACCTGATTCCCAGAAGCAGAGTGAGAGGCTGGTTCGGAGAGCTGAGGCACCAGTGCACTGCTACTGAGAGAAGAGACATGGACACACAAGACAAGCAGCAGGGGGAGAATGCCAGGAAAGGGGAAACAAATGTTTTCTAAAAGGGAGCAGGAGGTGCTCATACAGGAGATGGTGGTGAGCCATGAGCTCCTCTTCGGCAAACAATCCCTGCGTCTGCCCGAAGGCACGCAAACGGAAAATCTGGGCTGACATCCAGGAAAAGGCCAATGCCATTGGTGTCACCCACCGCAGCGTAGAAGACATCAGGAAACGCTGGTACGATATGTGACAGAGGTCAAAAGAAAAGGTGGCTGCAAGGCTGCCTGAGGCAAAAAAGACCGGTGGTGGGACGTCCACTGCCACTGATTCCACACCTTTGGAGGGGCTGGTTGAGGGCACCCTGCTGCCGGAGAGTGTGACTGGCGTGGCTGATCTTGACAGCTCAGAACCCCAACACCCCAGACAAGGTAAGAAGCATGCCGTCACACACCTGATACATCCCCACATCACCCACACACCCAGGAAAGACTTGCGCACCAAACAGGAATACTACTCCTGTGCATGCACACAAGCACACACAGCAATGCATTATGGGAGATGTAGTCACATGTACCAAACAGTGAGCAGTGAAGCCCAGCAAGGTACAATCAGTATGTGTGTATCAGGAAAGGCAAAATAGAGAGAGATAGGACCCATGTAACTACAAACTGTTAAATTTATTGCATGACCAATGCGAGGCAGGACACCAAATTAAATTGTGCATTTACATTCATAGCACCAACAGAAACACAGGATATAGCAGGAGGGGAAGATGCATCCCAAAGCACAGAAAAGTCAGTGCAAGAGGAGGAGGAGGAAGGCAGTCCAGTGATCCCAGTGAAACGCAGACGGTACCTCACAGTACCACCACTACCACCACTGGAGGCAGATCCACTGAACTCAGATGTAGAAGAGCAGCAAGTCCAGGGCCAGTGTGCCACAGCCAACACAGAACAGTCCCCTGCACGTCCCACTCCAGGAATTTCATCCAGGCACAGGGCACGGCCATCCACAAGCTCAGCTGACGCAGGCGAGGACACAGTCTTCGGAGGGCTTGAGACCAATATGGTGGAGGTATAGCGCCTGCAGGCAAAGACATTGAAATCAATGCAGCACCAAATGAGGGTGCGCTTCATGGGCCTGACGGGTGCCCTGGAGGCACTATGCACTGAGATGCGTGAAGACCGTGCAGCCCAGGCGCAGGGAGAGACAGTGCCTCCACACTCGACTGGACATATATAACAGGGCAGTAAACCGGCTGTCCTCTGCCACATCAGTGCTGGCACGTCGCTGTGTCAGCATGCAGCATGAGTTCGCACACTGCAGCAGGGATGTAGCCAGGGGACTGGCGCAAATAGCATGTGCGGTGGAACATCTGCGGGCAGCAGCCACCAGTGGCACAGGACCCCTCAGTTCACTGGAGGAGGATGGGCAATCGAGCCGGAGCAGCATCACTCCACCCATCCCACAGGACAGGCGTCATAGTGCGCATCAGGGTAGAGCTAACAATGCCTCAGGAGTAAGCATGGGCGGAAAATCCGTTCCGCTCGCGGATTTTGTGGATTTTCGGTAAATTCGCAATCCGCGAACGCTCGCGAATTTACCGAAAATCCTCAAATTTGCACGCAGCGGATTTTTTTTTCTTGGTGGTACAATTTTGCGGCGTGCGGCATTCACTTACCGTCATTCAGCGTTTGCCAAGTTGTTTTTCTCGATATTTTGCGAGTGCTGCGCCATTTTGGATCTTGCTGCAGGATCCCGCGGGAGTTTGGCGACCGCGATTACGTAATCGCGGCTTGCCACCTTGCACAGCACGCATCGCGAGAGTTCGCAATTGCAAACACGTAAATGCGGCGAGCAGCAACAATCTTGCACGCGCGAAATTACAAAATTTGAAATTCTGCAGAAGAAATCCACCAGCAAGCAGCATAAACCTTCTGAAAATGATGATTTTTATCAGAATAACTACTCAGGTTGACATTTGCCTGCACTTTAGTTTTGCAAGGAGTCCATTTTTTGGGGGGGGGGGTGGGAGGAAGGAAGTGCCCCACAGTCTCCAACTTCCTGTTCCTGTCCAGCAGGCTCCTCCCAGTGCTTTCTTCATGTGCTGGTCACTTTCATTCGGATTCTTGACCTGGAAGGATACATTTTGTGGATGCTGCTGGATATTTGGATTTGAGGCCTTTTTGACTTTCTTTGGATCACTTTTGGATTAAAAATTTCACAAGTAAGTTTGTTTGGGGCATTACAGTTGCTGCAACTACAATTTTGGAATTTTCGATTTTTGGGCTGTTGTTGTGGCCTTTTGACCAGGGGTAGTGAGTGGTGCATGGGCCTAGTGTTTCTGTGGGGTGTCTTGAATTTAAACATCATGGAGGGCATGGATGGCATGGGATTGTGCTGATATTTCTGTGTTTTTCGTTTTTTTGGGCTGTTGTTGTGGCCTTTTGACCAGGGGTAGTGAGTGGTGCTTGGGCCTAGTCTTTCTGTGGGGTGTCTTGAATTTAAACATCATGGAGGGCATGGATGGCATGGGATTGTGCTGATTTTTCTGTGTTTTTCGATTTTTTGGGGTGTTCATGGGGACAGGCCATGTGGGTGGGGGCCATTTTGAGTGCTGGTACAGGCAGGCCATGTGCTGGGAGGCAGGGGGCCATTTTGAATGCAGGCAGTGTTCTTAGGTCTGCAACCATTTTGCCTAGGTTTCAACCATTATGCCCAGGGGTAGTGAATGGTGCATGGGCCTAGTCTTTTTGTGGGGTGTCTTGAATTTAAACATCATGGAGGGCATGGATGGCATGGGATTGTGCTGATTTGTATGTGGTTTTCGAGTTTTTGGGGTGTATAACTGAACTGATGTTCCTCTGTCTTCCATTGCTTTTAGGTGCACAAGACTCAAGAGAACCACCAGTGCCAGGAAGAAGTCCTGCGTGGTGTGTGTGTGCAGCATAACGTCACACGACGTCACGTCTGGCCACAGATAACTCTGCAACTCGTGCAACTGCGGCCTGCTGTTTTG
Source organism: Lissotriton vulgaris (assembly GCF_964263255.1). NCBI lineage: Eukaryota > Metazoa > Chordata > Amphibia > Caudata > Salamandridae > Lissotriton > Lissotriton vulgaris. The sequence goes on from NC_141691.1 coordinate 497,243,742, forward strand.
ACCTCTGAAGAAGATGGCCCCAAAAAAAGTTCCCCGTAGCTCCTCTAGCAAGAAAGTTGCCAGTAAGGAGCAGAAGAAGCAAGTTACCAAGGACACTGGTGTGCCGCCCGCCACATTTTTTGGGAGTAAAAAAAAAGTATGCCTGCAGCAGCAGCGGGATCTGCTGGGGACCAAGCTGGGAGCAGCCCCCCCCGCACCTTTGGGCTCAGTGCCACCACGCCAACTTAAGTCCAAGCCCTTGAGTGCTGCAGAGGCACTTAGTCTAGTTGTTCAATCACCATCGACCAGTGATGTTGGCTCATCGCAAGAAAGTAGCAGCAATGTCCCTCAATCAACACAGGTTGTTGTAACTCATCTGACGAGTGTTGAACAACCACATCCGCAACAACAACCACATGTGCAAGTACAAGCCCAAGTACTTGTGGAAGGAGAGGCAGCGCAAGGAGATGCGCAAGCAGAGGTGCATGGAGGGTCACAAGATCCCCCAATTGTTGTTCCTCCAGAAGTAGGGGCACATCAGGAAATTGACAATCAAGCCGAGGTATCATTTGAGGAAGCCACTCCTCCTGATGATCATTCATTGTCTTCCTCATCCCTAGCAAGGAAAAGTTCAAGGGTGGTGTCTACATCTTCTTCAAGCCCACCTCCTTCTGATGATACGGATCAACTTGGGAACCACCACTGCGGTCTGAGAGTGAGGCACACCATGATCTGACAAAGGTAGTTAAACATAAAAGGAAGGTCGTCGAAAGTCTCATAGTTATGGAGTGTGATGAGGCTCAACAAGAAGTGGCGGATACTACTGCTGATGAAGACTCTCACGACGACGACCCGGTCATCATAAAGGTCACTGCAGCCCCAGCGGGCATGCAGCAAACAGACATTTTGACCCTAGCCCGAGAAGCTGCTGAGCGTGATGATGTTGTCGACGAGGAGGCAATGGAAACACCACAATCATTGGAGTTAACTAGTACACCAACATGTACCGCTTCCATATTTCTTCCTCGCCAGAAGGGACCTCCATCCACCTCGACCTCAATTAGAGGTGGTGAAAGTGCACAACGTACTAAAGTTCGGCCATCCACATCCTCCACTTCATCTGGCATTAGCAGCATGACCACCAGTATCTCCGACTCCTCCGGCCCCCACAGACATTTCAAGTCCGCAGTTTGAGACTTCTTTAGTGTTTGCCCAAAAAAGGAAAACTTCGCCATTTGTAGCATTTGTAAGCATGCAGTTAGTCGTGGTAAGTTTGGTACCAACTATGGTACCGGAGGCCAGAGAGGTCATCTTGAGAGACAGCACCCTGTCCAATGGTTTGCGCACCTAAAGGAGATCAAGGAAGCCCGAATTGCAAGTCAAGAAAACATTGATGTTTCATCTGATGATGACGAGGAGGAAGAAGTGTCAAACACTTCACTTACACCCAGTACCCCTGTCAGCAGCACACCCCCTGTGAGCCACACTAGGAGTGTCGGAGAGAGTGAGACACCAATGCGAAAAAGTTCATCAGCGAGCGTAACTGGGTCGAAGAAGTCATCATCATCATCATCCCGTAAAACCATGGTCCAGGGCAACATTAGAACCATGTTGTTTTCAGCAGCGCCATATGATCGCAACCACCCACTGACGCGTCTGTATAACACTAAGCTGGCTAAAATGCTAGCTCTGGACCTTCTCCCTTTTTCTTTTGTAGAAGGGGTTGGTTTTCTAGAATTAGTGGCAGCGTTCAGCCCCAAATGGAAGGTTCCTAGCCGGTTCTATTTTGCCAGAGTTGCGGTTCCAGCACTACATGAAGATGTGCTGGAGATGATTGGGGCAGCTTTGCAGAAGAGTGCTGTTCACACTATACATCTGACAACAGACATGTGGACCAGTGGCGCAGCCGCTGATTACATGTGCATCACTGCACACTGGGTCTCTTTTTCAGGGGTTAAAGCAAAGCTAAACGCAGGTGTTGACCCGGACGAAGTTTTAAAGCTGCTCGGAAACATGCAACACTAGCCATGTTTGGCTTGGAGAAATGTCATACAGCAGAAAACATTTTAAATATGTTTAACACAAAGGTCTTTCACTGGCTGTCCCCAAAAAAACACCAGATTGGTTATGTTTCCACGGATAATGACGCCAATGTAGTAAAGGCCATGGAGATGGGTCACTATTTCAGAGTGCCGTGTTTGGCGCACTGTATAAACCTGGTTGTTAAAAAATTCTTGAGTGATGAAGACAGTCCAGCGTGCGAGTTAGTGGCCACCTGCCGAAGAATGTGCAACCATTTCAGCCATTCTTTTAAGGCCCGGAAGCATCTGAGGAGCCTGCTACATGAACGTCAAATGCCAGTGAAAACACTCATCCAGGAGGTGCCAACACGTTGGAACTCAACCTTCTACATGCTTGAGCGTCTGTATGAGCAGTTTACGGTACTCAATCACTATTTCTTAACACTGGGTACAGCTCAGAAGGACCTGAGGCTAGATGTGGCGCAATGGAACCTAGTTAAAAGCCTGACAGACATGCTTCGTCATTTTGAGGTCTTCACGCGTGCAGTCAGCAAGGAGGACTGTAATTTGGGAAAAGCTATCCCATTGTTGCGCATGCTGGAGCACCAACTGAAGGCGGTGTCTTCTATGTTTCAATAAGTTGAAAAAAAGCAAGACGCTTTTGTTTTGGCGGAGAAATTATTAGAGCGCCTACTTGGTGATGAACGTCTAAAAATGATACACTCAGAACAGCATTACATTTGTGCTACTATTCTGGATCCACGCTACAAAAAGGCGCTGGCAGGCCGAGCATTCTTTCCTTTTGATGATGAAGATGTTACAAAGTACAAACGTTGGCTAGCCTTGTCAGCCATGAGGTTTGAAAGAGAACGGCAGCAAATTGAAGGAAAAGGCAGTACATCAGCATCAGCAGGCCATCCCCAGTCAAAAGAATCCACTTCTGCACCTGTGGCTGTGGCACAAGTGACCTCTCAGCCGTTAAAGACACCGGCAACTGGATCATCTGCACCAGACACAACAGTAACATTGGATGCAGAAGAGGATTGGCTAACTTGGCTTGGGTTTGGTTCTCAAAAGGTCACAGTAAAAAGTAAGCAAAGTGGAGGAACCTTGTAGGACCTTGAGTCGATGGTGCAGGACTATCTGAATGACTCAACAGAGTTCTATGTTAATGCTGACCCATTGGCGTATTGGCATGGGAAAAAAGAATTGTGGGCACAGATCTCCAACCTGGCTATAAACTACTTGTCTTGCCCACTCGCAAGCGTGTCTTCTGAACGTGTTTTCAGTGCTGCTGGTGGCATTGTAACTTCCAAACGGACCCGCCTCTCGCCCAAAAATGTGGAGAGGTTAACAATGATCAAGATGAATCAGCACCTCATACCACCAGATTACAACGTACGAGAACAAACGCCGGATGAAGACGAGTAGGACAGCAACTGAGATGAGGGAATTTGTTCTCTGTTAGGTGACACTGACCTACTCCTGCCTGAATTCGCAGATTATGAGGACGAACTCTTATTCTTATTCCCTGACACCGAGCCCTGAAAATGAGCCAATGAATCAATAACTTTCTTTTTCGTCCTTTTTCACTTTTATTCCTGTGTGTCTGTCTTTCTTTGTTGTGCACAGTTAATATAATTAAAACTTTAATCACCTTATGACAAAAACAAGCCCATCAGCAGAACTGTCTTCACTTGTTTGCTTATTGATTTGAAGGTGCCGCAGTCTGCATTCCTCAGGTTCACAAGTTCACAAGAACATGCTCCTCTATCCTCCTCCTCCAGACTCCTATTTCCCTCAAAGCAGAGGGCTGGATTACGCCCAATGAAGAAAGACTCTGCACTTGTGGGGGTTTCTACTTCTTTGCGGGTGAGTTGGTGGGTCTTGGGGCCATTGCTGGGAAGCTCTAATACCGGATAAAAGTGGTTTGGACCAAATCGCAGGCGAAATTTGTTTTGCGTTTTTGCTGACTTGCTTGCCTTTGAGGTGCTCTTTGGGGGGGTTCCGGGTGTTTGTGGGTCAGTTTTGGGGTCTGGGAGCACTGCTGGGACAGTCTAATTTTGATTGCATTTGCTTTTCAGGAAATCCGTGGTGGAAAACGGGAGTTATGACCTAGCTGCACAGCGCGTTTGGACCGAAGGCCGATAAATATTGTAAGTATGAGATTTTCCTTTTTGGCTGTTTGGGGGTGTTGTGCTTTTTTGCGGGTGGGTTGGCGGGTCTTGGGGCATTGCTGGGAAGGTCTACTACCGGATAGAAGTGGTTTGGACAAAATCCATGCGGAAAAGCCTTTTGGCACTTTTTGTAACTTAGGGTTTGTTAGGGTTAGTCCTAGCAGCAGGATTGCATGTGTTTCGGGGTGTTCTAGATTTTTGCAACTGAGTTCTGGGGTCTTAGAGCACTCGTGGGAATGTGTACTTTTGGTTGCAAGTGATTTGAAGAAAATCCATGGTGGGAAAGGGGGGATTTGGCATAGTTAAAGAAAGCGTTTGCCACTATTCTTAACTTAGGGCTCGTTAGGGTTAGCAGTATTTGTGTTGCATGTGTTTGGGTGGGGGGCTGTGTGTGGGGAGGTTTGCGAGTCTTGGAGCGATGCTGGGTATGGATACTTTCGCTTGCTGGCAAGTGGTTTGAATACAATCCACGGTGGGTAAGGGGGTATTTGGGCCTACTTTTACTTTCAAAGTACGTTTTGTCACCAGTTTTCTACTAGGCCTCATTTATTGAGCTCTGATTGGGGGTCTTCTACATTTTCGCGACTGGCTTTAGTAAGGGTCTGTATGGGAGCACTGCTGGGAAGGTCTAATTTTCTTCTAAAACACAGTTTACAGTACACCTAGCTTGAGGGGAAAGATCCGCTAAATTAATTTGCCCATACTTATTTATACTTCAAAAGGAGACTCAGACAGAGTACGCACTTTCAAAAATATTGTACTGTCTATTAGGAAACTCAAAGTGTGACTTTTTGCACTACACAGCGTACATACCTTATATTTATTTGTCAGTGGTGTTCTAATATCACTTCCTGTTTTTCCATCAATAATTACAGGCCGCGTTTCAGTCTGTACAATGGGAAAAAAAGGATGAAATCAGGCTTCACATTAGCGAGCCGCAATTCAGCATCCGCCAGGCAGGCAGTGGACAGGGTGTCTTCTGGTCACCAACATTGATGGACGGAGCGTCAGCTGGAATGGAGGAGTGCCGCTAATAAGAGGAATGGTTTGATGCGTGCAACTTACTTACCAAATTCAACAGGACAACTACAACAACATACAGATACAGTATCCATTCGTTTGTAATGTTTTTTTAAGTAATGTTATTGCTGTGAACTTCTATGAGTGTGACTCTGCATTTCTTGGATCTCTCTCTGCTTCTAAATTGATCCCTACAGCCATTCTATACGTTTTATTTCGGCTATTTTTTAAACCTAATTTAATGTAAGAAGTGTTTCTCTGAGTGCAGAGATAGGCAAGTGAAAACGCTGCAACCCTGTACTGTCGCATTCTGTCATTCACGGTTGTCGAAAGTACTACTTACTTTTCAGTAACAATGCATGCAGTAGTGCATGCACTTCCTTTATGTCACTTAAAAGATTTATGGTTAGCTTTGTACTCAAAGATTTCTTTATCTTCAATTATTGTTTGTCCATGCTGTGCTTTTTTTTCTTCTCTCAACAAAACCTACCCAAAAATAAACCCCCATTCCCATCCATTTTCCAAACCCTAACCCTCTTCCCCCAGGCTGTGTGGTTTTGATTGATGTGTGACTAAATTACATCAATAATTCCACACACTTGCTGGGGAGGATAAGGTCTTAGCAACAGGCTGGTGAAGGAATCCGAGGACATATTCTAGACTTACTCAGCTTCAGTACTATTTCTTGTAGTAGTAGCCAATGTCAAAGAAATTCAACGCAAGTACTAGTTATACTTTCAATACTTTACCATTTGTTAGTCTACATTGTGGCACTGTTCTAGTGTACTGTCACCTGCTATATTCTCTATCGTACCGTTGTAATGCTCCAGTAAGGACAAACCAGGTTTCATTTTCTTTTTTTCCATAGGCATGCAACTGCCACTGTGTCACACCACTAGTACCACCGCAATGAGGACATTTCATCCGCCCAGGATTGCCAACCTTAATCGCCATTTACCGTGGAGCAGCCCTGGGCCTAGCCCTACTTTCAAACACAAATTACAGGTAAGATAAGCGTTTGGTGGGAGGTAGTATAATGGAGTATTAGGAGAGACGAGAGATTGACGGTAGTACTACTAAAGTCCTAGGACTCTTGAATTCACTTACTCTGTGAGAGGCACTTAGTGTTGAAAACATTTAGCCATTTACACTTAAAGGAAGAAAATGACACAGACTTAAGTTTCAGGAAAACAAACTTACTGTTAAACCCCCACCCACCAGACTCAAAAGCAATAAAAAACAGGTATGCTCAGATAAAGTTTCAAAAAGTATATTTGTGAAGCCCTAAAAAAATAATCTCCCGCAAGACCCTCCCTAACTCCAACGATTGTCCTCCAAAAGTCCCAAAAACAACCCAACTCCCAATTCCCACCCCCCAAAAGTCTCTAAAAAAGGGGCAAGGGACACTACGGCAGGATGCAGTTCACTTTAGCGGCCAGGGCATCATACTCCTTGCGGAGGGTGGCATGGTCGGAGCGGAGGCCCTCCACCAAGGTCTTATATGTTAGGACCTCCTGCTCCAGGTAGGAAACTCTGAGGCATAAGCGGTGCTGGCGTGCCTTGCAACTCCTGTGGGGGGCAGCTGCTGTCTTTGCTGCTCGGTGGTGGCGGTTGGCTTTGGTAGCCCGGCTCCGTACCGCTGGAGCACTGCGCTGGCTGGCAGCCCGTGGGGGCACGGAGGAGGATGCAGCTGTCCCAGTGGATGTTGTACCAGTAGACTGCGTGTCCTCCTCCTCCAGGGCCACCAGCCGCCGATATTCAGCGACAGTGGCATCCAGCCTCTGTTGCCGGGCAATTCGAGCCCGCTCTTTCCTTGTTGGAGCTGTTGATTTGGAAGGAGCAACTATATGAAGAAAGAAAGACATAGTCTGTAACCAATGCTCCTTAAGATTAACACAAAATGATTGAGCAGAAAGTTGTGTCACAGTACAAATAGCAACTTGAAAGCACAGTACATAACTATTGAGGCCAGTATCTATCTAACCTCCCACTTCTTCCTCCTTGCTCTAACACTAGTGGGAGTTTAAGGAACACATTCTACGAGAACTATGGACTTCCATTACAGTCGAATATGACAGTACACCAGTCTTATTCTTCTTCTCTCTTGTTTAGGAAAATTGGTACGTTATCTTATGCAAGCTGGCATAATGCCAGCGCAGTGAACTTGCACCCGAGAAAAACAGACGCACACCATGATGAGTGAGACAGACTTGCGTTACTGTACCGGTCCAGTACATGCAGGTGGTGAAGCTCTAACTTTTCTATTATGGGTGGCACTGAGAATACTCTGTTAAAAGGGCTACTGCTTAATTGATTTAACTTTCACCCTACAGTGCAAATGAGTACTAGAAAAGGAAAATGAAGAAGCTAAATCTGATTATCTATCACTTCACTTGGGATGTATTTGATTACATATGGGATGACTTTAGGTGCTTTGCTTTTTATTGAGTTAACAGTGATACACCCGCACATGAATGACGTACTACTACTAAACTAAACGTATTAAGAGAGGTAGGGAGTGTCCACCGTAATTACCGGATATATGCTGTGCTTGCAGTTGCAATACAAACTACTGCTACTATTCATGGTAGTATTTGGACAAAATTACAACTTATTTTCCTTGCCTTTGCTACACTGGAACGGACGTGCGGGTGCGGTGTTACATGCTCTTCAAAGTAACACTTAGTTCATCCAGTGACCGTATACTCTCTCTAGATACACATATGCTATCTAAGAGTCAGATAGTACCATGATCCAGGCATCCATCCATTCAAAGTATATGCACACATACAGTTTCTGTTTCACCCACCCAGGCTGTTCTCCTTCCACCCATCCTTGCTTCATCATTCACCCAGCCATGCACCATACCATATTCTTTCCTTCCCAGCCACCTCGGGGACCAAGCAAACACATATCATTCTTCTTTGCCAGTCATCATTAAATTTCTCGTCCTTCCACACTTACTTACACCCTTCTTTCGCTTTTCATTCATCCCATCCATCAAGTTCATCTCAGATCTGATTGGGATTCTTCTCGCCAAAAACTTCACAGCTAAGTCGAAGTACATTTAGAGGAGTCTACTACCTGGTTGATTTATAATACAAAGAACAAAGACATCAAGCAGTACAGCCTGCCCTCTGCGCACTGTTGCAATTCCCAAAGATGGGATACTATTATTTTAAATTGTATTTACTTGCTAAACATTTAAATTCAAAAACAGTCTACGAAGTATTTGTATTTGATTATGATCTTTACTAGCATATCTCTTACATCAACTCATAACATTCTTTTTATGAAACGGTTTTCATTGGTACAGAAAAACAAAATTATGAATTACAAACAACTCATTTTCGAAGACATCAACCACAAACTAAATACTGTACAAATTTTCCCTGCCCAATGCATTTCGGGCCCCTCGGCCCTTCGTCAGGGGCAATGCCTAAAAAACAGAAAAAACAACAAAAAATCCGCTTTAATATAATGAAAAAAAGGTTCTTTAAATGTGCAAAGTACACCGCGAGTCACTCAGTGCATGCAATAAATCTGCTCATATGCCATTTAATTCGTTGTCCTATCAACCTATCAACAGTATCTTGTGATCATACTCACATGGAAACAATGTATTGGGTTGGAGAAAAAACGGTCCGATACAGGTGTGAATGTAGGCTTCTCTTCGTGTTCTAAAAAGTGAAAAACGGTGCGTGTTTAGGACCATGTTATATAGTTAATAGAAAGAGATTAAAGCCAGCGACTGTATGGGGAGTTCCTTTCCACTTACTATTAATCACGCATGTGGTGCTACCCGCGACAACTCGATTGAACAACCACTGTTCCCACACGATCCAGTTTATCTAGCACTCGACCCGGACGGTCACTCCGTGTAACTAAAAGGAACATGCGAAGGCGGGAGATTAAATTCCGCATCTTAACCCACAACACAAGCGTGCTACCTGTCGCAAAAGGTTGTAATATGACCCACAGTGTAAGCGGAACAATACACACCTCTTTTATGCTGCAAATGCTAGTTTTAACAGTATCCTCGGTCCCTCGCAGATAATTGCTAGCTCGCTCGCAGTCCACTACAAAAAAGAAGAAGGAAGCTGGTTCAGATACGAGCACAGCGCCTAAAAGCATCCCAATGCCTACCTTGTGATAAGAAGGTAACTACCTCTGTGCTTCCGAATTTCTCCTCTACATTCTCCCTTCCATGGCTAGCCTCTCGTGAAAATCCCGGCACTCGGTCCACAAACAATTCTGTCCTGCGTCTCTTAAACACCTACCACTATGACGCGGTGAACACGCGCGGAGGTGGAAACTGACAACGGACTAAGGTTGCTAAGTGGTGTTCGGTAAGAGAAACCGTGAGCGCCATTTTAACATGTGCAGTGCGCAGTGAATACGTTCATAAGAGTTCAATCATACTGTGTGATAAATACATTGCAAGTTACATGAATACAGAAAAATTTATGACATTTGACAATCAGCCTCAGGGCGAGCTACTCTGTGCAGTATCATAGAAAACAACTAAAGTCCACTCGATCATTGATCCCTTTGGGATCTTGTGTCTGGAGCCTCCTGATCCAGTAAATTTCTCTTTGTAACAACGTTTTGGTTAAGCTTTTCCCGGGTGTGGAAGTCACCATTTCCAGAATCTGGAATTTTAGTTGAGCGATAGTATGTCTATTTGTTGTGAGTTTTGTGAGCAAAGGAGTGCCTCTCCCATTATTAACTTTTGATTTATAATACACCCATGCAGAAAGCACACTCTGCAGTCTTCAATCTGAATAAGTAAGGAATATATAGCTTACCTCTGCCCGCCACCACCGTGTGAACCCTCACAGGCACATTGGTGTCGTCCTGCACTTGCACCACCTCCTCCCCAGAAGTGTTCTCCTCATCCAGCACCACCACCTCTGCGCTGGCCCCGCCACCAGATGTTCCACCTACAAAGTACATTTAAGAATGTTAGAATACACCACTCACTCACTACTATATAATATTTGGTCTAGGAATTAAGAAATGTGAAAAAAACAGAAAACAATGTAATAATTTGTGACTGTCTACTCTAATGTAAAAATGGGGCATATTATCAAGCCTGGGTGATAAAATTATCGCCGCTTTATCGGCAGGAAACTGCCGATAAAGTGGCGATAATGGGCTTGATAATATGCTCTATGGAATTCCAATCGAAGCTCATGTTAGATGTCCTTCACATTTAACATGAGCTTCGATTGGAATTCTATAGAGCATATTATCAAGCCCATTATCGCCACTTTATCGGCAATTTCCTGCCGATAAAGCAGCGATAATGTTATCGCCAAGGCTTGATAATATGCCCCAATGTCCCTTTTTCCAGGGAAGGCTGTTGTCTTGCTGCACTTTTTGGCGCAACTGATGAATGCTTGCTTTTTATTTTTAACACACACCACTTTTTCTCCTAACAGACAGAAGCTTGACTTCTAAGAACACGAGCAAGATCAAGTTCAAACCAGGTGAGAGCTCGGCTCGACCACAATAAATGTGTTCAATTAATCGTCAGCACTAAGCACTTTTCCATTTTCAGTTAAACGTTTAGTTTTATGACAAACTTGATTTTAATAAATGTGTTTACTTTTAATAAAGCTTTTAAACTTAAATAGACTCTGTGGTTTTTGGTCCTCCAGACTAGAGTCAAGTCAAGTCAAGTGAAAAAATTTGTATAGCGCACTACATACCCAGAGGGTCTCAAGGTGCTAGAGGAGGGGGGGGTTACTTATCAAATAGCCAGGTTTTAAGCTGTTTTCTGAAGGCTAGGTGGTTTTGGGTGAGGCGGAGGTTGATGGGAAGGGAATTCCAGGTTTTGGCTGCTAAGTAGGAGAAGGATCTTCCTCCCATGGTGGCTTTGTGGATGCGCGGAACAGCGGCGAGGGCTTAGTTGGACGAACGCAGTTGGCGGGTGGGAGTGTAGAAGGAAAGGCGCGTGTTGAGGCAGTCAGGTCCGAGTTCGTAGAGGGCTTTGTGTGCGTGGGTGAGGAGACGGAACGGAATCCTTTTGTTGATGGGGAGCCAGTGGAGGTCTTTCAGGTGACCGGAGATGTGGTCTGTGCGGGGGATGTCGCGAATGAGTCTGGCTGAGGCGTTTTGAATGCGTTGGAGTTTTTTCAGCAGTATTGCGGTGGTGCCGGAGCAAAGGGTGTTTCCGTAGTCCAGACGGCTTGTAATCAGTGCGTGGGTGACCATTTTTCTTGTTTCGGTGGGGATCCAGCGAAATGTTTTTTTGAGCATGCGTAGGATGTTGAAGCATGATGATGAGACGGCGTTGACTTGTCTGGTCATTGAATGAGTGGAGTCCAGGATGATGCCCAGGTTTCGTGCGTGGTCCGTCGGTATGGGAGCATTTCCTAGGGCCGTTGGCCACCAAGAGTCGTCCCAGGCGGAAGGGGATGCACCTAAGATGAGGACTTCTGTTTTATCTGAGTTCAGTTTCAGACGGCTGTGCTTCATCCACTCGGCTACTTCTTTCATCCCTTTATGAAGGTTGGTTTTGGCGGTGGTTGGGTCTTTGGTGAGTGAGAGGATCAGCTGAGTGTCATCAGCGTAGGAGATGATGTTGAGGTTGTGCTGACTTGCGATGGTTGCGAGGGGGCTCATGTAGACATTGAAGAGGGTAGGGCTGAGAGAAGATCCTTGTGGAACGCCGCAAATGACTTCGGTGGCCTCTGACTTAAAAGGGGGGAGTCGGACTCTCTGAGTTCTTCCAGCGAGGAACGAGATGATCCAGTCCAATGCTTTTCCTTGAATTCTGATGTTGCTGAGGCGTTGTATTAGGGTACTATGACAGACTGTGTCGAAGGCTGCGGAGAGGTCAAGTAGGATGAGGGCAGCTGTTTCTCCGTTGTCCAGTAGGGTTCGGATGTCATCTGTTGCTGCGATGAGGGCGGTCTCGGTGCTGTGTTTGGCTCGGAAGCCAGGCTGTGAGGGGTCGAGTGATTTGTTGGTTTCGAGGAAGGCAGCGAGCTGATTGTTGACGGCTTTCTCAATGACTTTGGCAGGGAATGGGAGGAGCGAGATGGGGAGGTATTTTTGAGTTTGGTGGGGTCGGCTGTGGGTTTCTTCAGAAGGGCGCTGAGTTCTGCGTGTTTCCATTTTTCTGGGAATGTGCCGGAATTGAGGGAGCAGTTGATGACGTCTCGGAGATGGGGTGCGATAATGGAGTCTGCTTTGTTGAAAATGTGATGGGGGCAAGGGTCTGTGGGGGATCCAGAGTGGATGGAGTTCATTAGGCGAATGGTGTCTTCTGTGGTGATTGGGTTCCAGTTGAGAAGGTTATTCGGAGGGGGTGCAGGTTCGGGGGTGAGAGGGGTTGACTGGTTTATGGGTTGGTTGTCAAAAATGTTATGAATGTCGGCGATTTTGTCATGGAAGAAAGAGGCGAGGGAGTCACAGAGGACTTGAGAGGGGGTGATGTCGTTGGAGCTGGCGGTGGGGTTGGTGAATTCTTTGATGATGTTGAAAAGTTCCTTGCTGTTGTGGGCGTTGTTGTCTAGTCGGTCTTTGAGTGCTGATTTCTTGGCTGTCCGGATTAGTTGGTGGTGTTTGAGGGTGGCGTTTTTGAAGGCGGCTTGGGTGATCATGTTTGGGTCTTTTTTCCAAGTCTTTTCAAGGGAGCGGCAGAGTTTCTTGGATCTTTTAAGGTCATCATTAAACCATGGGGCGTTCTTGCTTCCTTTCTTGATTTGATGTTCTTTCAGGGGTGCTAGTTTGTCGGCAGTTTGGGTTAACCAATGTGTGAGGTTGACGGCTTGGTTAGGGTTCGTGGAGTAGGCAGGGTTTTTTTGAAGAAGTGATGTGGAGATCTGGTCGATTGAGATTTTGTTCCAATTTCTTCGCAGAGTTGGTTGAGGGTGGTTGTGAGTTGTAGTCTTCTTCTAAATGAAGTGGATGCAACTGTGGTCCGTCCAGTGGAGGGTTGTTGAGTGAGTGAAGGAGATATGTTTGCTGGAGGTGAAGATGGGGTCGAGTGTGTGTCTTGCATAGTGGGTGGGGGTGTTAACAAGTTGTTTGAGTCTGAGATTGGCGAGATTGTCCAGGAGGGTGGTAGTGTTCCTGTCGTTGCTCTTTTCCAGATGGAAATTGAGGTCTCCCAGTAGAATGTATTCTTCTGAGGGGAGGGCGTGTGGGGTGATGAAGTCAGTGATGTCTTCGCTGAATTGTGTACGGGGTCCTGGGGGTCTGTAGAGGAGGGTGCCTCTGAGTGTGGTCTTGGGGTCAGTGTGGATCTGGAAGTTGAGGTGTTCGGCGATAGCGAGGTTGTCTTCTGAGCTGGTTGAGACGCGGATGGTGTTCTTATGGACGATGACGATGCCTCCTCCTGTTTGCTTGGTGCGGTCCTTACGGATGATCTTGTAGCCGTCCGAGATGGCTATGGTGATGTCTGGAGCTGATGAGGCATTCATCCAGGTTTCTGTTAGGAAGGCGACGTCCGGGGAAAAGGTCTTGAGTAGGTTCCAAAGGTCGATGGCGTGTTTGTGAACCGAGCGGGTGTTGAGGAGGATGCATTTAAGGTGGATGGTGTCGGATCTCTGTTTGGTGGTTGTGTATTTGGTGTGGGTCTCGAAGGAGTCGTACTTGCAGGAGTGGCAGGTGAAGGGTCCATGGGTGTGTCCCGGGGTGGCCAGGGCACAGTTAGGGTGTCGGCCGGTGTTAAGTGTTAGGAGGGTGGATGGGTCGTATGTAATGCGGGAGGGGTGGGTGATGCGGGGACCAGGGGGTCTGGCACTGGGCGCGGTCCAGGCGCGGACGGGCATAGACAGGCTTCCCTTTGGCGCACCTTCGGCGCGGCCGCAGCGCGTGGACACTGCGCGTTGGGACATCAGGCTTAAATGGATAGTGGAGAGTGGCTGAGCTAAAGGTTTTGCAATTTTTGCAAGCATGAGTCCGTGCCTCTGACACTTCTTGACTCTGACTCCGTACTCTTGTCCTGCGTTGGATAATCATCATTGGGGATCAATCATCGGTGACTTTGGGAGCTAAATGACTCTGCCACACTATCTAGTCAGTAAGGAGATTGGGGGTTCAACTACAAAGTCTGCTATCACTGAGGTATGTGGAAAGTCTAACAGCGCCTATTATAATTGATAAGCTAAGCAATGCATTATTTAGTGTCCATAGTTCTGTTTGTGCAGATTTGTCCCTGCAACAGTAGTAGAATGGATTGTCCTCCTATCCAAACCAAAAGTAAAGTAGTATCCTATTCTTTCTTGGTGGTCATTCACCTTTTTATTGTTGGCAATTGTCAAAGCATAAACATTTAGAAGACTTGAAAAGACATTATGGACAATCCGAGAGGACTGCACTCAGTGCATAGAGCTATTGCTGACTAGAATGGGAGTCCAATGGAATTGCCAAATGTACAATCTTAGTTAGCTACACAGACAGACTAATAAGAATAATCTAGTAATACCACAGGGAGTCATAGTCGAGGCAGGATAAGAATTGAAATATGTTAGACCTGGCACCTTGGCGTGAGTCTCCCTTCCACTTTTTGCTGATGTGCCTCCGATGTTTTGCTGGTTTTCCGATACTCAGGGCACGGCGCCACGGCTGATCCGTGCCGCAGTGCAAGTGCTCCCTACTGTAAATTGTACATACGATTGGTATCCATGATTGGTGCATTGGATTTACTGTTAGTCCCTAGTAAAGCGCACGAGACAGTGCCGGGGCTTGTAGATGCCAATACTGCTGGTGGGCCTGCAGCGCTGGTTGCGCCACCCACCGAAGCAGCCGTAAAGATGTGTCTGGGAACTGCGACCGCAGAACCCGCGTGCGGTCTCGTACTGTCACGCTAGCTGGGCAAGTGTCCCCACTTGCCAGCACCGACCCTTCCCTTGACTACATATTAGTCACCCCTATGGTAGGCCTACGGGCCGGGTGCGTTGTAGGTGCAAGGTAGGACAAGCCCTGACGTGCGTGGCATGTCCTGGTAGTGACTTACAACGAAGACCGTATTTCACTACTGAAGGCTACCTGCTCCATTAGGCCAGACTGAGCTGCGAGGGTTATTACGCCCTATAATCCCCGCAGGCTCAAGGAGCATGGTAGTGAGTCATGTTTAGTATGCCTGAACTCAGGATAAGGAGATATTTCTTGTAGTCAAGTTTATTTCAGTACCCTGGGTTTGCAAATGCTACTTTTAGAAAGTTAGCATTTGCTTGCTTAACCATTTCAGCCGCCTCTGCTGGTGTGTATCTGACTGTCTGGGATGTGTGAGTGACAGGGCTGGAGGGATGACAGGTGGTGAATGCGCAGATTACACCTTAGTGGGAGGTAGGAGTGCCTCTTGACTCGAGCTGTCACTGTGCTCGACCTCCACAATGCTGGCTCCACCCTCCTGGGGAGCGGCGGATGACTCTGCCGGCACCTGGCCCAGGACGGGCGAAGCTCCCATCAACAAGGTACTCTGGCCACTCCTGTCCGGACAATGCTGGCTCCACCCCCTGTGGGGCGTCTGATGCGCCTACCCCTCACACTGAAAGCAGAAGCCGGAGTACACCCGCGGGGGTACTCCAGAACTGAGAGTGGCTATGCAAAGGCCCCCCTGGCCTGCGAGAACAAAAGAATTGGCCTATAAAAGACGGAGCCCTGCTCCTTGAAAATTAGATCCGGTTTGGGCCACAGAAAGACTCTGCCCTACGAGAAGGACCGTGAGAGACAAGGAAGGGTGCTGACTCTTGCCTGTGTCTGGTGCCTTGCTGCTGAAGGAGAGGAAGACAATAAGACTACGAAAAGACTATTGTGCTACTTGTGCCAAACTCTGCAAAGAGATCTCCAAGGGCTTGCAACTGAACTTACCCCCTGACCAGCGTCCCAGGACCAGTGGACGCTACCCCCTTGGAAAGCGACTGCGGGTGCTGACCATCGCCGCAGCACTGACGGAGGAATCTCCTCTTAGGCATCAACATCCTCCCGACCACCGTGACCGGGGCCCAAAGCAACAGCAGAAGCAAAGTGAGGACCAGCCGCCGCAGGCCCGAACACCGTGACCGCAACTGCACCGGGAGCCCGAGAGCAAAGCAAAGGAGGACCCGTCCGGTCCGAGCTATCGAGGTGACTGCATAGCGAGCAGTCACTCACCTGCAAGGACGGACAGTTGCCCTGCGAGAATCCGCAAGGTCGGTAAGCCTGCCCGACAGCCCAGCTGTGAGCCCACAGCTGCACCGACATTTGGCTGGGTACGTCATGCACTTGGGGACCGTACTGCCACTTGTCACAACCGCACAGCCGCCGCCTCCAGGGTCGGAGCGGACGACGAGGAAAGGACCCTGCCGCCACAGAACACCGCTGCCCCGGACGACCAGTGACCTGCTCGGCCGAAGAGCCGCAACGATCAGCGACCCCGGGAAGGCAACGCGACGTGGGACAGATCCCTTGGAAGCCGCCGGCTCCACAAGAACTTTGAATAACACCGGCCTACGGGCCTCAAGAGAACTTCCATAAGAACTGTGGTAACCCGAATTACGTAACTTGCAACCGTCTTCATAAAGTTATTGACTGTATTCACAAGCCTGCTTAAAATCTATATAAAGATATATATTTTTACAAGAATACAGTCTGGTCTCGTTGTGTGGTGGGTTGGTTGTAAAGGTGTACTGTTGCAAGTGTTTAACCCTATGTGCCCCAAAGATTAGCCTACGACTGCTTAAGCCACACTACCTAGAGGGTAAGCAGAGGTTGTCTGGAAGGTAACCCTCAGCCCTGACGAGGAAGAGAGAGTCCCTGCTTGTCGCTAGTGTTGCACTGCGCCAACTAGAGCCTCCCCCTTCCTACATTGGTGGCAGCGGTGGGATTTCGAATTTACACTTGCGATAGTTATACCTGAGCTTCTGACCACTACACAAGGATTACGGTACAGTTACTAAACCACAGACTTTGCTTTTTAAAAGAAGATTCCGCGTGCCGAAACCATGCCGGGCACAAAGAGCCTGGATGGAGCGGAGTCCACGACCTCTGAGGTGTTGGAGGTGGAGTGGGACGCCGCAAAGCTGGATAAGTACACCAGAGTTGAACTGAAGTTTTTCTGTAGGAAACTCAAAGTTCCGCACGCTGGCTGCAAAAACAAGCCGGAGCTCTACAAGGCCCTGAAAGCCTGGGTGGAGTCCAGAAAGACCCCGGAGGAGCAAGACGTCCTCACCGAGCAGAATGCAACGCCGGAGCAGAATGCACCTGGGGATCTGATCGATCTCGAGAGGCAAGACAGCGAGCACAGCTTTGGTAAAGGCCTGTCGCCAGAGGAGCTGGCGGACAGGAAGGAAACCCGGAATCACGAAAGAAAGTTGGCAGAATTGAAAATCCAGCTGGAGCTGGAAACCAAAAGAATGGCGCTGGAAGAGCGAAAGCACCAGATGGATTATGAAATCAAGATGAGGGAGATAAGTCTAAAGGAGAGAGACTTGGATCGGCCTCCCTCTGGTGGCAGCACATCGCCAGTGCAGGTAGAGTCAAGAGTGCACATCCCGAAGGACGTAGTTAAGGAGTTCTTTAAGGGGGATGACATAGGACAGTGGTTTAGGGCATACGAGGTAGCCATGTCCTCCCACCGGGTCCCTGACAAGGATTGGGGAGCGGGGTTGTTGGGAAGGTTCCTTAGCGAAGGGAGAGATACCTTGCTAGATTTGCCCGTTGAGAATCAGAGATCCTATGCCCACATGAAATAAGCTTTATTAAACAGGTACGGGCTTACCCCTGAAATGTATAGACAGAAGTTTAGGGGATGTACTAAGCGGCCTGGGAATACGTATGTGGAGTATGTGACTTACTTTTGCAGAGCACTGGATGGTTGGGTGAAAGGTAACAAAGTTAATGATTTTCAAGGTCTCTTTGATTTAATTGCATGGGAGCACTTGGCTGATCACTGTTTTCCTGAGTTACGCCAACACCTGATCGATAGCAAGCTGTCCAACCCGAGGAAGCTTGCTGAGGAGGCGGACCGCTGGCTCAGCACCAGGGTCCACAAGGGTCCCGTGGGAGATTCCGCCAAGAGTGGGCAGGGTCCCCAGCAGAAGAGTGGGGGGGACAAAGGGGGAAAACAGAAAGGGTTCCAAAAAGGCCCCCAAAGTAGTTCCCAAGGGAATCTGCAGCAGGGTTCTCAGCCTCCCCCACCCCCGAAGCAGAATGGGGCCCGACAGGTAAACCTGTTCCAAAGGGGCCCTTCAATTGTTTCAAATGTGGCGAGCCTGGGCACATATCCAGTGACCCCAGGTGTCGCCTATTTGGAAAACCTGCACCCACTGGTGCTCCGCCCCGACAAGTGACTAGCGTTCACCTGGGAGAAGAAATGATGGTCCCGGGGGGTGGAGATCCCGTTCACATGACCCTGGTCTCGCTAGGAGACAGTGAGATGATCCCGACGAACTACCTGCCCTCCAACACTAAGAAATATGGGCAGGTGGTGATCATCAATGGCAAGGAAGCTGAGGCTCTTAGAGACACAGGAGCCAGTGTGACTGCAGTGAGGCAGCACCTGGTGTCTCAAGAGCAGGTTGTACCCCATGCCTACTGTAGGGTTATCAATGCTGATAATTCTGAGAGCCAGTGTCCGATGGCTCAAGTTCCCGTCGAGTGGGGGGGGGTCTCTGGTACTCTGCAGGTCTGTGTGAGAAAAACCATGCCTGTTGACTGTTTGCTAGGGAACGACTTGGAGCACTCCCCTTGGGAAAAGGTGGAGAAAGCGACTCACCTGCGGATGGTGGGCCTGCCTGACTGGGCGTGCGTGACCACCCGGTCGATGGCAGCCAGTAAGGGTGATCGAGAGGTCCTGGGGCCTGATGGAGAGGCCCAGGAACCGGCTTTAGGGAGAAGGCGCAGGGGGCGCGGGAAACCGGCCCCTGAAGTTCCTACGGTCCAGGAGGAAGCAGACCTTGAGGGGGATGCCCTGGAGCCTACAGGGGAACAGATCGCCGAACTGGGGGACCTGCCTGAGCTGACCCATTGGCAGCAAGAAGGAGGACCCTCCAGGGAGGAATTCTGCAAGGAGCAGAAAGAATGCCCTTCTCTCGTGGGTATGCGGCAACAGGCTGCAGACCAGGCCAATGGTGTTCAGGCCAAAACACATTACGTGTACTGGGAGAATGACCTCCTGTATTCGGAGCCTAAGGCTGCTGAACCTGGGTCAGCCCGTGTGCTGGTGGTACCCCAGAAATTCAGAGCCTTCCTACTGGGGCTGGCTCATGATGTGCCTTTAGCAGGACATTTGGGGATGGACAAGACCTATGACAGGCTCGTCACCCACTTCTACTGGCCCCAAATGCATAAAAGCTCAGACGCTTATTGCAGAACCTGTCCGACTTGCCAGGCAAGTGGGAAGACGGGAGGGAAGAACAAGGCTCCCCTCCAACCCTTCCCTGTGGTCGGTACGCCATTCCAGCGAGTGGGTATTGACATCGTTGGGCCTCTGGACCCCAAGACAGCCATGGGCAACAGGTTCATCCTGGTCTTGGTGGACCATGCCACCCGGTACCCTGAAGCCATCCCTCTGAGGACAGTGACGGCTCCCGTGGTGGGGCGTGCACTGATGGGAATTTTCTCACGAGTAGGATTCCCTCTAGAGGTGGTGAGCGACAGGGGGACCAATTTCATATCGAAATATATGAAGTCCCTTTGGCAGGAGTGTGGCGTAACGTACAAGTTCACCACACCCTACCATCCCCAAGGTAACGGGTTGGTTGAAAGATTCAACCGAACCCTCAAAGGCATGATAATGGGCCTAGAAGGTCCGATGAGGCGTAAGTGGGACGTCCTCTTGCCATGCCTGCTGTTTGCATATCGCGAGGTACCACAGAAGTCCCTAGGGTTCAGCCCCTTTGAACTGCTGTACGGTCACCCCGTGAGAGGACCACTGAGTTTGGTAAAGGAAGGCTGGGAGCAATCTCCCAGGAAACCTCCCCAGAATGTATATAGCTACATGCTGGCCTTCAGAAACCAGACCAGACGCTTCAGACAACTTGCCGAGGCAAATCTGGAAGCGAGCCAGGAAGAAATGAAGCGGTGGTACGATCAGAATGCCACTCTGGTCGAGCTTCAGCCTGGACAGGAGGTGTATGTCTTGGCCCCAGTGGAGCCCTGTGCCCTTCAAGATAAGTGGACAGGACCATTTGAGGTTGTGGAGCGCAAGAGCCCCGTGACATACTTGGTGGACATGAAGACGCCTAGGAACCCTTTACGGGTCCTACATGTCAACCGCCTCAAGCCCCACTTGCGAAGGTCCGAAGTGGGCATGTTGTTGGCAACCGATGACGGGATGGAGGAGGAGTCGGAGCCTCTTCCTGACCTCTTGGTGGCCTGTGAGAAGGATGGGTCAGTGGATGGAGTTAACCTCTCACCCTCCCTGACCGCCGAACAACAGGAGGACTGCCGCCAGATGCTGGGACAGTTTCCAGACCTGTTCTCCCTGGTTCCGAGTGTCACAGATTGGTGCGTCCATGATGTGGACACTGGAGACAGCTTACCGGTGAAGCATAAGGCTTACAGGGTAACTGACAGGGTACGGGCCTGCATCAAGGAGGAGGTCTCCAAGATGCTTGCCCTCGGGGTGGTTGAGTCTTCCAGCAGTCCTTGGTCCAGCCCCGTGGTCTTGGTTCCGAAGGCTGCTGCGCCGGGAGCCACACCCGAACTCCGGTTCTGTGTGGACTACAGAGGACTCAATTCAGTCACGAAGATTGACGCGCACCCCATCCCCAGAGCTGACGAGCTCATTGATCGGCTAGGGGCTGCCCGGTTTCTCAGCACGTTTGATTTGACGTCTGGGTACTGGCAGATCGCCTTGACCGATCGGGCAAAGGAGAGGTCGGCATTCTCTACACCAGATGGGCATTTCCAGTTCCGGGTTATGCCATTTGGAATGAAGAATGCCCCTGCCACCTTTCAGAGATTGGTCAACCAGGTGTTGGCTGGACTGGACGAGTTCAGTGCCGCCTACCTGGATGACATCGCGGTGTTCAGCGGCACCTGGCCCGAACACCTGCGACACCTCTGGGAAGTGTTGATGGCCCTGCGCAGAGCAGGCCTCACAATCAAGGCAAGCAAGTGCCAGATTGGGCAGGGTTCAGTGGTGTACTTGGGACACCAAGTTGGGAGTGGCAAGGTAGCCCCCTTGCAGCCCAAAATCGAAACCATCCTGGCTTGGGAACCCCCCAAAACCCAGACTGCAGTGAGAGCCTTCCTGGGGCTCACTGGGTACTACAGGAGGTTTGTCAAGGGCTATGGCACGATCGTGACCCCCTTGACAGAGCTGACTTCGAAAAAGCAGCCCAGGAATGTGATTTGGACTGACACCTGTCAGAAAGCTTTCGACACCCTGAAGACTGCCATGTGCACGGCGCCCGTGCTCCTGGCCCCAGATTTCTCCAAGGAGTTCATTGTGCAAACAGACGCTTCAGAGCATGGTGTAGGGGCTGTTCTTTCACAGATGACTGAGGAGGGCTTTGACCAACCCGTAGCCTTCATAAGTCGGAGGTTACTTCCACGGGAAAGTAGGTGGAGTGCAATAGAGCGTGAAGCATTTGCTGTGGTCTGGGCGCTGAAGAAGCTAAGACCCTACTTGTTTGGGTTTCACTTCCGAGTTCAGACGGACCACAGGCCCCTCAGATGGTTGATGCAAATGAGGGGTGAGAACCCGAAACTGTTGAGGTGGTCCATTTCTCTACAGAGTATGGACTTTACGGTGGAACACCGCCCTGGCACCGATCACGCCAACGCTGACGGTCTGTCCAGATTTTTCCGCCTTAGTGATGTGGAACTCCCTGGGGAAGGGTAGTTCCCCCCACATTTCAGCTGGAGGGGACACATGTTAGACCTGGCACCTTGGCGTGAGTCTCCCTTCCACTTTTTGCTGATGTGCCTCCGATGTTTTGCTGGTTTTCCGATACTCAGGGCACGGCGCCACGGCTGATCCGTGCCGCAGTGCAAGTGCTCCCTACTGTAAATTGTACATACGATTGGTATCCATGATTGGTGCATTGGATTTACTGTTAGTCCCTAGTAAAGCGCACGAGACAGTGCCGGGGCTTGTAGATGCCAATACTGCTGGTGGGCCTGCAGCGCTGGTTGCGCCACCCACCGAAGCAGCCGTAAAGATGTGTCTGGGAACTGCGACCGCAGAACCCGCGTGCGGTCTCGTACTGTCACGCTAGCTGGGCAAGTGTCCCCACTTGCCAGCACCGACCCTTCCCTTGACTACATATTAGTCACCCCTATGGTAGGCCTACGGGCCGGGTGCGTTGTAGGTGCAAGGTAGGACAAGCCCTGACGTGCGTGGCATGTCCTGGTAGTGACTTACAACGAAGACCGTATTTCACTACTGAAGGCTACCTGCTCCATTAGGCCAGACTGAGCTGCGAGGGTTATTACGCCCTATAATCCCCGCAGGCTCAAGGAGCATGGTAGTGAGTCATGTTTAGTATGCCTGAACTCAGGATAAGGAGATATTTCTTGTAGTCAAGTTTATTTCAGTACCCTGGGTTTGCAAATGCTACTTTTAGAAAGTTAGCATTTGCTTGCTTAACCATTTCAGCCGCCTCTGCTGGTGTGTATCTGACTGTCTGGGATGTGTGAGTGACAGGGCTGGAGGGATGACAGGTGGTGAATGCGCAGATTACACCTTAGTGGGAGGTAGGAGTGCCTCTTGACTCGAGCTGTCACTGTGCTCGACCTCCACAATGCTGGCTCCACCCTCCTGGGGAGCGGCGGATGACTCTGCCGGCACCTGGCCCAGGACGGGCGAAGCTCCCATCAACAAGGTACTCTGGCCACTCCTGTCCGGACAATGCTGGCTCCACCCCCTGTGGGGCGTCTGATGCGCCTACCCCTCACACTGAAAGCAGAAGCCGGAGTACACCCGCGGGGGTACTCCAGAACTGAGAGTGGCTATGCAAAGGCCCCCCTGGCCTGCGAGAACAAAAGAATTGGCCTATAAAAGACGGAGCCCTGCTCCTTGAAAATTAGATCCGGTTTGGGCCACAGAAAGACTCTGCCCTACGAGAAGGACCGTGAGAGACAAGGAAGGGTGCTGACTCTTGCCTGTGTCTGGTGCCTTGCTGCTGAAGGAGAGGAAGACAATAAGACTACGAAAAGACTATTGTGCTACTTGTGCCAAACTCTGCAAAGAGATCTCCAAGGGCTTGCAACTGAACTTATCCCCTGACCAGCGTCCCAGGACCAGTGGACGCTACCCCCTTGGAAAGCGACTGCGGGTGCTGACCATCGCCGCAGCACTGACGGAGGAATCTCCTCTTAGGCATCAACATCCTCCCGACCACCGTGACCGGGGCCCAAAGCAACAGCAGAAGCAAAGTGAGGACCAGCCGCCGCTGGCCCGAACACCGTGACCGCAACTGCACCGGGAGCCCGAGAGCAAAGCAAAGGAGGACCCGTCCGGTCCGAGCTATCGAGGTGACTGCATAGCGAGCAGTCACTCACCTGCAAGGACGGACAGTTGCCCTACGAGAATCCGCAAGGTCGGTAAGCCTGCCCGACAGCCCAGCTGTGAGCCCACAGCTGCACCGACATTTGGCTGGGTACGTCCTGCACTTGGGGACCGTACTGCCACTTGTCACAACCGCACAGCCGCCGCCTCCAGGGTCGGAGCGGACGACGAGGAAAGGACCCTGCCGCCACAGAACACCGCTGCCCCGGACGACCAGTGACCTGCTCGGCCGAAGAGCCGCAACGATCAGCGACCCCGGGAAGGCAACGCGACGTGGGGCAGATCCCTTGGAAGCCGCCGGCTCCACAAGAACTTTGAATAACACCGGCCTACGGGCCTCAAGAGAACTTCCATAAGAACTGTGGTAACCCGAATTACGTAACTTGCAACCGTCTTCATAAAGTTATTGACTGTATTCACAAGCCTGCTTAAAATCTATATAAAGATATATATTTTTACAAGAATACAGTCTGGTCTCGTTGTGTGGTGGGTTGGTTGTAAAGGTGTACTGTTGCAAGTGTTTAACCCTATGTGCCCCAAAGATTAGCCTACGACTGCTTAAGCCACACTACCTAGAGGGTAAGCAGAGGTTGTCTGGAAGGTAACCCTCAGCCCTGACGAGGAAGAGAGAGTCCCTGCTTGTCGCTAGTGTTGCACTGCGCCAACTAGAGCCTCCCCCTTCCTACAAAATACAGTCTACAAGAAGATCAAAGACGATTTGGAAAAAATAGGTACTCTATATTAAAACTTACCGGGGCCAGCAAAGGAGCCCTCACCTGCCCGATCCTGGCCTGCATCCTGTTGAACAGCAGCCTCCTCCTCCTGTGTCCTCTTGCCCCTGGGGGAGCTGATGTACAACATGAAAGAAAGAAAGAAAGAAAGAAAGAAAGAAAGAAAGAAAGAAAGAAAGAAAGACCAGAAAACATGGATGATATTTGTCAACCAAATCAAACATTTCAAAACAACAATAACAAAATATTTTGGCGAAATGGCAAATAGACAACTATTCCACGGGATATATTGACCGATCTCATGTGGTCTACTATGTTATTAGTATTGATTAATTTGCACGCGAAGTGACAGACAAAGTCCATCGTGATTGCAGATCAGCGACAACAGTAAAAAGTTTCCTACTACATTAACCAGTCATTAAAATACTCAAACTATCAATCCACCACCACTATTTCTTCTTATCGCCATGTGTACAAAGGAAGGACTGGACTTCAGTCTGTAGGGGCTGATTTAGAAGCCCCTTGCGGCTCTTTTGCTCCATTGTTGCGTGACTTTTGTGACGCAGCGGCAGAACAAAAGAGGCGCCATGGTGCGGCATATATTAACAACGTGACGCATATGGGAGATGCATCACGTTGTAAAGCCCTGCGCCATCAGGGGGCGTTCCGGCGCAAGGGAGGGCGTTCCTGTGCAGGAACACATCCTAAAAGTGGCTGAGGGAAATCTACAAGATTTCAATCAGTTACTTTGAGGACAATGATGCGTGACTCAAACCCTGCGCCTGCTTGAAGCAGACGTACGGCTTGACGCAGCATTGGGGAGATAGGGCACCCCAGAGCATTGCTGGAGCTGCGCCATCGTTGCGACGCAACTCCAGCAATGCGCTGCCTTTACGGCACAGATGCGTAATGCTTTGGTGACGTTTTGGGCCCATGGTGCGCCGCATTGTAAATAAGGCGCACCATGGGTGGTGGTGGCATGGCGTACAATTACTGGCGCATCCCTGCTACTTTGCAGGGATGCGCCAGTAATTAAAAATCTGACCCTTAGTGTCTAGCATTACGCAGTTCTTTAAACTACACTCATACATAATTTCACAAGCCAATGAAATGAACACAAAAATCGAAAACAAATAAGCATAGTAGCAACGCAACTGAGAAGGAGAGCAGTGCACCTGAAATGCACAGAACATTTTGAAATATAATTTACCTACAATGTAATCAGCAGCATTAATGCTCTTGGTAAAAAACAAAAATTTGCAATATATTAACACACAGTGCAGGAGAAAACAGAGTAGTAAAGAAATAGCTACTACTACTCACCAAGCCCGGGGATCTCAAGGCCGAGCAGGTCGAGCAGATCGCGTTCCCGGTCCAGAAGATCCATCCAACGGTGGGTGGCCTGATTGTAGGTGCGCCGGACCCCAGAGTGTTGGTACATGGCCCGGCACACCTTCTCCCACCGCTTCCGGCACTCCTGGATCCCGTACCCGCGAGCGATCTTGCTGCCTGCCATGATGGTCCTGGGGAGGCGGCACTGAACATAAAAAATTAGTGCGGCCACCTCCTCCGAGCTGAAGATCTCCCGGGGTGCGACATGCTCCCCCCTTAAACACCCGCACGGGAGCCGGGCACGGGGTGCGGGACCCTTCCCCTTCTCGGGATGCTTCCCGGCTCCCTTTACCATGGTCTGGGCAGAAAGGATGCTAAATAATAAAGAAAATAGAATAGGGAAGAAGAAAAGAAAAGAGTTTAAAAAAGTAGTTTAAAATTAACCAAAAGTAGCAGAAAACACAAAAATATAGAGCTAGAAAAATAGATGGATAGATAATAAGTAAAATAGATCCAAAAAAACTTCAAACAAGCAAAGGATGGCAGAGATTCAGAGAGGATAGAAAAAGCATGCCCAGAAACATAGCAATGAATCAGAAACAAGATGGCCGCGCCCGTTCACGACCGCGTGGGTAAGTTCGCACGAGATTTTCCTCGTGAACACACGCGAAATTGTACTAGCGAGCCGCACAATTTGCGAGATTACACATCGCGCCCGGAAACGGAAATACGTCATGCAAACAAGATGGCCGCGCCCGTGAACGACCGTGAGGGTAACTTCGCGCCGTTGCGCTACAAGCGGCTCGCTAAAACGCACAAAACCTTGCGAACTAACACGCCGCAAAAAAACAAATCGCATATTCGCACAAATTCGCGGCTTCCGAATTCGATCTCGCTCGAGTTCGCGCCCCGCGAATCCCGCGAAATTGCAGAAAAACGAGTTTTGCAAAACTGAAAGCACTCAGCAGGTGCAAAAGTTCAAACTCATCATTAGTAACCATTCACTGTAGTGCTTCCTGACTGGGGCCCCTCCAGAGTTCAGTTGCTAGTTGCAACAATTGTATGACCCTGCTCTGACCCTCACAGCAGGCTCATAGAATAGCTACAAGTAGGCCACAAAGGTCCTGGAAAAAAAAATTGCACTGCAACAGAAAGCAAATTACAGATAAGGAAGCAGGTGCCAGACTGGAATTTTAAAACAGTGACACATTAATAAATCAACCCCAAATTAATTCATGTCAGTTGAAGCAGGGCAGGTGTGCTTGCTTTTCCCCCCCATAATCTACAGTGATGATGAGCCAGAGGGTGGCATTGATGTACCAGAGGGTGGCATGGGTGAAACAGAGGGTGGAAGTGGTGAAACAGAGGGTGCTGGGAACCTGTGATGATGAACCAGACGCAGAAACAACATAGTCGCGACCGTTGCGAGCCGACAAGTAAGTTTGCAATTGTGAACTGGTACAAAACCCTCGCGAAGTGGCAGAAACCCTTGCGAACACAAAAAAAAACGCAAATTCTCAAGAATTCGCGGATTTTGCGGATTGCGAGTTCGCAAATATGCAAATTCGTGAACGCCAGATTCGCAAAATTCGCCAATGCTTACTCAGGAGTGGGCAGTGGGACGCCTGAGAGAGGGGCAACGAGCCGTGCATGCAGGCGTTGAAGAGCACTGAGTGGTACATGGCAATGGGTGAGTTAACCCATTAAACACTGACTCATTTTCATCAATAAGTATTGCACTGTATGTTAAACATGTGCGAGACATTTAGACTTACATAGTGTGCACGCGAGGCTGTGTGATGGTAACTTTCCTGCACTTAAGGAAATAAAAACACAGTTTTGCACCAATTTGTAGCATTGTGTCATCATTACTCATCTAGAAATAGTACTGTGTGATCTCATCTCGCCTCTGGCGCCCAGCAGCCGCACCAATGACACCGGCTGACATGCATCTTGGAGCTCGCCCCTCCTCATCTGATGAGTCTGAATCTGTGAGCTCCACTGGGGTGCCTTTCCTGGTGGCAATGTTGTTTAGCATGGCACACGCAACAACGATTTTGCAACAGGTCTGGGGGCTGTACTGTAGTCCTCCCCCACTCTTATGTAGGCAGCGGAAATGGCTCTTGAGTATTCCAAATGTCCTCTCAATGGTACAGCGGGTGGCTGTGTGGGAACTTTTGAACCTCCGCTCCCCAGCAGTGGCTTGATTTAGGTACGGAGTGAGGATGAAGTCACAGACAGCTTACGTGCTGTCACCTGCAGGGTGAGAAGAATCAGGTTACATACTGTCCTGCCACTGCAATGCTTTGCTGGTGTGTCCTTGTGACCAATGCATTTACCTAATAGGTAGCCCTCTCCAAACTCCGCATTTGTGAGTCATCGGTGAATATCACTGTGGCGGAAGATGAATGAGTCATGGATGCTGCCTGGGTATTTTGCACAATGTCAGTAATGATATGTTTAGAGAAAAGGGGAGTCAGGTCCTGGGACGTGCGGTCGGCTGGACCATAAACTATACTTAGAAAAAACTGAATGCCAACTGCACAATTGTTTTGGGTCCTCTATTTTGAGGAAAAACCAAGTGAAACTCCTGGGTTTATTGGGGTATATTGCTATTACCCTCTTTTGTTTATTATTTTCAGCTTTGTTTTCTTATGCGCTAAAGAGAGTAGACATCAGTTTACTAATAGACTTAAGAATTAATTTATGGTCTATTTTTTTGGAAAAGAATAGTAAATTGCATTGAGTTGTTGTCTATTGATTTTTGGTTTTCATTAATTGTCTATTCTAACTTGGAGTCCATAGCGTGACTCTTGTCTCTACAAGAAAATGAATGCTTGTTTTTTGTGTATATATCAAAATGAATAACTGTGTATATACAATGTGGTGTATTTATGTAATGTTATGAATATGTTTTGTGTTGTAAATAATTGGTTTTATGTGTTAACAAAACAATACGAAAAGTGTTCTTTTCATATATGAAATATTAAAAAAAAAAGCTGAAAATAATAAACAAAAGAGGGTAATAGCAATATACCCCAATAAACCCAGGAGTTTCACTTGGTTTTTCCTCAAAATAGAGGACCCAAAACAATTGTGCAGTTGGCATTCAGTTTTTTCTAAGTAATGATATGTTTGGCATCGCACACTACCTGTATGTTCAGGGAATGGTAGGGCTTGCAATTCCTGAGCACATACTCATTCTGTGAGGGGGGAAATAGCGACATGGGTCCCATCTATGCAGCCAATTACGTGGGGGATATGTGCTATCTGGTAGAACTCCTGCTTGGTCTGGTCTAGTGCCTGTTGTGTGCTGGGAAAATGGATATGGTGATGCAGCCTCTGTACCATTGCTCAAGCAAAGCGTGGAAGAAGCGCAACAGTGTACTCTGAGAGAACTCTCCTGCTGTGGCTATCACCCCCTGGAAACTCCCTGATGCTAGTAAGTGCAGTGAGCACAGGACTTGTACATGGGTGGGGATGGTGTGTGTCCTGCGTGTGGGGTGTTCTAGTATAGGTTTGAGCTCCTCAATTAAGTTCAGGATGCTGCCTGCGTCCAGCCTGTAATTCACATGGATCTGCTCCTCAGTCCGCTGGAACAGGGTAATGCGTGGTCTGAAGATCCTTTCCTGGCGTCTCCTTCTCTGTGCAGCAGCTCTGATTTGCCACCTCCTTGCTATCACATACAGCCCAGCCATTGTGGAAAACCCCTTACGTTAGACAAAATGGTTGGGGTAGTTCTCGTTTATAACAATTATAACTAGGGCTCCCGGTTTTCCGTTTAAACGGATTTTTGCATATAAATACAGACGGAAAAATGTTTTCCTTCTATCTGTATTTATAAATAGAAGCGGAAAAATACAACTAAATCAGATTTCAAGAACTGTTCGGCATTCGTGCTCCAGCCCTGAGCCCAGGGTTTGCCCACATGCCCCTCTTCCTGACTGTGGGGTATGCCTGCCCACATCAGCATCTGCTGAGCAATTAATCTCTTGCAGGGGCCTAGTTAACACTTAAATGGTCTTTTAAAGGCCTTCGAAGTACTCGGGTGCGGCTGCAATAAGCTCATCTTTGTGTGAGCTCTGGAAGCTGTCTCAGCCTGGGCTGACACACAAAGGGGGCTGGGGGGCTGAAGCCCTTTGAGCCAGTGGTGGCTGTTCTCTTTGGGCGGAGGGGCTACGCCCTTGCAATTTTCATCATTTTGGGGATGGTAATTGCTAATAGTAATTATCATCCACGTTGTTTTTACATTAATGGGTCTACACACAGTATGAAGTATTCTGGCATAACTAAATACTTTTACTGTCCTTCTGCACAATCTTCGACCCTCTCGTATGCGAGGGCAGGCAGCCAGGCTCATTTATCTGACACATGCGCCGGTGCGCATGTGCTTGTCACTTCCTGTAATGAAATTTAGGCTAAGGGCTTACCTTAGAAACTCTTTAAAAAAAATCACTGACCCCATTCTGGCCTGTGACGACTTGGGAAAGGGTGGGGTTATAGTGCGATAATGGCATGTCCACGGGTGCTCCCAGATGTCTAGAGTGCTCCTGTAGGCCTGGCATTGTGTTTCCCAAGTTAGAGAGTTGGCCCCGGGGGGTTTGAAGATAAGAGCAGGCCTGGCAGCACCGAGAACAGGAGGCTGGCAAAGGGAGGGGCTGGAGTCCGTTCGCAGCGCAGGTACGACCATTTGCGTAGCGAAAGAAGGGATTTGGGGTGGCTATGTGGTTTATACTGGGAAATGAGGGCTGCATTTATGAAGCGTCTTCTTCTCAGCTTTATAACCATTACTTCTACTAAAACTCGAAGGACGTAGCTTAGACTCCAAGCAGCATTGCTCAAGAGAATTAGTTAACCTGCTGCACATTTGTAAATGCAGTTTGCAACAATGAGTAAACTGGAAAAGCAATGTATGTAGTTTTGGGCAATGTGGTAATTCATAGGCTTGTTCAGGAAATATCTGTAATTAGTGTAATAAATATGACATGAATCTTTAGGACTAACCTAAAAATATTTTCCACTCTCACCTCACTTGCACATTAGGCAGCACTGGCCTCTTTGTGCAGGTCACTAATGCATTGAGCAGTTCAGGCCTTTCTGACCAGCTCCCCTTGTCCTCACATGCCACTTAAATCTGCATGCACATGGAGGTAAAAGAAGACATTTTTACAAATGTTTTATAAGGGAGATCGCAAGTACTTTTTCCTTGTAACTGCAACTCAGGGGAGGCAAGTAGGAATTTTCTCAAATATTATATGAGTGTTCTGAAAAATCTACTGCTTTTAGGTCATTTTATTAAAGAAACTATGCCAAAAAAGACAGTTTTGTTCCATTTTATATATATTTTTTCTCTCTAGGAAGAGACCCCTAGCACCACCCTTTGGAGAGATATGCTCAGTCACTGCACTCTCTCAAGCAAATTCATGGTTTTGTCTTACGCCCCATCACTTTGAAATTTCAGGAGCCACCACTGGACTGTATTGTGTTTACTTAATTTGGTGCATATATACATATAGCTAAACCTATAACAACCGTGTGCACTATCTATTTTAATAAATGTGGAAAAATACTAGCTGCAACATCTTTTTTTGCTTGCGACAAAAATATATACAGATAAAATGACAAAAAAATAAATATGGATAAAGACAGACGGAAATGTTAAAAAAATAAATACCATAAAACTGGGAGCCCTAATTATAACAAAGAATCCACCACAATAGAATTACTTGATGTGTTCAACATAAAATATATTTAATAAGTGACACATTTGTCAGAAGTTTTAGATTGAAAAAATAAATGAGAAATCATGTGTTTTTTATTTTATTTATTTATTTGAGTCTTATATAGCGCATGGTTACCCTTGGGCATCCCAGCGCTTATCAAGGAGTCCATTAGGCCGATGCAAAGCTATCCAGCGTGTTAAGATGGAAAAAGGTGTGTTTTCAGAGACTTCCGAAAACGAAGGATGCAAGTCTCACGACGCAGTTGCATAGGGAGCGAATTCCAAAGGGTGGCTGTATGCACCGAGAATCTTCTGCCTCCAGTGCGAGCTTTGTGGACTCTGGGGACCTGTAGCAAAAGTTTTTGATCAGAGCAAAGAGCTCTGTTGGGTTTGTAAGGCATCACAAGCTTCCTCAAAGAAGGGGGTCCTTTCTCTTGAAGAATCTTGTGGGTCATGCAGAGAGCCTTAAACTTGACCCTCTCTCTTACCGGGAGCCAATGCAATGCTTCCAAGGCGGGCTTAGCTGATTGTCTCCTTGATGTATTAGTCAGCAGCCTAGCCGCAGCATTTTGCACCTGCTGCAGCTTACTGAGCGTGGCTTCCGGAGCACCAAGGAATATGGCGTTGCAGTAATAAAGCCTGGAGATAATTAGCCCCTGGATGAGTAACCTCCTCGATGGCAAGGGGAGGAGGGGCAGGACTTTACGGGCTGAACGAAGAAGCCCAAAGCAAACCCCCGCCGTTTTCTTGGCCTGAGTTTTAAAGGAGAGATCCTGCTCCAACCAGACTCCCAAGCTCTTGATCTCCTGCTTGGGGCTGGGGAGCTCCCCCAGGCAGCTGGGCCAAACGGTCAAGGGGAGAGAGGGAGTCTTGTGCCCTAACATCATTATCTCTGTCTTGGAACCATTTAGTTTGAGCGATGATTCACACATCCAGGTGTGTACATTGGTCAGGCATAGGCGCATCGTATCTGGGTTCTTCTCCAGTTGAGACAATGCAACCACCAGTTGGGTATCGTCAGCATAGCTGACGATTTTTATCCCAAAAGGGGCCACCACATCCTCCAGGGGGGCCATATAGATGTTAAACAACGTAGGGCTCAACGAGGAGCCCTGTGGCACACCACACTGGAGGGGGATAGATGGAGACTTCTCGCTGCCTTCCCAGACCTGATAGGTACGGCCATGCAGAAACGACCTAAGCCATTGCAACGCCACTCCTGTGACCCCCACATTGGACAGCCGTTGGATTAACACTTGATGGTTTACAGTGTCAAAGGCAGCACTGAGGTCCAGGAGGATCACTGCCACTGACCCTCCTGAATCCAGAATGCTCCTTGCTTCCTCAACAACTGCCAAGAGGGCGGTGTCTGTGCCCTGTCCTGGCCGAAAGCCGGTTTGAGAGTCTCTCAGAAAGCCATTGGATTCCAGAAAGACGGATAGTTTTCGATTAACCAGTCTTTCAGCGATCTTACCAAGACCCGGCAGCAGAGAGATGGGCCTGAAGTTAGCCAAATCTGACGAATCCAGGTTGGGTTTCTTCAGAAGAGCCTTTACAACCGCTCTTTTCCAGCTCGGCGGCACCACACCCTGGGTAAGTGATGCATTAATCAGGTTCGCTATGGGAGCTGCAACCACAGATGTTGCCTGTTTCAAAAATCTCATTGGAGCTGGATCCTCTGGTGAACCACTCTTCATGGATCTTAGCTCCTTTGCGACCTCAGCTATAGGGATTGGACCGAAGGTATCCAGGCGGGGACCTTCTCCTGCTATCTGATTGCCTATCTGTGCAACCTGTACGACTTGGGGCAGGGCAGCTATGATGTTTTCAATTTTTAGATGGAAAAATTCTGCTAGCTCTCTACACTTCTCAGGAGGATTATCCTGAGTTGGTGGGGGCTCTGGGATTTTGAGGAGTTCCTTTACCACCATAAAGGTCTCTCTCGAAGAATTAGAGGCACTCTTTATCCTGTCTTTAAAGAATTGCGCCTTAGCACTGCGAAGGGCGTTTTTATATGTTCTTATTGCAGTGCGATATTCATCCCGGCTTGCCACCTCCCAGTTTTTTCTCCAAGTTCTCTCCAGCCTCTTGCATCCTTTCCTAAGTATGCGTAAGTCCGGCGAATACCAAGGGGCGGAACCCAACCTTTTACCCCTCTTTGCTACTCTTTTTTTGGGGAGAATGACGTCCAGGGAGTTGGTTATCCACAGCTCAAAGTCTGTATCAGCTGTAACCGGATCCACTGCTACCGGGGGGCATGAGCTCTCAAGTCTCGCAATCCAGTTATCAACTGATAGCCTGGACCAGGCTCTCTCCAGAGTACAAACTCTCGGAGAGGGAGCCCCTCTCGGGTCAACCTGCAGACTGACCTGAACCAGAAAATGGTCAGTCCAAGGCAACGGACAGGCGGGCAGAGCTGTAAGATACGGAATATTTGAGAAAATAGGATCAAGAAGGCGACCCTTGGAGTGGGAGGGTCCCAGGTTTTTTAGGATAAGATTATAAGCTTTCAGATCACTCAGCAGATCCAACGCCACAGAATCCGTTGGATCGTTAAAATGGAGATTCAGATCTCCTAGCAACATAAAATTAGTTGTCGCGGAAGCCAGCTGCGTGACTGTTTCCATCAGAGAGCCAACAAAACTCCCTAGCACTCCCGGTGGGCGATAGATCAAGATGCCTGACACAGACACCGTAGGAGACACCTGTAAAGAGAACTGACAGCTCTCACAGTCCAGTACGTCACTGTTCTGCGCCTTACACACCAATGTGTCTCTGTATATAATGGCAATACCGCCACCCCGCCCCTTAGGTCTATCAAGATGGTATATCAGAAAACCAGGGGGAAGGGCTTGAACCATGTCTGCGCCTGAGCTGGCAACAATCCAAGTCTCCGTCAGGAACAGGATGTCCAGTTCATGATCTTGTATCAGGAAATTAATTTCCAAACCATGACATGGTAGAGATCTACAATTAAGCAGCACCATTAAAAGGGTGCTTTTGCCCTTATCTAGTTGCATAGTAAGGCAAGTCTTACAGGTGGTGTAGGGTGACGAATCCTTATAGATGTACTTACATGAAGGCTTTTTAGGGGCGCGCAGCGACATAATGTCCTCTCGGGAGTACGTTATCAGCGTCTCTGAAGGAAGAGCTAGAGGTTCAGGCCCTAGGCCCGTCTGGGCCCGGACGGGCACAGACGGGCTGGACTCTGGCGTGACTCCGGCGCGATTACGGCGCACCCGCTGCGTGTCACCGCTGCTCGTTTCCATGTAAGGATTAAGTAGGGAGCTTGTGTGTCCAGGCAAACACTAGACAACTAACTAGAAAGGCCAGTCACGTCCCAACCTCCACCCAAGATGGCCAACACGCTTTCCCCAAGACCATCAAGACCAGCAGCCTGCCAAACAGCGGTGCAATTCACCAAGTTAGAGTGCAGGTAGGCGCTCTAATAGCAGTGCGAAAATGGCGATTTAAGCAGCAAAAACGGCGCATTTAAAACTGGGGCAAATACAACTAAAATGCAAAACAGGGAAAAGCAATTAAAAAAAAGCGCGAACGCTTAGAATACAGTGGCTGTGATACTAATTAAAACGCTGGGCAGTGCAGGGCAGCGTCATGCAGGTAGCCTTGACCAAGGCCGATTCAAAGCACTCACTCGCCTTAAGTAGGGAGCTCGTGTGTCCAGGCAAACACTAGACAACTAACTAGAAAGGCCAGTCACGTCCCAACCTCCACCCAAGATGGCCGACACGCTTTCCCCAAGACCAGCAAGACCAGCAACCAGCTAATGGCCCGCCAAACAGCGGTGCAATTCACCAAGTTAGAGTGCAGGTAGGCGCTCTAATAGCAGGGCAAAAACTGCGATTTAAGCAGCAAAAACGGCGCATTTAAAACTGGGGCAAATACAACTAAAATACAAAACAGTGAAAAGTAATTTAAAAAAAGCGCAAACGCTTAGAATACAGTGGCTGTGATACTAATTAAAACGCTGGGCAGTGCAGGGCAGCGTCATGCAGGTAGCCTTGACCAAGGCCGATTCAAAGCACTCACTCGCCTTAAGTAGGGAGCTCGTGTGTCCAGGCAAACACTAGACAACTAACTAGAAAGGCCAGTCACGTCCCAACCTCCACCCAAGATGGCCGACACGCTTTCCCCAAGACCAGCAAGACCAGCAACCAAATAATGGCCTGCCAAACAGCTCCACATTGGTCAATAATGTATTCGTTAAATGCTTTTGTATTCAAAACATTTGGCTTTTTTCTTTGTATTATATTATACCGTGCTTGTAGTGAATAGAAAGGAAGGTTTGGTAGGAGGAATGGGAGTGGTTGGATGGGTGAGGGAAAGGGTAAAGGTGTTGTGACAGACACAATAGCAAGTATTTACAATAAAACCTTTACGGTCTCAGAAAGATCCACAAATTCTCTTCATTATCATAGCACATAGGACAAGTATAGTTCATTGATTAGGGTCCCACAAGTTTGATGATCTGTAGAAGTCTACGTTTCGGCCCCTTGGTTGTTACGGGCTGGTATAGCCTCATGTTGGGGTTTTCATCAGGACAGAAGGTGTTGAGGAGCACCGAGATAATGGATATGTTTGGTCATGAGCATAATGATGTGGTGGAATAGAGGATACATTGTAGGTAGCTCTATGATTGGGCCCTCCTATGGTGTCAGCGAAGACGTTCTGCACAATCTGAAAAGAGATAAGTAATCTCTTTAGGAAAATGTTAATTGGGAGTAGTTCTAAGTGGACTGTGGTGAGGGAGAAACTCACCCTGGGTACGTGGGTGCTGGTTCCCACAATGCGAAATAAAAAAGTCTGGGTCTATTAGTCACTGCGGACTAGGGTTGCAAATCTCCCTTGTGAGATCAGTGGCAGCAAGCGGAATATATCTATGGGCAAGAGAGAGAATGTGGTTGGAAGCGCATAGGTTGTGTCACGTAATCATGGCAGTCGTGACTGAACACACTACAGCTAATCTAAGATACTAATAAGTATGGATGGTGATGCCCAGATGGAGCTCATATTGCACGAACCACTGGAAAACCAAATGAATGGATCTAAAGGCGGTGCAAAAGGGGGGGAACAAAACGTTCTGAAACCCACTATTGGTAAAACTCAACTCCTCTTGGTTTGTCGGGTGTGTCTGTGACAAAACACTATTTGAATAAAAACGGCAAACAAATACCAGCACCAGTATCTGAAAACAAAACGTTGTCTTTTGGGTTCTCTGCTAGCCGGTTGATCACTCTGTGTGTGCTGTGGGGGATTGTCGTTTACGACGCAACTTTTAGCACGCAGTGCTATTACAACGCGGTTTTTAAATCACATTCTATTACAACGCATGACTCTGGGGGGCGCTCAAGGATAGGGAATACTTTTAATTTACTATCCAACACCTTCCCTAGTGTCAACGGGGACTGGTGTTGGAATAGTAAATTAAAATATTCACTATCCAACACCCCTTTGTATTATGCGTTGTAAAAGAATGCGTTATAAAAACCGCAATGTTACAGCATGCGTGCTAAAAGCATGCGTTGTAACAACGTACATCCGTGTGCTGTGCACTGCCAAATCAATCGGTAGTGTGTATATAAATCATGATGGCGAGTGTGCCCATTGCACGACAAAAAATGATTAGATAAATACATATAAACAGCACTAAGTGGTGGCACCAGCATTAAAAAGCAGCCGTTCGTATATGGTGCGAGCGCTGTGTTTGGAAATAAAAGCTTGCGTCTTGACATTGCTACTTTAGGTGGCGGCCCCGGCATTAAAAAGCAGCCGTTTGTATATGGTGCGAACGCTGTGTTTGGAAATAAAAGCTCGCGTCTAAGGGCATACAAACCACTGTTTACATATATTAAACCAAAACTTTGAGATGGCCAGGGCATCAAAATACAACCGTATTCTATGCGGGCAAAGGCTCGCATCTAGGGGCAGGAACATCGACTGAAGTTACATCAAAGACGGACGGCTCCTGGGGAGGAGGCCGGGCTCTTAAATGTAAATGTAAATGTATAGGCATTTATATAGCGCACTACTTACCCGTAGGGTCCCAAGGCGCTTCGACCGCTGCGAAACCCTTCCTGGCTTCCCTGAGAGATAGTCCCTTAATGGGTATCTCCAGGGTGAGACCAGGCATCCCCGGCGGTCTGGTGGGGCCGTTAGTGAAGATGAGGCAAGCTAATGCCCAGAGTTGCCGAGTGTGATCGCTGATCAGAGTGGGCACCGAGGCGAGAGAATTATCGAGTCCGCTGACCCTGGTCCAGAAACCTGCCGCGCCGGGAATCGAACCCTGGTCCCGGGCCGTCCTCTGCTCTCGGGTCTGCCGCCTCTAACCAGTGAGCCACACTACTTCTTACCTCGATGACAGCTGCCTGGAAACTATCAAGCCGGTTCAAAGGGGCCGCAGTAGCAATAAATGGAACGTTGCTGGGCGTGGCCACAGCACGCGGTGCAGCCGCAGCGTGCTTGCAGGGGGCTTGTCACTGGTGCAGCCAATGGAAGCCAAGTGTGGTTTCCATGGGGAGTTCTACTTAAGTCTGAATGGCATCTACGGCGATCTGGCTCGTTTTGCCGGTGAGATTTCTGGCGTTTAGCATTGCGGTTCAAAGTAATGCGATGGCAAGTTGACAAAACTTGTCATTGCCAAAGTATAAACAGAGCGTTAAATCAGAACGTTGACAACAAAGGCACAGGTTTCCATACCAGGGAATTGGAGCTGCCTAGTTATGTCGTCCGTGTGGACTTATAGTTGGGATATTATGACGTTCCCTCTAGTGTGTGAAAGAATACCGTCCTTCAGGGTGTGCATGTTTGCATGGCATGTAAAAAGCAGTTCGCATTAACAAGCACATAGTGAGCATGTTGACAAAGCTGATTACATTTGTTATATATGATGCCAGTAAGTAGGTCCGTGTACTATTGGATTATAGAAAGGTATGACTAAGCACAGGTATATTCACACCTTCTAGCGCCCTTAGTATTAGTAGAATGGTGCAACCTCAAATTGTTCTCAGGATTGCGGTATCTCAGGTAACAGCAGTAACCATACTGGGGGAGGTAGAGTATCAAGAATAAATTACATCCGTGATATACTGTTAAATTAGGCTCAAGATACGTTATCTCACAATTCTCATAACAGCGTGTAACCTTCATGCAGTCTCCTTAATGGAATACAGAGGAGGAAAAAAACTGCATATTTCATGGAAATACATCATAGTATGGTGAAATCAACCACATAGAGCAAGAATAGTAGATATGTAGTGTGTGTGCCTATTCTGTTTCTAAGTTCGCCATTTGAGCGTATGTGGCATCCATTTCATTAAGACCATTGTTTACAGTGTCCAATAAATACATCCATTTGCATTCTCTTGTATTCAAGATGGGGCTGATATCTCCTCCTCTGGGGCCAACGGATACCTTTTCCAACACGAGCCATTTTAAAGATTCCGGCATGTGGAAATTGGTATTAAAATGTTCAACCAAAGGTGCTCCGACGGTTTGGCA
This sequence comes from Lissotriton vulgaris, assembly GCF_964263255.1. Taxonomy (NCBI): domain Eukaryota; kingdom Metazoa; phylum Chordata; class Amphibia; order Caudata; family Salamandridae; genus Lissotriton; species Lissotriton vulgaris. Next base: position 497,282,699 of record NC_141691.1, read on the forward strand.
CCGGATGCGACTACAATGTTGGAGGATCCGGTTTTTTACTTTCTGGATGGTCTGTCCTATGTACATCGATCCACATGGACATAGGATTGCATAAATCACTCCACTGGTGTTACAGTTCGTCTGTGACTTTAGATTGATAGTGTGATTATTGTAGATCAGGGTTTTGGTCTTGATGCACACAACACATGCCTTGCACTTGGTACATTTGTAGTGTCCCCCTATTTCAGGTAAGTGATCCCCGTTAAAACTCACCACATTGTGGAAAACCCCAGTGGCATTGTGGGACTCTTTAAATAGGTTGCACCTGGTTACCACCTGCTCAGACTTGGTGGTAATTGCGATTACCAAAATTGTGAATTTCAAGAAATCGAAAATTTCTATTTTTTCATGCATTTCATTTTGCGAATTCGCAATTTGAGAACTCCTTAATTGCGGTTTTTCGCAACTGGCGTGTCACAGATTGCGAGCTCGCAAATATATTTGCAGAATTATTGCCTCCCAAAATTGCTAATTGCAAATTTTGTGCTCAAGATTGCTCTCATACATATAGATTCTCTGCATTGCGATCGCATAGACCGTTTGTTTGCGATTTGCAGTGTTTGCAATCGTAAAACAGCTTCATACATATGGCCCCTAGTTATCTAGACTACTTTAATAGCATGTAAATGTAAATGTACAGGAATTTATATAGCGCAAATCACCAAGCGGTTTCTAAGCGCTTGCTTAGAGAACCCATCCTGGTATTGCCTTGTGAGATAACTCCGACGGGGTATCCGCAAGGTGAAAGCCAGGCATCCCGCCGCGAGGGGCCATTGTGGAGATCAAGCAAGCTATTGCCCAGAGTTGCAGAGTGTGAACCCGTGAATCGAGTAGGCACCGGAGCGAGAATTGTCAAGTCCATGGACATTTTAGGACTCAAGACCCCGCCGAGCCGGGAATTAAACTCCGGTGCCGGGCTGACCTCTGCTTCCAGGTCTGCCTCCTCTAACCAGTGAGCCACACTTCTCCACCTTCTGCAATGTAATGTGTGTGCCCCTGCACTTTCAAGCACTGGCAACTGAACAAAATAATCACAGCTGCTTAGAAGGCAAGTGTTTTTTTGTGGACGCCTATAACTTTTGCCCAACCAAAACATGTACACCACGTAGGTGGAGTAGAAGCTCCTATCCCAGTAGTGCACAATAAAGCCCTTTTTTAGTTGATTACTCCATGTCTGACGACATCAGCACCATCAAACCAGACCTAAAATGGGGATATGAATCAATCGTCCAGAATTTCAGAACTGATTTGAACTTGTTCTCTTTCAAATGCTATTTTGTGGTTGTTCCTCAGACACAGCCTTTGTGCAAAGTGATGGCTCTCACAACATTTAGAAATGGGGCTGACTCCAAGCAGAAATATCCAAACTACTGGCAAAATGAAATGAGAGATTTCAGCACCTGGCTGTCAATGGCCTTCCTGAAGCAGTCATTATTTAGAGAAAAAAGGGCAGGCCCTGTCTCCAGCATTGCTCACTTCGGTGTCTGGGTCTCCACCCTCTAGCCACAGGAATGCAGGCAGTTCGCTCTACAGTTAAGGGAAGCTGTCATCAACCTCCTTCTTCTGTTATTCTAAACTAGGGGCATCCAAAACGGATCCCACTGGCCCCAGCACTCATACTCATACAACAGAAAAATTTCAACAACCATACATTTGCTACACAGTCACTGAACATGCATGTACTCCACACAAACACAGAATTTGAGTGCAATGTTCTGTGTTTCAAGAACGTTACACTAGAGGAGACTGCAGTTTTTGCTTTGCTACATTTGTTTAGGATGTTTTCTATAGTCATATGTATATTTTGTTCAGAGGAGCCCTAAATAAAAAGGCTGAAACATATCGGCATTACATCAAATGAGGAGCTTGACGTGGAAAGATTAAGGAGCACATGGAGTTATCCTTTCTCACTGACATTGGGGCCTAAGAATTGTGGGGCAGAGTTATCAAAATGCCACACAATGCAGCACAGCTAGACACCTGCACTGCATTGCATGATAGGGAGAGGAGGGAAGGAATCCCTCATATTTAACATCAAAAAGTGCAATCCTCTCCTCCCCTTGTGCTGGTGAACAATGTGCTGCATAGAGTCAAAGCAGGCACTGTGTTGCAGGAAGAGACACCTTCTTGCACAAAAACAATCCTCTGAGGCTCAGAGGCACAATGCAGCACATTTAGGAAGAGGAAAAACAAGGAGAAATAAATATATTTCTCATTGTTATGTATTCCCTGTGAAGGCCTAGCAGTTTGACGCATTCTCAGGTCTACCACTAATGGTAAATCTGGAAATGCACCAAAATCCATGGGTAGATGGTTAGGAACACCCACGCTCCATCCATGGAACTCCTTCCTGGGGCAGAGTAATGCAAGGGAGCGGCATGTGCTGCCTTGTGTTACTCCAGATTTACCAAGCCACACCAGGCCACACAAGATGGCCTTGCATGGCTTTGCATATCTAATTCTAGCTTTTGAGAGCAGCAAGTGAAAAGCAAAACCTATGATAAATCTGGCCCAGTATTTGGCTGGACTATCTCACCAAAGAGCTACCTCAGAGTGGATGTACATTCTAATTTTGTGCTTCCACCCTGACTTAAAATGCTTACAACTGGCAGTGTTATGTTGTATTTGATGTCTGTACATATATATTGTGAACTTTGCACTTTGTAATGGGATGAGCAATAGTTGCTTAAGTGTAAAACATTGAGGCAATGAAAACATAATGTCTTCTATAAAATTAATGGTTGTTTTATGAGGAGAATGAAAAATGCATTTGAATATTTCCCCTAAAAGAAATGTTATTGTTTTTCCAGTAATAATACATGCATTACTGTGTTAAATCAAATGCTGTAAAACGGTATCTTTCCCTTAGGGAAGCACTATGTTGATCATAGTTACAAGCCTGGGTTCTGTAAGGGTATTTGGCGAGCTCTACACACTTGAGGAACATTCAGAAGCATACCGACTGCCATGTTTTGAACAGTTTCTAGTCTGTTGGTAAGTCTAAAGAGTAGACCAATGAAGGGAGCATTGCAGTTTTCCAAATTGTACAAATTCTCTACCTACAACATCCGTTTTTCTCTGGACCAAAGGCAAAAAAGGAGATTCCATAGTATTCAAAGATAAAATAGACTATGCAGACTGTATTTATCTGTTTAGCAAAATTTAGTCAGCTGTCAAATAACACTACTAAACTTTTAGCTGCCTCTGCTGGGACTAGAGTATCTCCTAGTTCTAGGAGTCACCAGCCTGCAGACTACACCAAAAGTGGTCTGTCACAGATAACTGCCTCTTTCTTGTCCCCATTCAACTTAAGGGAATTGTAGGACATTCAGAGAGTGTGTCTCGAGTGGTATTGTGGAAAGGGATCTACAACTGATTGAACGTTATCAGAAAAAGATAAAACAATGGGGCATATTTATAAGGGGATTGCATCACTAGAATGTCACCTTTACCGACGTTCCAGTGGTGAAATTCCATGCACCATATTTACAAAGCGGTAATAAGCCACTTTTTGTGAATATGGTACCCTTTCACATCGGTATCTGCGTGAAAAGTGCATGCAATGAGTGTTTCTGTGGGTGTTTTCACCACAACACCCATTTTGTTTTTACGCTGCCCCAGATCTACAAAGATGTGCAAGCCTGAGGTAGCACCAAAAACAAATGCCACGCAATAGCTTGCGTTAGAATGGTGAAATGCGCAGAAATTATTTTATTTTTCCCTGTTTTTGCTTTTCCTTTGTGTGCTGCATTCTGCAGCACACAGAGAATGAGCAAAGCACAATTGATGATTGTTTATGTGCAGGAGGGGTCCCTTCCTGCACAAAAACAATCATTAAATAATGATGATTCACTACTTCTATGTGGGCTGCTCAATGCAGCTCACATAGAAGTAGCAAATCACTGTTAATGAAGGTGTCACTCTCCGGACATAAACAATCATTCCCTGCAATACAGAACCCCTTGCACTATGGCACAAGGTTAACTAGGTTGGCACTAGGCATCTATTTGTAGTGCCAGCAATAGGGAAAACACAGGGGGTGACGTATTGTTGTAAATTCAGCGCACCCCTGCATTTTTTAAATGGAGGAGCGTGGCACTGCACAGCACAATTTGCCTCAGGTCCCTGTTACGCCATTTCCTTGTAAATATGCACCAATCTGAGTATTGTCAGCATATGAGATTAACGTAAAGATGAATGAACATATGAGTGGTGCCAAAGGGGATACATAAAGATTAAAAAAGCATTGGCTTTAGGAATGATCCCTGACTGAAAACTCTAGCCAGTAGCTGAGCAGTAGAGTAAAATTCACATAGCTTAACAGTCTGAGATCTAAAAGTTAAAATGGATTTTAGGCAGTCCACTAACGATCATGGAAATTGGATCAGATTCAAGCAATTCAAGAGTGTAGAGTGAGGCACAGTGTTGAAAGCAGTCAAAACAAATATGTGATTCATTTCAATGTGTGTGAGGAAAAGAGCATGTGATTGGTGTGGATGAAAAGTTAGATGAACAATGTGGTATGTCTGTGTTTTAGGCAGTAAACGATTATATAAATATGTAGCTTAAATTATATTTAAAAAACTGCCAACAGATAGTTTTGGCTTTTATAACAAGTTATATTCAAGAAGAATATGGTCATAAGTCTCTCTCATCTAGACCCGAAAAATACAAGGATGAGCTGTGCCGGGTGCCTCGTTTTATGGGATGTTCATCTTGACTTACAATGTTCTCCATTGAGCTTTCTGCTGTACCTTAGTGCCATGTCTGTGCTCTGTTAAATACCCAAAATAAAATACATAAGGACATACTTATTAAAAGGTCTCACAGTGCAGTGTAGCAGGCCACCTCACTGTGCTGCACTGCATGACAGGTAAAGGGCAGGAATATGCAGTGTTTAACAGCATACGGAGCATTCCTGTACTTTCTTTGCTCTGGCGCACAGTGTGCTGCCTAACACCAATGCAGGCCCCTTGCACCATGGTACAAGGGGGCCTGCTTTGTAAGCAGGATTGCTTTTGTGCACAATAACAATCCTCCACAAAAACAATCCTCTGGCATTTTCCTCTTTTGATGAGTGCGAGGATAAATAAAGATATTTCTTCTTGTTACACCTCCCATCGGGAGTGCTAGCATGTTCACACATTCCCAGGTCTACCAGTAATGGTAAATCTGGGACTGCGCCAAAATCCATGGGTTGATGCATGGGAACACCCATGTTCCATCCAATTTGAGCTGCCTTGCGTTACTCCAGATATATCAAGCCTCTCAGGGCCATGTAAGGGGGCCTTGTGTGGCTTGATAATCTAACTAAGAGCTGTGTGGCTCTTGCACCCCATTGCGTGGCGCAAGGGCGACACAACTCTTTGATACATTTTTTCCCATAATGCATACTATAACATAAAAGAACCAGAAAAGTTGAACTTTACTTTGTCCAGTGCACAGTTTACAGCCCTGCAGCTTTTGTGTCTAAAAGCTTTTATTCTTGACTGCTATTTTGGGGTAATCGATTTATCCCTTAGGGGGTTATCAGCACAAAAAGGGTATTATTGATTTTGAAAGTCCAGGTCTGATGCAACAATCGCAGACCAGTTTTATGGATAAATCGGCCAATACCTGTGACCGTTTTCATAATCCCGGGTCATACTGACACTCACACTTGCTCTCAGACTTTTTTTTTAAAACCAAGCTGCTGAAAAGTATCATTATTTTTTAAGTAAGTAAGTGTTTGATAATAACAGGAAATGTGTTTTATGCCAGGCTAAAAACACGCAGTGTTTGTTTTAATATAAACTGGGAATTCCGTCCACTTAGTTTCGAAAGAACATTTTTTTCACACCTTTTTGCAGCATATTAGACAAATTTGCTTACAAGAACTGAACTAACACGTTATATCCACATTTCATATATGAATAGACATGTTGAATTCGATAGAGAAGGCCAGATTTTGTAGAAGACGCTTTCACCGAAGGCTCATAATGAACCCTAGTTTAATCACTGTGACTGCAGAAGAAATAAAGATTAACACATTTGCTACATCTTCGACATAGTTCCACTAGTATTATTGAAGGATTATTTCTTTGCATGTGCAGTTTTACATTTACACACTAGATGGCAGTAACCCCATACCACTTGACTGTCCAATGCTTTCACTGAAGAGGTGAAAGTTGCCGCATTGTGAAAACAAATTGACCAAATCACAGAAAAGGACTTCATTAAAAATAGGAATACCTCCAGAAGTCGATCATTAACTATTTTAATAAAAGATAATTACGCCTGTTGCACCGTGGTTCAAACTAAAACTCTTTCTACGTGCAAACCTGTGTGGCGCAGACTTCCCTACTTTGGAGGAATGACATGGATACAGAACAAGAATGTGCGCACGTGCACCCAAACTCCCTTTTATTATGGTTACCTGAACTAGAGATAGGTGATACATGTGAATGACACGGGGACTGTGCTGTGACTTGTCTTATATGGATGGACCTGAAGGAGGGTCATCATCGCACGAGGTTATCGGCTGAGGTCCGCCAGGACATGCGGATATGGTTAGCATTCTTGGCGGACTTCAATGGCCGAGTCGTCTGGAACAAGCCAGCCGTGTCCTCAGAAGAGCTTGGGCTATGGACAGATTCAGCAGGAAGCATAGGTTTTGGCGCCATCTTCGGCACGAACTGGTCTGCTCAAAGATGGCCCCTATGGTGGCACGAGAATGGGCTAACGAGTAATATTGCTTTCCTTGAATTATTTCCCATTCTCGTGGCCCTGAGAACTTGGCCAGAAGGTTTCAGAGATCATTCTGTCATTTTTTGGTCCGACAATATGACCGTGGTAGAATGCATCAATAGTCAGTCAGCCCATTGTAAGTTGATTTTGAGGCTGCTCAAAGAAATTGTCCTACTATGTATGCAACTGAACGTGGTATTCAGAGCAAAACATGTCCCAGGGGTGATGAATCAGGCTGCTGACGCACTGTCTCGTTTTCACATGCAGGCTTTCTCGGGTTTCCTCCCTTCAGCGGACCCGGAGCCGGCACCCTTCCCCGAAGCTCTCTGGTCTCTCGGTGCCCCGAACTTCGTCACCTCGTGGGAGAGAGTCTAGCACCCAGGACAAGGAAGGCATATGAAGGGGCGTTCCAGGCCTATTTAGCCTTTTTAGGGGCAGAGAGAGGGGGTCTGTGGGGTCAGGAAGAGTGGGTAGTACTCTTTCTGATGTCTTTACATAGGACTGGGAAATCGGTGGCTACGGCCCAAAGGCATCGTGCCGCCATTTCCTTTGTTGCCAGGGCCCATGGCATCCTGGACCCAACAGCGTCTTTCACAGTACAGAAAGCGCTGCGTGGGTGGCAACGCCTAGAGGGTCGCAGAGTAGACGTGAGACGACCGATAGGTCTAGACAGGTTGTCCCAGTTACTGGACACACTCCCTAACACATGCTCGTCCCCTTTTGAGACCTGTTTGTTCCGGACTGCATTTACGCTGGCGTTTCACGGGGCTATGAGAGTTAGTGAGCTGGTTGCAAGGAACAAACAGGATGTGACGGGGGGCTTGTGCAGGGAACATGTTCAGATCAGGGGGGATGCGATGATTGTCTCCTTTCTCAGGTCTAAGACTGACCAAGATGGGAGAGGGGACTGCACGATCATTCGCAGGGACCCCGAGTCATCCATGTGTCCGGTACAGTGCTTAGAAGATTACCTAGCACAGAGAGTGGCATCATGGGGGGGGGACATTGTTGAGGCATGCAGACGCCACCCCGCTGACGAGGTTTCAGTTTCAACGGGTGCTTGCAATGGCCATTGCCGCAGCGGGCTTGGACCCGGGCGAATTTGGGACCCACTCCTTTCGTATAGGGGCTGCCACTGAAGCTACAGCCAGGGGTCTTAATGTAGAACAAGTGAAACGTGTGGGGCGCTGGTCCTCCAATTGTTATAAGAGGTACGTGCGATTGCACATGTTGTGAAGCTGTAATCATGTACTCACGCCTCTTGTCTTTTGTTTGTTTTCAGTTGCGCAAGCCTACGCGGCAGGGCAGACTGAGCAGTCGACCCAACACCAGGCCAGCGGTCGCACGTCACCGGCTGTGAGGAAGGAGGTGTGGGTCGTGGGCCACTCATACGTGAGACGGGCCGCAGACGTATTCAAAGCAGGTGACATGTTTCACATACCTGGGGAATACGGGTACAGAGTGTCCTTCTACGGAAGGGGCGGTCTCTGTATTGACCAGTTTCAGGAATTTTTTGAGGGCTTGTTAGAGCGGATGAGGTCACCGCCGTCCATAGTCATAGTGCATTTAGGGGGCAATGATTTAGTCACCACCGGTAGACGACTTCTCCTGGAGGCTATGCTTTCCACGGTAAGTTGGTTAGCGAGGAGAGTTCCGGGGTGCCTGATTGCGTGGTCTCATATGATCCCACGAAAAGTGTGGCGGGGGGCTATCTCGATCCCTGCTTTGAATCATTCGGTTAAAAAATTGAATAACAAAGTGAGTAGGTTGTTCCGTTCCAAGACATTGCATTCGATCTCGCATAATTGTATTAATGATGACAGTATGTATCTGGGGGATGGTGTGCATTTGTCAAGGGCGGGGAATGAGTTACTCATAGGAGACTTCCTAGCCTGGTTAAAAGCTTTACAACATGACCTTTAGGTAGGAGTTTTGTGGGGGGTCCGGATAGCCGGTCAACTATCCGGACCTGTGGCGGTAAGGTCATGATCGGTGAGCACTAATTGGTAGATCCCTATGAGTGGGCGTCACCCAACACGGATGGGAGCGCTCGGGAGAGGTGGCCATTGGCCCCTCAGTGGGGAGGCGGTCCCGTCTAAGGGCGGGACGCCGGAAGTAAAGGAAAGGCGGTCAAGGCCCCTTCCTTTGTAGGAGGGGTTACAGCCCCCTCCTGGGGAATTTCCCGGGGCCAGTGTCATCTGCGACGGCAGATGCGGTAAGTTGTGTGGGGTGGGGAGAGGTCAACGATACCTTCTAGATACCACACACAAGTGTTCGAACGACCTTTAAATGGCGTCGAGTCTTAAGTGCCCCCGTCAAGACAAGGGAAATTGTTAGTAGTTGCACGTGAGGTAAGCCTCTGTGCTGTCGCCCCTCCCAAGTGGGAGGGGTAAGTCTGGTTAGGGATCTTGACACCGGTTATGACCTTGCCCTTTGGACTTAAACGTTAGGATGTACAATTTCAGTGTTCTTAGAGAATGTTTTTGTAGGATGCTAGTTCGGCTAGGAGAACCTCTGTATTAGAGATTATGTTAAGGTTAGCCAAACTCGTAATGTGATAATGAAATTGTACATAACATGAAAACGTTTAATGTTTTAAATTTTTTGTTTTAATAAATACGGCCGGGATGGTCACTCCATCCCACATCCAAAAACTTTAAGAACTGTTTCCGGTTTCCCTCCTTTTGGGGATTGTGTTGAGAGGGGGTGGCGGGTATCTCAGCCATATGGAAAGGGGCGACCACTCGGTCCCCCCGAACGTATGGATGAGTGCCTCGATCCCCCCGGGAAGCCATTTTTGGGCGGGAGGCGCGTCTCGGCTGGTATGCCCGAAGCGGCGTAGCCGGGGCGCGCTTTTTCCCGCCCTAGAGTGGGCTGGCCTAGACACCGACGCAGCCAGCCACGCCCTCGGGGCAGGCAGGGGCGGGTTTTCGCCCGCCCTGAAGACGGATAAAAGAAGGCACAAGACCAGAAGACGTCCTCTTGTTCTTGTGCTCCGAAGCTGCACCTCCTCGCTACACGTGAGCTCGGGACGGAACGAAGAGCCAATTTTGACCCACCCACCAGCCCCTGAGGACAGCAAGTTGTTGTGCAATAAAGTGAATTTATAAGTTTGTTTTTCCATCTCGTTTACAGGCTGTGACAGTATCAGTTTGTGGTTAAATCATAATAAAGAATGGTGAATCTCGTCTAGGTTGTTACGATTAAAATGATTTGATGTAGTGTTACATTTCTAGCATGTTCTTTCGGTCGTAGCGACCAATGTTTTCATAGGTTTGAGTAAGAATTGTCGTATTTATTTTTGGTAGGCGGTAAGGTCATGATCGGTGAGCACTAATTGGTAGATCCCTATGAGTGGGCGTCACCCAACACGGATGGGAGCGCTCGGGAGAGGTGGCCATTGGCCCCTCAGTGGGGAGGCGGTCCCGTCTAAGGGCGGGACGCCGGAAGTAAAGGAAAGGCGGTCAAGGCCCCTTCCTTTGTAGGAGGGGTTACAGCCCCCTCCTGGGGAATTTCCCGGGGCCAGTGTCATCTGCGACGGCAGATGCGGTAAGTTGTGTGGGGTGGGGAGAGGTCAACGATACCTTCTAGATACCACACACAAGTGTTCGAACGACCTTTAAATGGCGTCGAGTCTTAAGTGCCCCCGTCAAGACAAGGGAAATTGTTAGTAGTTGCACGTGAGGTAAGCCTCTGTGCTGTCGCCCCTCCCAAGTGGGAGGGGTAAGTCTGGTTAGGGATCTTGACACCGGTTATGACCTTGCCGTTGGCCCTTAAACGTTAGGATGTACAATTTCAGTGATCTTAGAGAATGTTTTTGTAGGATGCTAGTTCGGCTAGGAGAACCTCTGTATTAGAGATTATGTTAAGGTTAGCCAAACTCGTAATGTGATAATGAAATTGTACATAACATGAAAACGTTTAATGTTTTAAAGGAGGGTCATCATCGCACGAGGTTATCGGCTGAGGTCCGCCAGGACATGCGGATATGGTTAGCATTCTTGGCGGACTTCAATGGCCGAGTCGTCTGGAACAAGCCAGCCGTGTCCTCAGAAGAGCTTGGGCTATGGACAGATTCAGCAGGAAGCATAGGTTTTGGCGCCATCTTCGGCACGAACTGGTCTGCTCAAAGATGGCCCCTATGGTGGCACGAGAATGGGCTAACGAGTAATATTGCTTTCCTTGAATTATTTCCCATTCTCGTGGCCCTGAGAACTTGGCCAGAAGGTTTCAGAGATCATTCTGTCATTTTTTGGTCCGACAATATGACCGTGGTAGAATGCATCAATAGTCAGTCAGCCCATTGTAAGTTGATTTTGAGGCTGCTCAAAGAAATTGTCCTACTATGTATGCAACTGAACGTGGTATTCAGAGCAAAACATGTCCCAGGGGTGATGAATCAGGCTGCTGACGCACTGTCTCGTTTTCACATGCAGGCTTTCTCGGGTTTCCTCCCTTCAGCGGACCCGGAGCCGGCACCCTTCCCCGAAGCTCTCTGGTCTCTCGGTGCCCCGAACTTCGTCACCTCGTGGGAGAGAGTCTAGCACCCAGGACAAGGAAGGCATATGAAGGGGCGTTCCAGGCCTATTTAGCCTTTTTAGGGGCAGAGAGAGGGGGTCTGTGGGGTCAGGAAGAGTGGGTAGTACTCTTTCTGATGTCTTTACATAGGACTGGGAAATCGGTGGCTACGGCCCAAAGGCATCGTGCCGCCATTTCCTTTGTTGCCAGGGCCCATGGCATCCTGGACCCAACAGCGTCTTTCACAGTACAGAAAGCGCTGCGTGGGTGGCAACGCCTAGAGGGTCGCAGAGTAGACGTGAGACGACCGATAGGTCTAGACAGGTTGTCCCAGTTACTGGACACACTCCCTAACACATGCTCGTCCCCTTTTGAGACCTGTTTGTTCCGGACTGCATTTACGCTGGCGTTTCACGGGGCTATGAGAGTTAGTGAGCTGGTTGCAAGGAACAAACAGGATGTGACGGGGGGCTTGTGCAGGGAACATGTTCAGATCAGGGGGGATGCGATGATTGTCTCCTTTCTCAGGTCTAAGACTGACCAAGATGGGAGAGGGGACTGCACGATCATTCGCAGGGACCCCGAGTCATCCATGTGTCCGGTACAGTGCTTAGAAGATTACCTAGCACAGAGAGTGGCATCATGGGGGGGGACATTGTTGAGGCATGCAGACGCCACCCCGCTGACGAGGTTTCAGTTTCAACGGGTGCTTGCAATGGCCATTGCCGCAGCGGGCTTGGACCCGGGCGAATTTGGGACCCACTCCTTTCGTATAGGGGCTGCCACTGAAGCTACAGCCAGGGGTCTTAATGTAGAACAAGTGAAACGTGTGGGGCGCTGGTCCTCCAATTGTTATAAGAGGTACGTGCGATTGCACATGTTGTGAAGCTGTAATCATGTACTCACGCCTCTTGTCTTTTGTTTGTTTTCAGTTGCGCAAGCCTACGCGGCAGGGCAGACTGAGCAGTCGACCCAACACCAGGCCAGCGGTCGCACGTCACCGGCTGTGAGGAAGGAGGTGTGGGTCGTGGGCCACTCATACGTGAGACGGGCCGCAGACGTATTCAAAGCAGGTGACATGTTTCACATACCTGGGGAATACGGGTACAGAGTGTCCTTCTACGGAAGGGGCGGTCTCTGTATTGACCAGTTTCAGGAATTTTTTGAGGGCTTGTTAGAGCGGATGAGGTCACCGCCGTCCATAGTCATAGTGCATTTAGGGGGCAATGATTTAGTCACCACCGGTAGACGACTTCTCCTGGAGGCTATGCTTTCCACGGTAAGTTGGTTAGCGAGGAGAGTTCCGGGGTGCCTGATTGCGTGGTCTCATATGATCCCACGAAAAGTGTGGCGGGGGGCTATCTCGATCCCTGCTTTGAATCATTCGGTTAAAAAATTGAATAACAAAGTGAGTAGGTTGTTCCGTTCCAAGACATTGCATTCGATCTCGCATAATTGTATTAATGATGACAGTATGTATCTGGGGGATGGTGTGCATTTGTCAAGGGCGGGGAATGAGTTACTCATAGGAGACTTCCTAGCCTGGTTAAAAGCTTTACAACATGACCTTTAGGTAGGAGTTTTGTGGGGGGTCCGGATAGCCGGTCAACTATCCGGACCTGTGGCGGTAAGGTCATGATCGGTGAGCACTAATTGGTAGATCCCTATGAGTGGGCGTCACCCAACACGGATGGGAGCGCTCGGGAGAGGTGGCCATTGGCCCCTCAGTGGGGAGGCGGTCCCGTCTAAGGGCGGGACGCCGGAAGTAAAGGAAAGGCGGTCAAGGCCCCTTCCTTTGTAGGAGGGGTTACAGCCCCCTCCTGGGGAATTTCCCGGGGCCAGTGTCATCTGCGACGGCAGATGCGGTAAGTTGTGTGGGGTGGGGAGAGGTCAACGATACCTTCTAGATACCACACACAAGTGTTCGAACGACCTTTAAATGGCGTCGAGTCTTAAGTGCCCCCGTCAAGACAAGGGAAATTGTTAGTAGTTGCACGTGAGGTAAGCCTCTGTGCTGTCGCCCCTCCCAAGTGGGAGGGGTAAGTCTGGTTAGGGATCTTGACACCGGTTATGACCTTGCCGTTGGCCCTTAAACGTTAGGATGTACAATTTCAGTGTTCTTAGAGAATGTTTTTGTAGGATGCTAGTTCGGCTAGGAGAACCTCTGTATTAGAGATTATGTTAAGGTTAGCCAAACTCGTAATGTGATAATGAAATTGTACATAACATGAAAACGTTTAATGTTTTAAATTTTTTGTTTTAATAAATACGGCCGGGATGGTCACTCCATCCCACATCCAAAAACTTTAAGAACTGTTTCCGGTTTCCCTCCTTTTGGGGATTGTGTTGAGAGGGGGTGGCGGGTATCTCAGCCATATGGAAAGGGGCGACCACTCGGTCCCCCCGAACGTATGGATGAGTGCCTCGATCCCCCCGGGAAGCCATTTTTGGGCGGGAGGCGCGTCTCGGCTGGTATGCCCGAAGCGGCGTAGCCGGGGCGCGCTTTTTCCCGCCCTAGAGTGGGCTGGCCTAGACACCGACGCAGCCAGCCACGCCCTCGGGGCAGGCAGGGGCGGGTTTTCGCCCGCCCTGAAGACGGATAAAAGAAGGCACAAGACCAGAAGACGTCCTCTTGTTCTTGTGCTCCGAAGCTGCACCTCCTCGCTACACGTGAGCTCGGGACGGAACGAAGAGCCAATTTTGACCCACCCACCAGCCCCTGAGGACAGCAAGTTGTTGTGCAATAAAGTGAATTTATAAGTTTGTTTTTCCATCTCGTTTACAGGCTGTGACAGTATCAGTTTGTGGTTAAATCATAATAAAGAATGGTGAATCTCGTCTAGGTTGTTACGATTAAAATGATTTGATGTAGTGTTACATTTCTAGCATGTTCTTTCGGTCGTAGCGACCAATGTTTTCATAGGTTTGAGTAAGAATTGTCGTATTTATTTTTGGTAGGCGGTAAGGTCATGATCGGTGAGCACTAATTGGTAGATCCCTATGAGTGGGCGTCACCCAACACGGATGGGAGCGCTCGGGAGAGGTGGCCATTGGCCCCTCAGTGGGGAGGCGGTCCCGTCTAAGGGCGGGACGCCGGAAGTAAAGGAAAGGCGGTCAAGGCCCCTTCCTTTGTAGGAGGGGTTACAGCCCCCTCCTGGGGAATTTCCCGGGGCCAGTGTCATCTGCGACGGCAGATGCGGTAAGTTGTGTGGGGTGGGGAGAGGTCAACGATACCTTCTAGATACCACACACAAGTGTTCGAACGACCTTTAAATGGCGTCGAGTCTTAAGTGCCCCCGTCAAGACAAGGGAAATTGTTAGTAGTTGCACGTGAGGTAAGCCTCTGTGCTGTCGCCCCTCCCAAGTGGGAGGGGTAAGTCTGGTTAGGGATCTTGACACCGGTTATGACCTTGCCGTTGGCCCTTAAACGTTAGGATGTACAATTTCAGTGTTCTTAGAGAATGTTTTTGTAGGATGCTAGTTCGGCTAGGAGAACCTCTGTATTAGAGATTATGTTAAGGTTAGCCAAACTCGTAATGTGATAATGAAATTGTACATAACATGAAAACGTTTAATGTTTTAAATTTTTTGTTTTAATAAATACGGCCGGGATGGTCACTCCATCCCACATCCAAAAACTTTAAGAACTGTTTCCGGTTTCCCTCCTTTTGGGGATTGTGTTGAGAGGGGGTGGCGGGTATCTCAGCCATAGGAGGAATGACATGGATACAGAACAAGAATGTGCGCACGTGCACCCAAACTCCCTTTTATTATGGTTACCTGAACTAGAGATAGGTGATACATGTGAATGACACGGGGACTGTGCTGTGACTTGTCTTATATGGATGGACCCTACATAATCCTCAGTTTACAGCTCGAGACACTTTCCAGATTCTGACCAAAAGAGAGCGCACGAGATAGAATAAGTATATTTAAAATGGATGCTGAGTTCGGGGACCCTGCTGACAGCCGCAGCTTGTAAAACTGCCCTGTGTGAGAGGTGCATCGTCCGAGCTTTGTGACTGTGGGCCAAGGGCGGCTGTGAGAATGAGGTGGATCATTACAGTTGTGTGAATGCTGATGAAGAACCACCCTGGGCAGGACTGCGAGCTATGGACCCGAGGGCCGCTCTATGGATGTGGTACATCCTCAGAAGTGAATAGGTGAGGTCTGAAGGCTGTCCAATGACAGAGGTACATTATCAGAGCACGGAAGTTATTGTGATTTGCTGATGAGGTGCATGCCAGAGCGGGAAGTGACAGTTAACAGAGAAAGAAAAAGAAAAAGAAAACATATTTGTATTTTTGATGTGGGAGTTAAAAAAAAAGTAAATATAAAAGATATGCCAATTTGAATTAAGTGCTTTTTTACAATATGATATTTAATTACAAAATAAACTGTTCTGACAAAGTAAAAATACTTCCAAACAGCACCATTAGAGGAAAAATAGCTCTGAGTGGCCCCTCCAATCTTGTTCTGAGCACAGCAACTCGCCAGAAAGGGAGTAGGTTTCTAATAAATACACAGCAGTACAAAATGGGGTGGTGATGGACGGAGCATCTGAACTAATCAAACACTCACACCCAGTCAACAGATCTGGGTTTAATCCATCACCGTTCTTTAGCCCACTTCGCCACCCCAGTTCAGACATGGCCATATGAAAATCAGTCTGACCCTGTGCCTCATTTTAATACTATGATTTCCCAAACAACCCTTATAAATTCGTACATCACCTATCTCTTTGACTATTCCCAAAACTCATTTTACTGCTATGATCTCACTTATCCACTTCTAGAGATTTTTCCATCCTCCATCTCACCTTATATTCATCCCAAACCTCATCTTACTGCTATGATCTCCCAAAAAACTCTTTCTAGGCTCTTCCCTCTTCTATCCCCCTACTATCATTTTCATCCAGCTAACAGACTCAAATTAACTAAATTTTCACTATACTAATCCACCATTAATCGTTTTTTGGTTTCCAGTGTAGCATGCTGCTCCCTGAAAAGCACTTCAATGACTTGTCAGGGGTAGTAAGCACTATATAAATACAATTACAATTACAAAAACAATTATCAACAGGTAAGTAAGCCTAGTTTTTCCGTACCTAATGCCACATATATCTTACCAACATGGTGCATATATCTTTAAGGGACATATAAGTGGAGTTAGGAATAGTAAATCTATACCCCCCAATATGCACTTACTTTTCAATATTTTGTCTCGATATTCTGTCCTCGATATTTTTGAACCATGATATTAGACATAATGTGTGACATAAATGAATGTGTAGGAGAGATGGGAGCAAGAGATTACCAGACCTTAAAGAGGTTCATGATTGCAGGGCAACTCAGAGAAGAGTGCTCTAACCCGCTTAAACAGTACTTATCTGATCTAACCCTGAGGGATGCAGAATAGCTTGCTATGTTGGGTGATAAGTACTTAGATAACAAGGTGACCAAGGGACTGGAGTAGCTTGGTTCGAAGCCAAAGGGAGAGATTAACACCAAACAAAATGGTTCCAGACGAGAAGGTAAGTGCCAGATTAGTTCCCAAGGCTCCTGAATGGGACAGTCTGTTTTTAGTCAGAAAGGGAATAGAGGAAAGGAGACCTCCCTACACCCCCGGAATAAGACCCCCCCCCCCTCCTCCCAATGTGGTAACCTGGGTTTAGGTGCCACAGGGAAGGGCATTACAGGGATGATTGTCCAATCAAGAACCCCGTTGCCAGCTGCAACTCTAGTATTCATGATGCTATCAGTAGAGATGGGCACCGGTGAAGGCCCGGTGCCACTCAACCTACTCACTTTGCACATCTGGGAAAGAGTTCCAGATATTTTTGAGCACATTCGCCCAGATATCTTGTTGTTTGTCACTAAATGTCAGATCAATGGGCGGAAGGTTTCTGTCCTGAGCAATACTAGTTCCTATTGGACTGTGGTTGAGAGGGATTATCTCAAGCCAAAAGATATTCTCCCCAGCAACATTGGTAATGGTCTAGTATCCAGTGGTCAAGATATGGAGGAACCACTTGCTAGAGATAATGTAGAGGTCAATGGCAAGATGGTCATTGTCAACACAGGAGTGCGAGTGGAGCAGGGTGCTGGGTGTCTGCTGGGCAATTACCTGATTTGACCTGAACTAGCAGCAGTATCAGAGGTCTGCATGGCCTAGACAACATTGCCTGTGTCGACCAGAGCACAAGCTGCATGCCAGTTGAAGGAGCAGGCTGGAGAAGCTACTCTGGAGGGGTTTTACAAGGCACAGGAAAAGTGTCAGATTCACATGGGTCTATGCAAGGTGGCCCTTGAGCAAGATACCACTAGAGCAGTTGGTAGAAATAGCGTGTTCTGGGAGGATGCTCTGCTGTATAGTGAGGCTGGTAGTCCTGCAAACAGTACTGTTGTTTTCCCATGAGGTACCTTTAGCAGGGCACATGGACAGAAAACCAAGAATTGGTTAGAGCATTTGGTCTACTGACCAGCGATGGGCCACAATATAGAGATGGTTTGCAGAATTTGCCAAGCTTCTCAAGTGAATGTCTACATGCCTGAGCAGGACACCGTTAGTACCACTACCAGTGGTCAGTGTGACCTTCAGGGAGTGAACATAGATATGGACATACTCAATTCGTATGAGAACCTTGCTGCTTTAACCTAAGTAGAAGAGAATCTGCACTATAAAGCATGTTGGGTTGCATGGCGGTCCAAAAGAGTATATACCATCAGTTTTTCTCAACTCTCTTCTAAAAACAAATTTAACGTAAGTTATTATTTACCTTTAATAATTCATATTCTCCATAAGGCTGACTAGATATTGTGTTTATTGTTTGCTATTTCGCTCTATTGTGGTTTATCTGAAATCCAAACTTCTTCCTCCTCCGAGAATAAGCCTTGAATCCAGTGCTTAATTGGTGCCGGTGCTTTCTGGTGCTTAGCACCTGCACTTAGTTCTCAGGGCCAGGTCTACACTCAATATTAACTCCCTTAAGTTCATGCAGGTCTTCTTGGTGAAATTGGACGCCGTCTGGATGCATGCTTTATTATGAGGCACATTGTGCCTCTCGGGCAGGGACTGCCCGAGAGCACACAGGGGAGCAGTGCCAGCCCATGCTCCTGCCAAAGGCAACATACATTGTTTTCTCCACTCCGCCTGTAATCACGTCCTGTCCCTCCTGCCTAAAAAAAGCAGCGCAGCCTCCAGGGAAGATCAGCTTTCTCGAAACTGCACCCCTCCCCCCACTCTCTAAATTCTGCTCGCCTCTCCGCTTCCGCTTCCTGCCCCTGCCATTGTTTTGACCTCACTTCAATAGCGGCAAACGGCGTGTATTTTCTTTTATGGAGGAAACATTTGAAAATATTAAAAATACAGTGTGCGCTGGCCTGCTCCTTTCACGATGCCACAGGACTGCCTTTACAAGCAACTGGAGCAACCACTGTAATAAGCAAAGGGTTGAGGAAGAGCAGTTGGCTTGGCTGCTTCTCTGGGTGGCTGAGGGGCCCCTGGGCTCTGTGTGTCTCACCACTGAGAGCAGCATGGCCCCACCACGCAGCACTCACCATCACTTATCGCAGGCATCCTCTGTTACTGATTGCTTCCGCTGCTCTTCCTGGCACTGGCCGGCCTCCGAGCTGAACATCCCCAAGCAAGGTGCTGCTTCCTTACCCTGCAGCCTGTGGTAAGAGAATCAGGTTCACGCTGGAGGCCTTTGAGGGCCGCTACCGATGGTGAGTGCTGAGGTTTCAGGGCAGAGAGGGTGAAGTATGTCGGGGTTCCCAAGGCCTACACGCTCCAGAGATTACCCAATTACACAAGAACTGTTGGCACGGAAACTGTAAAATGCAAAGAACAAGTTTATTAAAACCCCATGGGGTGGTGGTACACTCAAACAGCACCCTTCGGTAATGCAAGAGGTATCACACCGAACACCGGTGTGACCCCGTTTATATACAGTTTTGGGGCAATAAAAGTTTAGGCGGCACAAGTTAAGACACAGTTTTAGAGACATATATGGTCATGTTTTGGAATACTGCCAGCTCATTGGAGAGTTTCAAACCCACTGGTCAGTTAGCGGCACATTCCTGAAGGTTTACGGGTCAGTGAGAACTGCGCATGTGTGGCTTGACCAGTACTAAAAATAGCCTGTTGCTGGGCAGATGAGAGTGGTCAGTGGAACGGACAAAGGACTAAAGGGCACGTCGGCCACGAGGCCGCTCATGGTCTAAGATGGCCGCTGCAACATTCAAAATGGCGTTTATCGTATATAGCCAAGTTAAGGAGGACAACGTGTAGGTTCAGCTAATCGCTAATCCGAACGGGCCAATTACGACAGACGACCCTTTTAGCGTTTAGCTGAATCTACCTCATAATGAACATAGTCTGGATGTTCGTCCTCGATGTCTATTAACATAATTTGTGTCACCTCTTTGTGTAGCATCATTTTGTCATGGGCAAGAGCTCGCCTCGATGGTAAGCAAGCTGATAGACACATTGAACATAAGGCAGGGCCACATTGGATACACAAGCATATAAAGAACATTGCTCCCACAAGTATGCAGAGAATTGTCAACAGTTTCCAGCCCCAAGTTGCAATCATGGACCAGAACCATCCTGACAGTGTCCAAGTTCCATTGTCCGGGTGTATTTCGGCAGCTATTTTATGCAGCTTGGAAATCGCATCATACACAGATGGAGTATTATCAGGCACGTAAACACAACAGCTGCTTCCGATGATTCTACATGCCCCCCCACGATCAGCCAAGACAACGTCCAGCACCATCCGGTTTTGGAGGGTAACAATTCTGGAAATCTGCAGTTCTTCGGTAATATTCCCCAGGGCAATAGCAGTGTCATTCGCAACAGCCTCGACAACGCGAGTCAGCCGTCTGATTTTCCGGCTGTTCAATGCAGCCCCCACAAAGGAGAATAGTCCCAGATTGAAATCCACATACTGTTGTAATGCAGTATCCGTTTGATCAATGTCCTCTAGAGCAACAGTTCGCTTAACTCTGTTCAAAACAAAATCGTGGTACAGAGTGTAGTCGTTGTGGTACATCGGAGGGGCAATGAATACAGGAGGTAGCACAAATGATACATAACATGTGCCCAACCACCCCACTGGAAGCTGATGGTACCCCTTCGTTCCGCAGATGAAGTAGGTGTTTCGAGATGCAACAAATAAAATGCCATTCGGGCTATCAAACGTGAGAGTAATATTACATTCGCTTTTCCCCACTGCAATCGTGCCCTTGTTTCGGATACATAAATCGGCTTTTGTGGCAATGACATTTATGACATGAGCACTGGATACATTCACATTTCGCTGATTGCTATATATTCGTGGAGCAGATACATTATCAGGCCTGTATTCTTCCCACTCAAAACGTGTACCCTCAGCCCGGGGAAACCCATCCTTGTCATGGGAACATACTTTATTCAAACGGAAAAGCACTCCCCCTTTGGTTGGCCATCTCAAAGTAAAGAGGAGGGTGTACCAGGCATTGCATGACCCATTGTGCGAAAACGGGAGTGGAATAAGTGGGGTGCCCCCCCTCTTCTGGTGCCCAGGCAACATTCCACACACCCAGCAATTAGAGGTATTGGTCATATTATGCGTGTGGTGAAGAATCTGAATGAAGCTGTTATTTAAGTACGTTTGACGATGGCGTTCTTCATGGAATGGCAATGTAAAATGGAAATGTTCAGACGGTGCCGGGGTAGTCGGCAACAAATGTTCACGTACAGGCACCACAAGTTCGACTACCCAGGCTATAACAGCTATCACCACAATGGTTAGAACAAAGAGGAAGGCACCCAATATTTTCTTGTCACGAGATGCCGTTGATGCCATAGTTCAAGAAAGTTTGTGCAGAGTCTCAAGTAGCACGAATTGTTCACAAATTGTTCACAAATTGTCCCAGATACACGTGCGTGTATACCTAAAAAAAGAAAAATGCGGTGCTGAACTCCGAGGTAGCCGTTGTTTTTTTCTCCGGGCCAAGACGGGTGTCGCTACTCTGGCAGAACTGATCCCCCCCCCTTGGAATTCCCGGTTTCCGTTTCACAAACCTGGAGCGGTAACCAACCAGTCAAAAAAAAGGAACAAAAATCTTCTTATCGCGGGCGTAAATTGTAGCGCTCTCTTCCGGTAGCAGATTGGTCCGGGAAGGCTCCCTCCACTTCGGCCGACGTCACAGCTGGGCTCTTTTCTTTCTCCAAGATCTCCTTATAGTCAGTCAGCACAGCAGGAGTCACCAGGTCCGGAGAGACACGGCGACAATGGGTCGAATGCACCCACCGCTTCCTGTTTGTCACTCGTACTGCGGTGCGGGTCGCCAAGAGGACCTGCTCGGGGCCTTTCCACCTGGGCTCCAAACTGCTTGCTCTCTCAAACGAGCGGATCATCACGTGGTCCCCAGGACGAAGATCGTGGCCTTCTCCAGTGGAGTTATCAGGGAGCGCTTCTCGAACCTGTTGATGAATAGAGAGCAAATCATTTGTTAATCGTGCCAAATAATCATTCATCATAACACACGGCACATCATGTATTAATCGCGGCTTGGGCACCCCCCAGATATTCATAGGGCGGCCAAACACCACCTCATAGGGCGTAAGGCCAGTTCGTGAGTGGGGTACTGATCTAAGAGAGAGCAGTGCTAGCGGCAACGCATCTGGCCACTTCAACGATGTAGATGCCACAATCTTGGCCAGCTTAAGTTTCAACGTTGCATTGTACCGCTCGACCAAACCTGCTGACTGAGGGTGGAATACAGCGTGGAACTTTTGCTGAATCCCCAACCCCTTCAGTACATATTCCACAATCTTTCCAACAAAATGAGGCCCATTATCGCTCCACAGAAATTTACAGACTCCAAAGCGAGGAAAGAATTCCTTAAGCAACACCTTAGCTGTAGTCAAAGCCGTATTGTCTTTCGTGGGGTAGGCCTCAACCCATTTGCTAAAAGCACACACCACCACTAGGACGTACTTCAGGTTATTGCAGTGCTCGAGTTGGATGTAATCCATTTGAAGCACTTCAAACGGTGCTGAAGGTGGAACGAACCCTCCTTTCGGAGTATGGGTCCCCTTCCCAGGATTGTGTTGCAAACACACCAGGCAGGTCTGCACTACTCTCTTTGCAGTATTTGCAATCTCAGGGTGTTCCCAAACTCGTGTTAAAAGACGAGCGATTGCAAGAGCTCCGACATGGGCCAGTCCATGAGTCATCTGGACCATCGCCTGTAAGTAAGCCGCAGGCAATTTCCACTTCTCCATGTCTTTGCTTCTCCAACAACCTTCGTCATCTAGCACCCCATCTGCTGCCCAAGCCGCAAGTTCAGATTCTGTAGCTGATTTTTGAATATCCCGTATCTCTGCTCTAGCATCACTCCATCTCTCAGCCTGTGATTGTACCACGTACATAGGGGAGCTAGTTCGGGACATAGCCGTCTGCCTTGCTATGCTGTCTGCAAAGGCATTTCCTTGATCCACTTTATCCGTAATCTTCTTATGGGCACTACACTTCACTATCGCTACTTTTTTAGGACTAAGCAACGCATTCAGGAGATCACGCACTAGCTCTCCGTGCATAATGTGCTCCCCATGTGACGTCAAGAACCCGCGTTCCCTCCAGAGAAGTCCGAAGTCATGGGCCACTCCAAAGGCATACCGGCTGTCTGTGTATATGTTCACACATAGGCCAGCACTCAATTCGCAGGCTCTTGTTAAAGCTATCAGCTCTGCTGCCTGAGCCGATTTTTGTGGTATTCTAGCTGTTTCAACCACCGTCTTAAGAGTCGTGATCGCATATGCTGCGGAAGTCGTACCATCTGGTAGCCTCAAACACGATCCATCGACCCACAGTTCCCCATCCACATCAGGAAGTGGCACATCCTGTAAGTCAACACGACCCTTTGTCTGTTCCTCAGTCAGGAAAACACAGTCATGATGTGTTTCTTCCTGACCCTCCTCGGCCGGATAGGGCAATAAAGTCGCGGGGTTCAAAGTAGCGCATCTTTTCAATGTTATGTGTGGCGCTAAAAGTGTCAGCTCATATCCTGTAAGTCGTGCACTCGTGAGGTATTGGGTCTTTGTTTGGTTTAACAGAGCATCTACTGCGTGAGGAACTAACACCAACAGTTTGTGTGATAACACTATGCCCTCACTCTGTCGTATGGCTACTGCTGTTGCCGCTACCGCTCGAAAACACCCAGGCAACCCTCGTGCTACAGGATCCAAAATGGCAGAGAAGTATGCACATGGTCTCTGCTTATCCCCGTGCAACTGCACTAACACTGACAACGCGCACCCATCATTCTCGTGCACGTACAATGTGAAAAGTTTCGTGTAGTCTGGTGTTCCTAACACGGGTGCAGAACAAAGGGCCTGTCTCAAC
Organism: Lissotriton vulgaris; assembly: GCF_964263255.1. NCBI lineage: Eukaryota > Metazoa > Chordata > Amphibia > Caudata > Salamandridae > Lissotriton > Lissotriton vulgaris. Next base: position 497,306,376 of record NC_141691.1, read on the forward strand.
TGTTCAAAGGCTTTCTGACATTCGTCTGTCCACTCAAGAGGCATCGGTGTAGTTTTGGACAATAACGCTAACAAAGGTTTTATGATATGTGAAAACCCCATGATCCATTGTCTACAAAAAGATGTCAACCCTATGAAGGCACGCACATCTCTCTGCGTGTGGGGGACTGGTGTGTCTAAAATTGCCTGAATTCGATCAGATGTTAATGCCCGCCCCTCCTTAGACAACAGATGACCGAGGTAGGTCACCTGGGGTCTACAGTATTGAAGCTTTTTCTTGGAAACCTTGTGATTGTTTTGTGCCAAAAAGGAAAGCAACGCAAGCGTACTCTGTTCACATTGTGCATAGGAGTCGGCGGCGAGCAGAAGGTCATCCACGTACTGGATGAGCGCCACACCAGACTGTAATTTAAAGGAATCTAGTTGACATTTCAAAGCCTGGCTGTAGATGCTAGGGCTCTCAGTATATCCTTGGGGAACACGACAAAATCTATACGATTTATTATTGAGCGTAAAACCAAACAGATATCTGCTATCTGGGTGAACAGGGATAGAAAAGAACGCATTCTTTAGGTCAATAACGCTAAAAGTGGTGGCTGTCGGTGGAACCAAAGTAAGCAAAGTCGTGATATCAGACACCACTGGGTATTGGGGAATGACAATTTTATTTATTTCACGCAAATCAATAATAAATCGATAGATCTTGCCATCTGAGTCTCTCTTAGGAATCGGTAGAATAGGGCTGTTACAAACATTATAAGGGACCTCCTCCACCACCCCTGCAGAAATCAAATCCTGAACAATATGCGTCAGTGCAATTTCACCTTCCTTCGAGATCTTATATTGCGGCACTCGTGGTAGAGGGGCCCCCTCCTTAACAGTAATGTGTATTGGTGGAATGCGCATCTCTCCCACATCCGTATCTGATGTCGCCCACAACGTGTGCGGCAGAGAGGCCAAAGCGGGAATATCTAAAATGACACAAAATCTGTCAGGGTCAGGGCAATCATCAGGGTCAGGGTAGTTGTCATTCAGAATAACCTGCACTCCCTCTGGAGCGCAGCGTATTGTTGCTCGAAAATATTTAAGCAAGTCAATGCCCAAGATATTATCTGGGGTATGGGGCGATAACAAAAATTGGCCAAAACTAAAGTATTTGTCAATGCATAGTGCAAGGGGCTTGGACAATGGGCTGGGGGAGGGTGTGCCATCAAACCCTACACACGTAATCATTTCGCCAGACAGGGGAGCCCTCGGAACCAAGTTTTTCGACAGAGCGCTACGAGTAGCTCCTGTGTCGACTAGAAACTGATCAGTAGAACCCAAAATACCCGCTGTTACATATGGACCTTGCTGATCTACTGGCACTTCAACTGATTCCTTACCCCATCCTACGCAATCCTATGCATGCACATAATCCTGATGTTCCACATTCTCTCCTTCCAAAATTTGATATTGATTCCGTCTATCAAACGTATTTCGTTCGTCCTGGCCACGGCCCCTCTCCTCAACCTGCCTACGATCTCCTCCGCCACCTCTTGTTCCCGTATAACCTCCTCTTGACCTTCCACTGCCTCGACCACGCTGACTACGCTGTTCACGAAGTACCGGACAATCTTCAGCCCAATGCCCAAACTCCTTACAATAAGCACACTGATCCTCCGCAATGTCCGTACGACCATACGATGCATTACCTCCACCTCGTCTACCTCTCTCATTCCCTCTACCCTGTGTTCCCCGACCCTGCGCCAACATCACCTTCGTCTTCAATTCCTTCGTCTTTTTCTCTACACTTTCTTTAGCCTCCACTTCCTGCCGCTCATAATACTGAGCCATAGTTAACAAGGACGCAGGGGTCGCCGTGGCCCAGGAACTCTCACTCGACTTCAATCGCTTTGCAATCTCTGGTAGGAGATTAGCCACATACTTATCTACAAACAAATGCCGACCCGTATCGTCAGTTAAAGATTGACCACTGTAATCATGAAATGCCTCCTCGAAGCGTGTAAAGAAATCTGAGACCGTTTCATCGGGTTTCTGCTTGCACGACGTTAACATGGTCCAATCAATCTTTTTGGAGGGAACAAGCGTTTTTAATTTATGCAAGATAGCTGCCGGGAGATCTAGAATTAGCTGACAAGGCTTACATGCTGGTTCCCTATCTAAATCTGCAGCATTTATCTCTTTCCATGTCCCCCCCAAAATCGTTTCGTCATTAGTTTTACGAATTTGCCTCCACATATCAGGTGGTAAAATTAGCCCAAAAAACAAATCTATATCTACAAGAGTCATCACACAAGACGATATAGCCCCCTCCACCCCTTCATAAAATGCCGCCGGATTCTTCCGAAGATCAGGTAAAGAATTTTTCAAGGCCATCACATCTGCCCTGTTCCATGGCGTATATACCCAATTATACACAAAATACCCTTTCGCATCCTTCGACAACTTATCATCATCCGTACCTTCCCCTTTTGGTGGAACATACAAAGGCGCAGCTTCACGCATAGGCATAACATGCAACGCAGAATTCTTATCTGAACCACGAAGAGAACACTCCTTAGCCTCCCCGCTATTTCCCGGCTCGGACTCCTTTTGCCTCCGTTTTCGTTCCTGCCGCAATTGGGTTGTCTCATCCCGCAGCTTGATCAATTGCTTGAACAGGTCGTCAACATCTGTAAGATCAAAATCACCTTTAGCTAAATTCTCACGATACACCGACAACACTTTAGGCTCAAGCGTATCAGAAAGTTCACGATATGCGTTTACAACTTCATCCGCCAAACTGGACAGAAAATACATTAATTCAAGATCCGACCACCCTTTCTTCTCTGTTAACAACTGCTCCTGAGTAACACAATGCTTATTCACTTTACGAGCCCAACTACGTAAATGAGCGGACCTATCCGCAGTAAACCTGAGAGCAGATACACCCTTTTGGTTCGACTTATCCTGTCCATCATCCTCGGAATCCGCAGCCGGAGCCGTCGGCAGAACGTACGGAGGTGGTGACCGATCTAACAAAGAAAAATCATCCATTTCATTATTAAGGACAGGATAGAGTGGTCGACGAATAGGAAACTGACCAGTCGTTTGCAAATTACGCTCCCGTTCCTCCCTTTCTTTCTTCTCCTGAGCCTCCTTTTCCTCAAGCTGTAAAGCCTTATCCCGAGCAGCCTTGCGCTGCTCTTTGTCCGCCAAGGCAACCTCACGCTTCATTCGTTCACGCGCCGCTTTCTCCCACATTCACACGCAATCAAACATGTTTTGTCTAGACCTGCGTTGAAACATACATTGCTCTACAAATTGGATTTTACTCAAATCGTACGACCCGTGTAAGGGCCATTGCAATTCGGGATCGGCCTTAGTGTACTTATGCCATAATTTACTGTACATAATAGGTGGAAGGCCGAATTTGATATACATTTCCCTATTTGGAGTCCCCTCTGGGGGAGCCGGCTGTGATTCCGCTAACCTAATTGAGGCACCTTCTCCCAGACAACACATTCCTCGAAGTGTGCTAAAAACAGGCATGTTCGAAAAGTATCACGAAAGCGTGACACCAGACCATATGGCACTTACAGTTCTCCACACGATTGTGCCGTTCAAGGGAAAAAACAAAGTTAGAGAAACATCTCTACATGCCTGCCTATGTGAAGTGCACTACACATATAAGTTCAAAGATCACAAATTCACAATGTCAGCTAACTCAAATCAAAGTTCATAGAATTCGGCAAGCGTCCTCACCGATCACAAAGCACAGATTTTCAGTAAGCGTCCGAAGACTACCTTACCGAACACAAATCACTTCAGTAAGCGTCCGAAGACTACCTTACCGAACACAAAGCTTACCAAATTCCCAAAGATCCAGGTTCCAACTGCCAAGGTCTTGTAAGCCAAATCAGCCAAACGGCACTTTCTCAGCAATGCGGACACTTCAAAAACTCAGTCGGAGACCGGCGCCACCTGGAAGGTCAGATCGGAAGGAAAGGAAAAAACACTGTGGCAGCCAAGACTCGGGTCACTCGTGGCAGCGCGCGCCCATGGCGGATTTCCAAGCCTTCGTCACGACCTCTCCTTCGGGCATCCGAGTCGCCGATGAGTCCCTTTGTGGTCGCCAATTGAAGTATGTCGGGGTTCCCAAGGCCTACACGCTCCAGAGATTACCCAATTACACAAGAACTGTTGGCACGGAAACTGTAAAATGCAAAGAACAAGTTTATTAAAACCCCATGGGGGGGTGGTACACTCAAACAGCACCCTTCGGTAATGCAAGAGGTATCACACCGAACACCGGTGTGACCCCGTTTATATACAGTTTTGGGGCAATAAAAGTTTAGGCGGCACAAGTTAAGACACAGTTTTAGAGACATATATGGTCATGTTTTGGAATACTGCCAGCTCATTGGAGAGTTTCAAACCCACTGGTCAGTTAGCGGCACATTCCTGAAGGTTTACGGGTCAGTGAGAACTGCGCATGTGTGGCTTGACCAGTACTAAAAATAGCCTGTTGCTGGGCAGATGAGAGTGGTCAGTGGAACGGACAAAGGACTAAAGGGCACGTCGGCCACGAGGCCGCTCATGGTCTAAGATGGCCGCTGCAACATTCAAAATGGCGTTTATCGTATATAGCCAAGTTAAGGAGGACAACGTGTAGGTTCAGCTAATCGCTAATCCGAACGGGCCAATTACGACAAGGGCACAGCGAGGTGACAGGAAGCAGGGCATATCTGCACTATGAAGCAGGAGCGATCGGTTAGTCAAACTGATTCTACATAGAGTTTCTTAAATTATCCGTAAAACCAAGATGTTTAACCAATTTTTGAGTAGACTGTGCAATACCAAAATGGTGAAGTCTCCTATAAATTGTATGATTTATGTCCAACATTCAAACTTATTTTTCTTCATATTTGTCATACTGCTACTTTACAGAACACGTTTCTACTTCATTGGACATTAGATGTGCTCTCTGGGTGCTTTTGAAAAACATTATTCTAATCTTGTTGTTCTGAAAAGCGTAAGTTCATGGCTTCCGAATTGGAGCTGTCACTTCGTACTTCCATTGTGATGTTTACCGCTTCAGGTTTAGTATCTGACTTAAAGTAGAGAAGTAATAGCTGGAATTGTCTAGGAAAAAATAGAAGTACATACACAATTTTTTCTAAACGCTAAAGCTATGAGGCAGATACATGAAGGCACAATTCCAGGAATGCTAATTTAATGATATTTTTTAAAGACACTCTCTCTCTCTCTGATTCTACTTCTAATGGAGCCCATTCCCCAGCATGGTGACCATACACTAAGTTATTTGAGACAACCATCTCTCCCAATGTCCATAACCTGTGTTTCCAGGAGACCGGATCTGGTGTCCAGTGTCCGGGGGAGCTTCTACATTTTCATAGCTTCCAACTCTTTGCCTTAAACTGTGTGAAACTTTGACATCTTTCTTGGAACCCATCCTCTTCATTGCACTAGCACCCTTTCCTTCTGTGGCGGCCTTCTTCTCTTGAGTTCTGTATTCTCCCCGGCAGCATACCACTGGGGTTGACATGGGTGGACTAGCCGTACCAACATTACTATGATTGAGCACTTTGCTGTATGGGCATCGGATATATTCATGTATGCCTATTGAGTTTGCCAAAGTACCCGAGGAACTGAGGGCTGCTGCACGTGATCCCATAGTTTCACCTTTTTGAGTCTGAGCACGAAGTGTTCTGCCGTCCTATTGGCTTGAGGCCATCATGAGGGTATCCTTTTCTGCTGATTTCTATGCCATGTAAAAGTCATCACATTTGTGACCTCTGAAAGACAATTGTTAAATTGCATAGTGATTTGAATTCCTCTTGCTGAGATAATTGCATCTAGTATGGGAATCTTTCACTGCTCCGGTTGGTATTTTTGCTGTGATCATTGATATTTGTCTCCAATGCCCAAGGTGCAAAGAAGTGAAGGTAGTTATTTCCAATGAACCTCTTGGTTACTAACATCTGCAGTGGGTCTAGTTTGGAGTCACATATTTTACACTGACAGGGATGACATTCACCAAGCCTCTCCTCTTTCAGGTCCTCTGGATTTGAGAACCACATCTTCCATAATGTCTTCAGTTGATACCATGGCCAGAGCAGCCCAATGAAGCATGCCTGTAATATGTAGCTAGCTAGATGTTGTTCACTTCTAGGTTTGTGTATAATGACACCAGTGTACTGCTTTAATATTAGCCTTTACTGTTTAGGTCTGGTCATAAGTCTTGATTTTGGGTTCCCACAAATAGTGAAATATGCTTGTACATCTCCCATGAGCTTGAATCTAAGAACATTTGCCCATAAAGGTAAACTGTGGTATTCCAGTGCTGAGCATGCCCTTTTTGTTTGTATAACTCTTGCCAGCACATGAGATAGCCTCCTGAGGGTAAGCTGTGCCCACATAGTGTGGAGCTGAGATCACCACTGGTCCCTGTAGTCTACCGTTCTTCATAACCTTTGCGTGTCCACCTTAACGTAGCTCACAATTGGGCTGCCAATTTGAAGAAATGTCCTTTAACACCTGACCTCTTAAGTCTGCTGTTCTTTGATCCTGGGTTTGATGGCTCTCGGTGCATGGCCTTTCCATGTGAGGCTGATTTCTTGTAGTCCTTCCATGCTTTTCAGAGGTTTTCATCATGTTCTTCGCACGTGTTGGAAAAAACTGTTTTTCATCAGTGAACTTTTTAATAATAAGATGAAATACACATTGAATTGTCTCTTCAGTTATTTCGGCAGACGCTCCCACCGCTTAATTATTATATTAAAAATACCCTATGTGTCATTATTGTAAGTAAGTACGGATTATGTTCAAGCAGCTGTAGTTGAGCATTTCACTAATAGTTATGGAGCATCAAGAAGACTGAAGAACGTTTGATGTTGTTGCTGTTTAGTCTTTTTTTGCTCTAGCATTTTGTTTTTTTTAATTGCTCTACATCAACACAGACTCAGATAGTCCACATCAAGATGATTGGTGAACGCAAGGTGTCACATTCGACACTTTAAGGATATTAAGTCTCAGTTGTTCATTCAGTTCATCTTTCTGTCTCTTCTGCAAGTAGAACATCAGTGACAGGCCACTCTGTATCTTATAAAGAATCAACTATTTTATCTGAAGCCATTCTTTAAAAAATTATCTTTTTTTTCCAAGACCATGGCATAAACTTGTGAATTAACTTACATGCCGAGGTGCTGCTATCTAACCCATAGATAATGTATACTAATCCAATTTTCTCAAATATAACTAAAGCCGGTATCTCGCATTAAAGAACATGTATGAGAACAGTTGTCCAAACATCCTAGTATTGTACCACTTTCTTAAGGCGTACAATGTACTTCAATGGAATAGCAGCTGCAAAGCGTTTAGACTCCAACAATCTCTAGCATTTAAGGATGATTTTGTAGGTGATTTAAACCTAGTCAGCGTTAGCATGTTACCAATGGTCTGCATCTGAACTCTTAAGGGACGGAACACAGATGAGTAAGAAAGGCAATGCCGGCATGTGACAATAGCCGCTCACACTATGTATGCTGTAAAAGGCACTGTGTATAGGCCTGGGAGAATAGAGGGCATCCTTCTTTTAAAACACTTCTCCTAAAGTAGGCAACATTACACCCCTTGACTCAGCTGACACATGAGGGTTTGTCCCTTACCATTGCTGCATGCTTGATACTTTCCGGCTCCATGTCTCTTGCTGTTTGAGGTGATATTACCTAATTATTGTGTCCAGTGGGCACTGGACAATAGCACCGTGTTTTTCATCTTTAGGTGTTTAAACAATGGTGCCAGACATGCTGCACAGATGCTGAACAAGTTCTTAGAGTAGACGGCCAGGGAGTAGTGGGGATTAAAAACAACAGATCGGTTTGGTATGAGACAAACACAGAACATCTTGGGTAGCTTAGGAAAATGTCAGAATGTATGCAAGATCTGTGTGGTATTGAAATGGGCTAGTAACTCCTGGGCGATACTTGTTGCAGAGCAAGTCTAGCTTCCTAGTTGAATTTTCCTCTCTGTGTCCTCACCATCCCACAAGGCTGCTTGTGTATATGTTTTATTTACTTAATTGTTTAACACAGTTTAAACATTAGACCTGAACAGGTAACAGAGCCCTTTGCTCCACTGCCACCCTTTCACACTGCTAGCTGACTTTAAAGGAGGTATTCTTAAAATATTGCACGTGCCATCGAAATGTAAGAGTCTGTCTTGAGAAACCACTTCAACTTTTCCGACAATGTCAGGCGGTGCAGAATCTTTCTCGAGGTTAATCCCGTCAGCAGAAATGTTTAAAAGCTGAACTTCTGCAGGAGCTCATGCAGCAAAAATATTTTTAATGACCCAAAAAAGTTGGCTCTGCGTTTTTGCATCAATTGGCCTTATGATTGCAATGTGTGACTGGCCTAAAATTTGCACTCATAAACAGAAATTAATGTTATGATAGGAAACACACAAAAAACTTACAAAATGAAACCTGGCAAGCTGTAAGGAACGTTTTGTTTGTGACATGGTATTTGCACAAGTGCATCTGTAATTAACTGGACGCTAGAAAGGGCCAGTGTCCCATCTATGTCTAACAGTGGCCGAGAGGCATTTTCCATCCGCTTCTGTTTTTGTTGTGCAGTTCTGATACATTTTATGGTATTTGTTGTTTAGGGTGTGTGCCATTGTTATGGCCTAACAACGCTGTCCAGTGTGGTATTTGCAGAATAGTCCTGCCCGGAGATTTCAGTTGCTTCTTATATGATGGAGAGAGACAAGTGCATCTGAGAAGGGCTCTGGGCCGTCCAGTCAGAAGCTGGAAAGAGCGTGAGACCAAAACAGAGAATGCAGTGTAAAGCACATTGTGGTAGTGCTGGGGGACAGAAAGGAGCATTGCTGATTGCATGTCAGGGGAAAAGCATGTGGGATCATGGTCACATCTGCCCACTTTGGAATGTGGGAACCAGGTCCAGCTTCGAGTCTCTAGGTCAGCTCAACATCCTGTGATTCTGGGTAAATCACGTCATCCGCCCATGTCCATCAAGCAATTGAATGTGTTCTAGTGTAACGTAACTGGTGCTCATGTAAACCGTTATAATAATCTGCAAAAAATAAGGGTGAAGAGGAGATGGAGAGTAAAGGTGCAGTGAGTAGCCTGGGCCTCTCAAGCCATAATCCAGAGAAGAAAATCACCTCCCAAGTAGGCAGCAGTGACAGTTGAGGAGGTGAGTGGTGCAACTAGAGTAAGTGGTTGAAGCCACTGGTGGACGTGGGTGGAGCCTAGGGAAGTGGGTGTGGCCTCCTTAAAATATTTTGCGCACCTGTACTTTATATTTTACAAATTAAGCACTGCTTGAACCTCAACCTTAATTATGCTAAGAGAGTCAAATGCCCAAAGAGATTTACTAGATTATCCCATTACAATACAAGGGGAGCCTGAAATCTCTGTATAAACACCTGTTAATAATTTCCTTTTTACAGGCAAGTTGTGACTTCTCTCTTCATCGCAATTGACAAAGCTGCTCAACTGAATTACTTATTATAGTTGAGTTGTGTTGTCATAATGCCTGCTGTCAGAGTGAGTAACCTAAGTGAAAGACAGGTCTCAAAGAATAATTACAGCTGCAATTTACACAAGGAACGCGATAATTGACTTTTAGTTCCACTAGTCTTTTTTTAATGAACAGCGATCAGCAGAACGTTGTGATTTATGGCAAAATGGTTATTGCACTACAGTCATTGCTCGAAAGCTAGACTTTCTCTCTATGTTTCTACATATTCTTAGCTACAATTTTTTTTTATCTGGCTTACATTAAACTGACTGTAATATCTTCGCAACACATTTCTCACTGCTTTTTTCTGTGTGTTTAATTTTGCCCTCCAGAGTGTGCTTTATTCTTCAAAGATATGCTACGGCCTTCATTTGAAAGAGAATGAGTGGTTTGGAAGAAGGGTCATGGTGTGACCATGTATTATAAGGACAAAATACCCCCTGACAGATATTATGAGGATATTGCAAATAACCGCAGATTCCATGCCAGTATGCCATTGTCCTTGGGCCAGGGAACACTTTGTGAACTTTATCTTGCATAGTGTTCAGAGAAGATGTGTTTTTCCTAAAGCAGTTTTATAGAACTGTGGTGTCGAGGTTCAACACTTACTAGTTTTGTTGATTATATTACCCAACTGCTTGTGCAGCTTGCAGCTGTTTTGTATTTTGAAGAAATGTAAATAAGGGTTTTATTTCAATGTGCTGTTGAATTTCACAACTTGTTGGTAATAGGTGGAATGAAGGCAGACTGGGAGACGATTTACGTTCTGGAGTGATAACTTGTCCCACAGTTTTCAGCAAAGTGAGAAGGTATGAGTTTTTTTGTTGAAATGGGACACTATTGTGTTGCTAGGGGAAGCTTCTAAGCCGTCTTTTGTTTGGGAGAGTTTACCTTGATGTATAATGCTCCGGGAAGGAAGGTTTATATGCTTCAGTGAAATAATTCTGGCGACTTTAAGGAAAGGAACATGCTGGTTTTCGAACCAAAATATATCGGGCCTCATTTATGAGGCTGTGCGTCACTTTTTGTGACGCACCAGTGGCGTAAAAAATGTGCCTTGTTGCACCATATTTACAAAGTGACGCATCTAGGTAGATGCGTCACTCTGTAAACCCCTGCGCCACATTATACCTGCGCCAGGTATAATGTATGCAAGGGGGGCGTTTTGACGCAAGAAAGGGTCATGGAAGTGACGCAGTGAAATCTATAAGATTTCACTGCGCCATTTCTTGGCCGCTAATGCGTCAAAATCTTACGCCTGCTTCATGGCAGGCGTAAGACTGACGCAGACACTAAGAACATGGGACTTGCCCATGTGAAAGTACACATTTCTGGAGTTGCGTCACTTTTGTGACACACTCCAGCAATGGGCCACTTTTCGGCCTACAGATTCGTCAGAAATACTGACGTATCTGTAACTCCTTGCGCCATGATGCGCCATACAGTAAATATGACGCATCAATCATGTCGCAAGGAGTGTGCACTGAGAAGTGACGCATCGCTGCTTTCACGCAGCGATGCATCATTTCTCATAAATGAGGCCCATCATGTTTAGAATTCTGCCCTTAGATTGTGTGGTAAGACTGAATGACTTTGCTGAACAGTAACACACAAACTAAAGGTTGACTCCATTAGCGAATCACATAGCTAGAAAAGTGACCCACATTTGCAAATCAGGACCGTTTAATTATTTAATTAATTCATTAATGTATTTAATGTGCATTTTATACAGCACCCACATTACCCAAAGGTGCTAGAGCGCTTTACAATGAACAAGGATCCATGATGACAAAGGCATACAATTAAAAGTACTACAAAAGGCACAGATGAGATATTCCTGAGATGTATGTACATTTCTGGAGGTTGCAGCTTCTTTAAAGATGCCTCAATCGAGAAGAGTAGTTATAAACTTGTAAAGACAAGTTGTATAAGTGTTTTGCAAGGTATAGCAGATCAAGCGGTTGTGCTTTCTGTAGGCAATATTCTGGGTAATGTAATATTAAAAAAGCAGACCATAAAACAGACCCACAAACAGCACGCAAAGCAACCCAATCACTGATCTGTCAGACCAGTCCTTCAGGAACTGCCTGACTAACTTACAGGCTAGTCCACCCCTGCCTTCAAAGTTTGCAAATTCAAAGATCCTGTAAAGTCAGTGATCCAGTGTAATCAGAACTCCTACTTTGCCTAAGATACTACTTAGATAGGTGTATTAAATTGTGTTTGCAGAGATCCTTAATCTGAGGGGTGTGCCTCCTGTGGATTGTGCCTATTCACCCAGGGATGGGCACAGCAGTCACCATCGTTAAGCTGTAAGGTCATTAGAGGGTCTAAAAGAGAGGCATTGCACTAGTGCTTGTAAGTGGAAGTCCAGATGGCTGTCTTTGTTTACACTGGACTCAGTTCATTCAAGGTAAGTGATAGGAGGGGTAGAAGAGGAAGCCAATGAACCAAAATACAGTACTAGCGGCAGCGCCTGGACTCCTGGGGCTCTTTGAGGAATGGCCAACAGGGGAGGGTGTAAGGTGCAGGAGCTCAATTCTTTACCAAAAAGCAGAAGGACATCCTGCTGTGAGCCTTGGAGGGATGCAAAATGGGAGAGGTGAGGCATAAGAACCACATTACTTTTAAGGCTGAGCCTACCAGACAGGTCAAGCTGTCTGGTTGCTAAATACCTATTGTGGGCTGTTAGAAATTGGGTTGTTGGTTGAATGGGGTGTGAACCCTGGTCAAGCAATAGCCGCAATACCTTTCAGGGTGAACCACAAAGAGTCACTAAATTAACCTGTGTTTAACCCTTGGTAGCTTTTCACAAAAAACAGTCAGGATTAACTTCGAGACAATATGTAAAGTATGCAGCACACAAACGGTAAGCACAGTTTATCATGTACTGTGTATTCATTGTAACACTGTTTGTGTGCTGCATAAATGCTTTGCACATTTCCTTTACGTTAAGCTTCACTGCGTCTGTGCCAAATGACCAGAAGGTTAAGCACAAGTTGATATAGTGGCTTTTTGTGGTTCACTCTGACAAGGATTGTGGATGTTGCTTGAGTAGGGTTTCACCCCTTCAAAACACAACCCAATTTCTCACATTGGTGCTCCGGGGTGGGGTGCAGTATTTGTGTTTGTACATTTCCATACAGTTATTTGTGCAACATAGAAACTCCAGTATAAATAACTTGACACCAGATCTGATCTTTTGAAAATTTTCCTTGATTGGCCTCTTAGTTTTTTTTAAATCCACTCCCATTCTACCTGACTTTTTTGCATTTGTGACTGTACCTGCCAGAGGTGCAACTCGAGCCAAATTTCGGGGGATGGGGGGTCTAAGAAAAAATTTCGGGGGGCGGGCTGATTCTTCCAGCAATAGGAAGTGTGGAGATGCAGGGGCTCTAAGAAGGGATGAAAAAACGACAAAGCCTCATTAACATGAAAATGGTCTTTTAAAGACTTGTGAAGTACTCGGGTGCGGCTGTGTGTGTGCCCGGGAAGCTGTCTTAGCCCGGGCTGCCACACACGATGGGGGGTGCTAAAGCCCTTTGAGCCCAATGGGCGTGGCGGGCCTGCTACCTGCAAACATGGAGTTGGAGCTCAACAGCTTGGAGAGCTACACTGTGGCTGAGCTCAGATGATTCTGCAGCAAGAGGGGTCTTCCACCAAGGGCTCCAAGAAACAGGAGCACCAGAAGGCTGTCAGGGCCTGGTAGGAGGTCTACCGGTTACATACCACAGAAGAGGAGGAGGTGGACATTGAGGTGGAAGAAGATTTGGACATTGAGGGGAAGCAGGAAGAGGGGTTGGATGGGGAAGAAGCCCCCTGATCATGGCTCCAGAGGAGAGATGAGGACCCACTGGAGTCAGCTCCCCTGCTAGATGCAGGGCCAGCAGCAACGTCTCAGCCCACACCCTGTCCCCAGAAGAGCTAGCGGCAGGAAAGCAGAAAAAGAGCTCAAGTTGCAGCTGGCTAAGTTAACCTAGGAGGCAGTCAAGGAGGAGGCTACCGCAAAAAAAGGCCCTTTAGGAAAGCAAATAGGCCCCGGAGGGTGGCATAGATTAGTGGTTTGAAGCCTATGTGATTGTCCTGGAGATGCACAGTTTCCCTGAAGAGGATTGAGGAGCAGTCTAAAGAGGCACATACCAAGGGAAGGATGCACTCTGGCCCTAGGAAAGGGGTCAGGATTAGATACCCCCCATAAAGGGTATCCTTATCAGAAAATGCAGGCTTACCCCAGAGCAGTATAGATAGATGTTTAGGGGCAGCCAGAAGTTGCCCCAACAGTTCTGGGTGGATTTGTGGATCATGTTTACCCTACTGTTGTACTAAAAGTATTATGTGTTGTAATGGTTTGCATTGTAATGGAATGTGTTGTAATGGTTGTTCTTAACCCTTTCCATGCTCATGACGAGCTCAGCTCGTCATGATGCACGGTTGAGTTGTGCTGATGACGAGCTGAGCTCGTCATGAACAATGGACCTAACGATAAGTCAGCATAGGAGGGGAAAACACCTAGCAGCCAAGGTGTTAAAAATGCTTTGTAATGGGATGTGTTGTTAAAACATGTGATGTAATGGTAGTTGCGATGTAAAAACTGTGTTGTAAAAGCATGTGTTGTAATTGTTTGCGTTTTAACGTCATAAATTCAGCAGGAATGACCTGCGTAACACTGGGGGGGAAGGTCCCAGTTAGCATGAGTAATAGAAGCAAGGCTACCTTAGTGTCCCTGGTGCTTAAATACCACATGACTCAAATACCTCCAAGTACAGGCAGTGGGTCACCACCAATGGGCAGAGGGTAGAGCTCTGAGCAACACCGGAGCCAGAACGACTACTGTAAAGTATTATCTTGTGTCCTCAAAGCAAGTCATACCCACTACATTCCACCAGATAAAAGTCACAGACAACTGTGAGAACTTTCTGCCCAAACTTCCAGACCAGGTCCTCCCTGGACTGGAAACAAGCATCCTTGGACTGTTTTTATGGTATCACCCCTTATCAGCCCGGCTAGCTTGAATCCGGTGGCACAGCGAGCAAGGGATACACTTAGGGAGAACATAGCATACACAAATCATTTAATTTTTTTATTTTATTTTGTGATGTTGCAAAAGTAATTGTTTCCCTTTCTGTGGTGTTATGCATTTTGCTCTTTCTATAATTACGTCTGAAAATAGTGAATACTACTAAGAATTAAATGTTTAAAATATATAATACATTTATCATTGGCATACAAAATTATGGTTCTTATTTCCTATTTTATACTTACATATACGTTCTTTCTGTAAATTGCAATCTTTACTTTCAGGTTTTCTATTGGGGTGTTCTAATGTGAGTCAGGTGGCTCCTTTTCTGTTGGGGAAAAAAATAATTTCATTTTATTTAAAGGCTTGTTTGTTGTTAGGTATTGGGGGCTGATGGAGTTTAATTTTACTTTTACCGCTTTAGGCTGAGTTGGTATTTAGTAATTTTTAAATGTACTTACTTTTTGTGTGTTTTTTTCTAGGTATGTGACTGGATTTGTTTTTATGTAGATTAGTAGTTTCTTGATTTTGGAGTAATTTATTTGCAGTATCTAAAGTTAAACACATAAAAGCAGTAGAGTATTTGTTTAGTTATTTCTTATTTTACTTTTTTAATTAATTAATTTACAAGTTGGTAAAAATAAATGTTGTACTTACACTGGTAGGTAGTTGTATGTAGTTTTTCACTTTTGTTTTCACGTTGTTTTTGGAAAGTCAAGTGGTTTTCTGGCAGCTTTTGTTGTATCTGGAGTAGTAAGTAGTGACATTTGTGTGGCTTTTACATTGTTAACACAATTGGTTGTATAATTGTATTGGTTAATTTGGTTTACTGTTTGTTTTTATTTGTTAGTGTTCTTTTAGTTTTAAGTTTTTTTCAGTTATTGCCTTTTATGGTGAACACTAATAAGTGTTTATTTTATAACATTGAATATATGTTTGGTTATTTCTATTTTAAATGTATTATGTATGTATATATTCATAATTAATTTTGTTTGATGAATTGAGGTGTATATTTTTGGGGTAGTAGTTTATGTATATTTTAGTAAAGTAAAATTGTCATAATGTTGTAGAATATTTAAATATTTTTGTAATGTTTATTTAAAATTGCTGTTTAACGTAAAATGTTATTTTATGTAAAGATGATAAAATTATCTATTTGTGGTGATATTAATATTGTAAATTATGTGTGTTGTGATATTTTAGACTACTTATATGTTTTTTAAAGGTATTGATATTATTGTTTCCAATATTTGTGTTATCAATATAAGTGAAAATAGATATTTTTAACTGGGATATTTTGGTTATCGATATTATGTGTTTTTATTAGTTAAGTATAGAAAAGTGATATTTAAGTGAACGATATTTCTTTTCTGATATTTTTGTGAATTGATATTATTAGCATCAGTATTATGTCGTTGATCCCCTGAATGTGAATCTGAGTAAGAGTGGCACAAGTTTGTTCTGTTAGAGCTCTCCGAGATGTGTAGGGAAGGGGGTGGGAAAAGGTTAAAGACGATGCCTCACTGTTCCCTTGCATGCATCAGAACGTTCATATCCCTGAAAGTAATCCTGACTTTGAATTTGAGTGAGTGGTGGCATGTGTTTTGTTTATGTTGGAGCTCTCTGAGTTGTGTTATGTGGGTGGTGGGGAAGGGTTCAGGACTATGCCAGTTTTAACAAGGTTTATGCCAAAGTTCCACAAGTATTCACGTCTATATCTCAAATGGGTGATCTCCGTCTCATTACATCACGAGAAGGCAGACAGGATTATAACCTAGCTTCATGAGCAGCATGGTGTTCCCTCAGATGCCTACAAGGGGATCTCTATTGGGAGGTTTATACCAGGGATCAGTCCTGTACTGCTAGGTTTCCTTATGAGTAGCAAGGGGAAGGGTGTGCCAATTAGGGTCCTAACTTATGGATGTGATCTTGGCACATTCTGTATGTCTCTGGCTCCATGGGGATCAGTGATTCATATGTTTTCAGATTTATGCTAGAGCTTTACCTTCGGCCACGATGCCTCAACTGCTCACATAGGTCTCCCAGAAGGCAGTGTTTCAGTGTGTGTTCTGGCCTTTTCCTGCAGGTCTCACTCATGAGTTACAAGGTGTCATGGAGTGCCAATTAGACTTCTTAACATATGAGGGAGCCGTATGCCTTCCTCATGGGTCACAAGCATTCACGGAGCGCCAATTAGATTCCCAACGTATAAGCCTCCCCTTGGCCCAGCCCATGCCCCTCAGGCCCCAAGGACAGCAGTGATTCAGCTAGTTTAAGGAAAGAGAAGTCGGACATGTTTTCCAAAGTATCCCCCCAAAAGGGATCAGAGAATATTGGTTAGACTCCTCAAAATGAATGCTAATCTCAGCTCCAAATGGTTAAGCGACTAAAAATCATACTATCGTAGAAGTGCACCGTAACAAATCATATTATGGACCTTTATGGCAGCTAAACCCCTGAAAAGAGAAATGCAGCACTGATTGAGGATGTAACCAATCCAAGACCCCACTATTGGTATGAACCCTGTTAGCACTTTACCTTGCGCTAATTTTCGGGCCCATAGCACGCTATATGATGAACTGAAGTTCACAACTGAGGCTAAACAACGAATCAATGCATGCAATAAATGTGAAGCACACCTAAAACCACAATAAAGACAGCGAATGATGAAGTTTCCAAACATAAATGTTTATTAAAGGTTTACAGAAGACAAATCCATCAAGTTAGTATCAATCAAATATCAATATATGCATCCATCAATTAATATGAAACTCAAATCAAAGCAATGTTATAAAAGAGAAAATACGAACTAGCATAGAGTCACCTCAAAGGGAAAGGTTTAGAAAGTCAATTATCCCATAAAGAGAGTATTCTGGATTTCCTACTCTGCTCTAAGCTGCATTGAAAAACAAACACCCCATTTATGAACTGCAATCTAATCTACCTGAACTTAAAACACACAATTCTAACATTTTCTACACCCACACACAGTTCTTATGAAACGATCCAGTCAGGTTTGAGGAAAATAATGCAATTGTGGCTCATTAGCTTCTCAGGAAATTCTACAATGCAGCTTTTTTCAGCGATCTTAAAAAGAGAACAGCCTGAACTTTGCAGGTGTCTCTTAGACTATGCAACCAGTTATAACTTTCTATGACTATCACAGTAAAAAAAAATTACTTCATATGGGAAAGAAAGTAAAAGAAGATCATGTTTGTTAATTAGGACTTCAGCTTCACCTAGCAATAAAATGTACATATGCCACAACGCATTATTGCAGACTAAGAAGCCATTCTAAAATGCAGGCCTACATTAGCTATGGTCAATTTAAGTGTGAATAATACACGGTTAATTTAATTTGTGTGTTTACATGTTATTGTCGATCTAATACAAAACCATTTAATATAAAAACTCTTTTCAACCCACCATAGGCCAGTCTTTGTGAAAATCAGCCAGGTCCTGAAAGTGAACATAACATTTAGAACAGTACACATATCTTCAGCTAAGAGAACAAGGAGTAAAGACAAATAAACGAGATTAATGATGGAATGAGCATATAAAATATGTATTGTCCTAATTCTCCAGGAGCAAAAGTTAGGGCAATAATATAGGCATCTATATATGTTTGTTTGTTTGTTCTTTTGTATTCTATAGCATTCAACTCACTTCCAACAGTATCCTGGGGCTGAAGCCGGAGCTGTATGGGCCGAGCCAGGTCTTCAGTTTCTTGTAGTCCTTCTATGGTTTAAAAAAGAGTTGTGGCCACCTAAGGCCTGAGTACCCCTGTGCGAACACTGTGACCTGGTGGGTGCGCTCTCAGGCAGCTCTGCATGATGTAGAGAATGCTGCTTCGCCCTATCCAAATCAACCCAATAACAGGTGGCCTGACGATCTCCCAGTGCTCACATGAGAAATCTACAAGTGCAGTACCAGGTCCCAAGTACTTGGTTGTCTAACTAGGAGTGCATTCCCTTAGCAGGAGTTTGAGCTAAGATGCTCCTAAGGTGCTCCTAATTAGGACCCTGAGAAATTAGGTGCACCTGAGGTAGATTTACAATTTTATGCCACCCGTCTAAGGGTGAGGGGGGCAGCTTTGTCATCGACTCCACAAAGAAGAGGCAGTAAGGAGGAGCTTGCGGATCCGGGGGGATAAAGCAGAGATGTAGCAGATGAGAGCTTGGCATGCTCCAGTGAAGCACTGTCCCTGGAACATGATGAGTGTCGAGAGGGAGTAGATAGTATAAGAGCAAGTAACACTCATCCATGTGGCATGCAGAACATGTAGGGGCTGCCACATGTTCAGCAGGTCGAAGCAGAATGTCTCTGCTGAAATTGTGCAGAGTCAGCAAGTGCTCATGGCCCATGATGCAGTGAGGAATCTTTTCTCTGCAACTTGAAGAAATGCGTTGAACTAAGTAAACTGCCCTGTGAGCAGGTATGAATCCATGCACATGTATCTCTTCGGAACTAACTAGGCCTTCCATGAGTGGCAGCAACAGCTCTCTCTGGGTATTCACTGCAAGTGCGCAACCCGGAAAACCAGGAAAGAAGAAACCTAATTGATAGTAGCATCTCCATATGCCTTCCTCTCCCCAAGGATTGCAGTCAGAAGGAACAGCGAGTTCTGTGGAAATGCAAGTTTATTCAGTGAAACTGGAGGGGCACGGGTGGATTAATTCTTCTCGGTTCAGGAGCATTACAGGAGGTTATTGGACCTCCCGACTCCCCAGACTAGTTCAGAGCAAGCAGCTATTCCTCCTTCTCTGTCAATGCACATCTTCAGCTGAGGCATAGTAGGTTCCGGATCTCCATGGTCCATTTGCTAGGACAGTCGCCATTCCAGTCATTTCTCCAACAGGTGTGTGTCCAATTCTCTTTGGTTCAGGACCAGAGGACCGCTTCAGTACAGCAACGCTTCAGTCGCACAGCTTCTCTCAGCATTGCCTTGTCTGGAGAGAAAGGGTTTCTGCATCCATGGAGGGGACAGCAGATGCAGCGCTTTCAGCCTGTCCGAAGCCAGGCGTATGATAGAAATAGGTGACATCTATAAATACCACGTAGTCATTTCCCCAAATAATCAAATCTTCTATAACTGTTTTCATGACCTGTGGAGTCACTGGTTCAGACCTCAGTTTTGAAAATCACTGCTTTTGTTGTTTCCTGTCAGTTTTTTCTGCAAAAATACAAAATAACTGGGTTTTGTTAGTACGTCCTGCAGAATTTTAATTTGTTGACAAACTGCAGAAAGAATGGATCATTAGAGGCCAGTTATTCTGAAGGGATATATATATTTTTTTACTGTGTGATTTTCGAAGTGGTGGGTATCTTTCAGTTTACAACTGGCCACCAATATGTGGCGCATTGGGCGTTTCTGGGCTCTTCTTTTGTTGAGATGAACTAACGCGGACTTGTGAAACACAGGGCGGAGGGGGCGCCCCGGCACCTGTCTGCCAGCTGTGAAAAGACCTTAGGAGAAAATTAACATTCCAGAGACGAACGCTCTCCTGCTCGTCGCTTTTCACATAAAAGCATTTATATTTAGAACTCGAGCATCAGATTGTGAGGTGAATACAAATGTTTCGAAGCATTTCTTTTGTCTCACAGAGCTAACACGCCCCTGTGAAACAGAGGACAGTAACGGGTGTGGCTCTCTGGTTTACCCAATATGTAGCATCGTCTTTCCTTAGCCTGTGAAATACATCAGGGATGTAGCTATATACACGCTTTTTATGTATGTTTAGTGCTTTAAATGGAAATATAAAAGTGCTGGTTCTCTCTATACAGTGTACCTGTTTGCTTATGAAAGGTGCTGGTTCTTTCCCAATAACTGTATTGAAGCCCTGCTGGTAAGTGCACGTTCTCTCCTTTTCAAATGAAATAAGTCATGGTACACAGTATCTGCCCCTTTATAGCACTCTATACATTTATACTCTCTTCTCTCTTTCATCTGTACTTTTCTCACCTCGTCTGTTTCCTGTCTCTTTTTCTATTTTTTCACCTTCTTTCTTTCATTATACTGTTTGTCTCTTGTTTTATTTTCTCTTTTCTTTCCTCTTTTGTAATACCCTACTTTATATTTCTCCTTTTCTCGCTCTATTGCTGCCTGCCCCTATCTTCCTTTTTTGTAATTCCCTACTTTATATTTTTTATTTTCTCGCTTCATTGCTGCCTGCCCCTAGCTTCCTTTTTTCCTTTTTTGTAATGCCCTACTTTATATTTCTCCTTTTCTCGCTTCATTGCTGCCTGCCCCTAGCTTCCTTTTTCCTTTTTTGTAATGCCCTACTTTATATTTCTCCTTTTCTCGCTCTATTGCTGCCTACCCCTAGCTTCCTTTCTGGTAATGCCCTGCTTTATATTTCTTTTTTTTCTCGCTCTGTTAGCGTTAACAAAGCTAATAGCTCTATCTACACACTTATAAGGCCCCAAAGGCGAGACCTATTGGGTATGCCAATGCTTGTTTACCTATTGGCTCCACCACTACTTTTTGGCGATGCAGCATCGGAAAAACATTGCTTGACAAAACTGTAAACCATTGATCAAAACAGAAAAATAGAAAAAGTAAACGGCACACTTACTGACAGCCATGTCATTTTGCAAGAATGCATGTGTGATAATGTATGGGACGGCACCCACTAATGTTCGTGCTTACCACATTACACAGGTTCCATTTACTTTTATTTACCAATTCAAGATGGAACAGTTAATACAAAAAATTAGATTGGAGTGGCGTAAAAGCATTTTTTGTAAGGCATAGGGGTCAGTGGGTATTTTGTTTTGCTGACACTGCCTCCCTCCCTCCCCCCTTTTTTTTTTTTCTAAAGAACCGTTGGGGGGAAACATTTTAATTAAAAATGACTGCAGTAGGAACGGAGGGGTGGAAGTGGAGATCAGGTGGGGAAAAAAAGTATAGTTGAGGAGAGGGATAAAATAAAAGCAAAGTAAAAGGAGAGAGAGCACCACAGGTGAAAAGGAGCAAATCACATCACAGAAAGAGCAACATGAAGCACAAAATCACATGAGTGAGAGAGCTGGAAAACATATGCTCTCTCCTTGAGTACTTAACCAAGAAGAAAAAAGTTGTTGTCTAAAAGGGAGCAGTGGAAGGCTGCAAGTCAACCAATCAAAAGGATGCTAAAAAGGCTATGTTTAGAGGGAGGGCAAACATAAGAAGAGGAAGGTAAGCCATTGAATAAGAAGCAAGCAAATGAGAAAATCAATAAAGTCAAACAAGGTTCACATGAATGGGTTTAACTGACTGTGAATTCCTCCAAGACAGTCAGACAATAGAGGAATTAGGTGTGCCATAATGGGCCAGCTTCTAGCAGAATGGGGGCAGAGTTGAGCAAACCCTCACTTGCAAATGAATAGGGAGTGTTCTGCCTTCACAATGTAGGGGGGGGGCTGTAAGCCCAGTGTAGGTTTCTGGGAAGTCTACAAAAGTTATTTGTGTACAAGACAGTGTGCACTGTCTGGTAGACAGGACCTAAAAAATAAACCCTCGTTGCTTATAGGCAAGCAGTTGCAAAACTGTATACTGATCAATGCATAATCATTGATCAATTATCAAAAACAAACAATATCTTTAGTACATTGACTGATGCAAAACTATACCTATTAATTCATCATGGAAACAACGTTAGGAGGGAATATGGCCCTCATAAAGTACTGACCTTTATGAAGTAACCCCACCAGGATACAGATGGTGGTCCTTTGCATGCATCAGAGCACTCAAATCCCTGAGAGTAACCCTGAGTTTGAATCTGAATGAATGGTATCATGGGTTTTGTTTTTGTTTAAACTTTCTGAGTTGTGTAATGTAGGTGGTAGGGAGATGTTCAGGACTATTCCAGGTTAATCGAGATTTTTGTAGGGGTTCCACAAGTGTTTAGGTCTGTACGTCTAGTGGGTGGTCTCTGTCTCACTGTATCATGAAAGGGTTGACAGGATTATAGCACAGCTTCGTGGGCACCATAGGGCTCCCTCAGATGCCTACAATGCCCATTCCATAGTGATCTTTTTGCCAAGGCTTCATTTGTGTTCTGAATTATGTCAGGGCTCTATCATAGGCCGCAAAAGTTTGCCTCCACTGCCTGAAAAGAGCTTCTAGGTAGCCAATATCTCAGTGTATGGTCAGTCCTGTTCTGCTAGGCTTCCCTTATGAGTAGCAAGTGGTCAGGTGATGCAGATTAGGGTCCTAACGTATGGGCCTCATCTCAGCACATTCTATGTGTCTCTGGCCCCAAGGTCATCAGTGATTCATATGTTTCAAGATTATGCTAGGGCTACACCTCGGGCCGCAAAGCCTTAGTTGACTCAACTGCTCAGATAGGTCTCCGAGTACCCAGGGCCTTAATGCGGGTTCAGCCCCATTCCCATAGGTCTCCTTAATGAGCAGCAACTAGCAAGGTGTCATGGAGTGCCAACTAGATTTCTAAACATATGAGGAGGCCATCCGTTTCCACATGGGTCTTGATGGTTTACTGAGGGTTTACTGAGCACAGATTAGACTTCTAACTTTTAATCATCATCTTTGCCCAGTCCATGCACCTTAGGCCTATGGGCAGTGGTGATTCAGCTTAAGGGAAGAGAGATCAGTCCTGTTTTCCAAAGCCTCCCCACAATGGAGCGTCAATCAGGCTCCCTAAAATCAACACTAATCTCAGTTCCATGAGCTTAAGTGACAACAGTTAATACTATTGTACGATGTTCCAGGAGGAGTGCGCCCTAACATATTATATGATGATCATTTATGGCGGCCAAACGTCGGAAAAGCGAGATGCAGTAGCGATTGGGCATTTAAAAAAATCCAAGGCCCCACCACAGGTATGAAC
The DNA here is from genome assembly GCF_964263255.1 of Lissotriton vulgaris. Lineage (NCBI taxonomy): Eukaryota > Metazoa > Chordata > Amphibia > Caudata > Salamandridae > Lissotriton > Lissotriton vulgaris. The sequence continues at coordinate 497,329,774 of NC_141691.1, forward strand.
CCTGCTAGCTCTAACTAAGTTTGCAACTTAGGCTGGTCAACCAATCAATACATTGGAAATAATGTGATGCACATTAGGCTCCATACTACACAGCGAATACTGAAGTCGCAAATCATAAAGATTTATTAAAGGTACACATTTTACAGAAGACAAAATCATCAACTTAATATCAATCAATAATTGATATATGAATGCATCAATGAATTAATATGAAGTTCAACTCAAAGTTATAAAAGAAAGAAGACAAACTAGCATGGAGTTGCCTCAAGGAGAAAGGTTTAGAAAGCCAATCATCGACAAAGAGAGTACCCTGAATCACCCATGCTGCTCTAAGCTACATTGAAAAACACACAAACCATTTCTGAACTGCAATCTGCTCTGCTCTAACTTAAATCACACAATTCTAACATTCAATCAATCAATCAGGGGAATTGAAAGTGCGCTACTCACCTATGAGGATCTCAAGGCACTGGGGAGGGGAGGGAAGCAGCTTCGTTCAGTGAAAGAACCAGGTCTTGAGTGTCTTCCTGAAGATGATCAGGAAGGGGGTGCGTCTGATGCCAATCAGGCACTCGTTCCAGATCTTGGCCGTGATGGAGGAGAAGGTTAAAGAACAGAGTTGTGCCCAGTGATATAAAGCTAAAACAACACAGTATCACACAGGTACAATTGTTTTTATCCAAACGGTTGATTTTTCAACATTAGAGGCCAAGTAGTTGTATTAAAACCATGTTCTTTACATCCCAACAGAATAATACAAAGCCCTGAAGATGGTTTGGACACTTATGGTCCAAACTTGAAACGCGTCGGCTATCCCAGCAAGAGCGAACTATAACAACTAGAGTGTTTTCAGGAGAATAGTGATGCATATCTTTATTTGCTCTTTGAATGTAGTAATTGCATTCTTGTTTATATAAAGAAAAGTCGATGAATGATTTTCACACATTGCTTAATTTTGGATGTTAGTAATTGCATTCTAATTGACCTCCCACATTGCTTGATTCTGCAATTCAATGTTGGATGTAATGTTTATGCTTATTGTTTGATAATTTTGTGTATATGTGAATTTGTGTTCTAGTCAATTATTTATTTAAGGTAATTCGTTGTTATTTGTTTGTGTAGAGTTATCTTTCCCTGCTATTTAAAAAAGTTCATTAAAAAAATACGAGTGAAAGGTATAAATAAACATACCGGACCGGATTTAAATAAGTGTGTGTTTGGTCCACAATTTTGAAAAATTTATTTTGGAGAGGGGGCAATTCTTTGTGACTAAAAGTGATGGAGGAGAAGGCCTTTCCACCTGTTCTGGCTTTGCTAATTCGTGGGGTTTCGGCAAGGGCGAGGTATGCAGATCAGAGGTTTCTCTTCGGTACGTGGAAGGAGATTCACTCGTTGAGGTAATGGTGTCTGGTGTTGTGGAGGCAGTTATTGGCGTCAGTGAGTATCTTGAGAGCAACTCTCTTCTCAACGGGTAGCTAGTGGAGGTTACGCAGGTGTTGGGTGATGTGTTTGTGTCAGTGGATGCCGAGGAGGAGTCTGGCTGCGGTGTTTTGTATGGTCTGGAGTTTGTGGAACAGTGACTTGTTGATCCTATAAAAGGCGTTTCCGTAGTCCAGTCTGCTGGTTATGAGTGCGTGGGTGACAGTTTTCCTTGATTCAGGGGGATCCATTTGAAAGTCTTTAAGAGGATGCAGAGGGTGTTTAAAGAGTTGGAGGCAACGGCTTTGACCTGTTGGGTCATGAAGAGGGAGGAAGGGTGAGGAGTCGAATGCGACACAGAGGTTTTGGGTGGGTCCGCGGGGGTGGGCTGGCTGCTGAGGGAAAACCCTCATGAAACGATCCAATCAGGTTTGAGTAAAATGATACAATCACAGGCAATTAGCTTCTCATGTTCTTCCATAAGTCAGCTTTTTTCACAGTCCTTAGGGTGGTCTCCCCCCAAACCTTTTACCTCTCCTCCTTCATTTTGCTGAAACTACTTTTGTTGGCCTTAGGACTCTGTGCACTTTACCACAAGTTCTAAAGTGCTTGTGCTCACTCCCATAAAATATGGTTAAATTGGCTTATACCCAATTGGCATGTTATAATTTACATATCAGTCCCGTGTAGAATGGTATATCATATACCCGGGCCTGTAAATTAAACACTACTACTAGGCTTACAGCACTTATTGTGCTACCCACTGAGGTAGCACCTTAAACATGTCCCAGCCCTGCCAGTGGCTCCTGAATGCAGTTCTAAAATGCCATGTCAACTTAGCAAAACAAAACCTTTGACAAGCTTTAAACTCCTCTTTTATTGCACATACGTCACCCCTAAGGTAGGCCCTAGGTAGCCTATGCGGCAGGATGCCTTGCAATTGAAAGGTTCTTTTTTTTTTTTTGTATGTTCTTATATAGCACTCAATCACCTGGGGAGGTTTCTCAGTGCTTGCCTTGGGAACCCGTCCTGGCTTTTCCCTGTGAGATAGCCCCTACAGGGCATCCCCAAGGTGAAAGCCAGGCATCCCACCACAGGGGGCAGTTGTGGAGATTAAGCCAGCTTAATGCCCAGTGTGAACCCATGGTTAGGTCAGGCACCGAAGCGAGAATTGTCAAGTCCGTGGACATTTGAGCTCAAGACCCTGCCGAGTCAGGAATTGAACCCTGGTCCCGGGTCTGACCTCTGCTTCAGGGTCTGCCCGCTCTAACCAGTGAGCCACACTTCTCCACAGGTTGCACGTGTACTTTTTAGATTTACATGCCCTTGCACTGAAAAATACCTAAATTCATTTTTTACTACTATGAGACATAACCCTCTCATAGGATAACACTGGGATCCCTTACTAAGTTTAATTAGCTGTCATTTCCAAGTGAAAGCATGTAGATATGTCATGTTTGGTGTCTTTGGAATTGAAATGAAAAACCCTATTTATTGATAAACTCATGTATTTGATCACAATTTTGAACATGCTACTTTTAGAAAGTCCCATAAAAAGTTCTCCCAATTATAGGACCTAATGGAACTCCACTGTATGATTTGTATTAACAATCTGCTGGTGTAATTGTATATATTGTACACATGTATACAAGTTTTATGGTGATACTGTTTTTTGACACATATTGCTTTATGTATGCACTTTTATAAGTATCACAGGTTTCGTATGTCAGATGTGTATTTGACCAAGACATGAACAAAATGTTTGTTACAAAGTCTTTGAATACGATAAAAAATGTGATTGATACAGTGAAGGTGTAAGAACTTAAAGTCTAATACATTTGTCTGCAAAAATAAAGAGCAGCTTGGAAAATTGACAGCCAGGTTCCCTTTTCTGTTCTACACTTTTAGAAAGGTGGCATTTTTCTGCACTTATCCATTTTGTGTATGCAGCCTCTCTTGGTTCACATGAATGGGTTTAACTGACTGTGAATTCCTCCAAGACAGTCAGACAATAGAGGAATTAGGTGTGCCATTATGGGCCAGCTTCTAGCAGAATGGGGGCAGAGCTGAGCAAACCCTCACTTGCAAATGAATAGGGAGTGTTCTGCCTTCACACAAAGGACCTATCACTTCCAAATTGGTACCGGAAATTCCATGCACTTCAAAGCCTCAGTCTATCAGCTTCTCCTACCCTTCAGAAAGAGGGCACCGGGATATCAAAATAGGGACTCACACACCAACTCTTAAGTACACTTCTGGACCTGTGGAAAATCTGTGGGGATGAAGGACTGCTGTGTAGCCGAAAGGAGTACCACTCTGCTAGACTGCTGCTCTGAAGGACTGCTGTCCTGCTGTGCTAACCAGATGCCCCTCTGCCTGGGTGAGAAGGACTGGACATACATCTATGGAACCCAGAACCCCAGAGTGACTCCATGGGCTAGTTCCCTGTCCTCCTGATCCGAAGCCTCAGAGAGACAACAAACTTTCAACAACCTTCCACCTGGACTCTGCCATCTGTGAGTCCACACTGTCAAGTTGTGCTACTCCAGTCCTGGACCCTTTGAAGTAGGTTTTAGGTGCTCTGCCAGCCTCTGTGGGTCCAGCAGATGCAATGCATCCTCTCTGCCTCTTGGCACAAACCCAAGCAGAATTGATGCAATGTAGATCGGGATTGTCACGAAGATCTACATCTCCTCCTCAGTCTTCTCAGGACCGCCAATGAGTGATGAATCCTCGGAGCAGGCCCTCTCACCCCTGGTCTACGGCAGCCTCAACTATGACACAGGACTCTGCATATTTTTACATAAACGAGGGGTGGAGGGTCTAAGGGAGTTTTGAGACCTGCCCAGGCTATCATCCCCTAATTAAAATAATGAAACTACAAAGAAACCTTGGGGTCTAAGCATCAAAGAGACAGTCATGTACTCCAAAACCTATAGAATTCAAAAGTCACCAAAGTACTGAGTAGAATAACCAATAGGTCTTATACAGAGTTAATAATCCAATGCATCCAACCACCAGCAAACGTAGGTGAGACCCAAGATCCAGAGATGGATTCCCATCAAAATCTTGTTAGTGATCTTATTTTCTCATCTGGTCATCCAAAGGTTGTAGTGTCTCTAGATCATTGAGACTGCTTCCAGGTCCACCTGATAGGACTGGGGTCAAGCCCACAATCACTTGTAGACCATGCGTGGGATCACTAAATGGGACCAAGTGCAGTGCAAAGAGTGAATGTGTACAGAAAGTGAAGATTAAAATAGGATAGAGAACAAACAGTAAAGTAAATTTAATAGCTGTAAGCCTCTTTCTGTTTAAAAACCAGAACAGCGCAAAAACGCAGTGTAAACAAATAACTGCTTAGGCAGACCCTCCAGGATATCGCGATTTCGCGATTTCGCGATTTGCCGCGAAATCGGCACTTTTTTTAAAAATGCCGCGATTTTTACAAAAATGCCCGCGAAATTGGCATTTTTGTAGAAATCGCGGCATTTTTCGCTATATCCTGGGGGGTCTGCTTTATGTGGCTATCGCCTGTGCCTCTGTCTCCGATGCTGCACCAAAGCTCCTCAGATACTCAGCAGCATTGAAGCGTCACAGCGGGATGGCAAACCTCACACCTCCAGCCCTTGATGACCTGTTAAGAGGTGCTTCGAAGGTGACTTAGAGGTAGGGGCTGCAGGTTCAGGAGCTGCGACATCTATTCACATGCAAACAGCCCTGAATCTGTCATGTCTCTGCTATTTAGAGGGGGGCTCACACATTCCATTTCTACCTAGGGCCCCAAACATCCGAGACTCGGCCAGATTACCCCCCTGATTACACCGAGGCAGCACGTGGTTCTCTTCACAGAGCGTAATTACTGTCACTAAATTGTAAGCAAACCTCGGTTCTTCAAACATGCAGTCTATAATTTAAGAAAATACAGAAATGGCACAATCGCACCCACACTGATTAACAGAGTATGGAGGACAATCAGTTCAATCAGTTCTCTTAGAGTATCTCCTGTAAGTACTGTACATCACAGTGGGGGATGGCATTTTGGACAGAGAGCCTGTCTTCTCGTTGTCTTGTGCAGGAGGGGGCGAGGAGCCCAAGATGATACTAGAATACTGCATGCCCACCCCTGTGCCCACCCTGGTGGATCCTGTTCCCTCTCCTGTGATGGCTCCTGCCCTCCCCTCAGTGATGGCTCCTGTCCCCCCATGTGGTGGCTCCAGTCCACCCCCCGCCTGTGATGGCTCCTGTCCCCCCATGTTGTGGCTCCAGTCCACCTACATCTGTGATGTCTCTTGTCCCCCCCTGTGGTGGATCCTGTCTCCGCCCTGGGTGGCTTCTGTCCCAGTCCTGGAACGGCCCCTGCAGCGAGGGTGAAGTTCTTGATGCGCCTCTTCTCAAAAGGGCTCAGCTCAAAATTAATATGGAAAGGTCGGCGAGTAAGTAAGTGAAGGGATGGGTGAATGGCTGGATGAATTAGTGAAAGGGTGAATGGATGAATGAAAGATTGAATGAATGGATAATGAGAGAGGATGGATGGATTGATGAGAGGGGAAGGATGGAGAGAAAATGTAAATAGCTGGATGTATGGGTGGAAGGGTAGCTGGATGATGGATGAGGGGAAAGATGGATGAGGGGAAGGATGATGGATGAGGAGATGGATGGATGGATGGAGGGGAAGGATGGATGGATGAGGGGAAGGATGGATGGATGAAGGGGAAGGATGGATGGATGAGTAGAAGGATGGATGGATGGATGGGTGAGGGGAAGGATGGATGATGGATGAAAGGAAGGATGGATAAGGGGAAGGATGGATGGATGAGGGGAAGGATGGATGAGAGGAAGGATGGATGGGTGAGGGGATGGATAGAGGGGAATGATGGATGGATGGGTGGGTGAAAGGATGGATGGATGATGAGGGGATGGATGGATGGATGGTTGATGAGGGGGTGGGTGAAAGGATGGATGATGAGGGGAAGGGTGGATGGATGGATGATGAGGGAATGGATGGATGATGAGGGGGCGGGTGAAAGGATGGATGGATGATGAGGGGAAGGATGGATGGATGATGAGGGGAAGGATGGATGGATGAAGAGTGGGTGGGTAGATGGATGGATGGATGATGAGGGAAAAGGATGGATGGATGGATGATGAGGGAAAAGGATGGATGGGTGATGAGGAGAAGGATGGATGATGAGGGGAAGGACAGATGGATGGATGGATGGATGGATGGATGGATGATGGGTGGGTGAAAGGATGGATGGAAGGAAGGATGGCTAAGTGAAAGGGTCGATGGAGAGAGAAAGGGTGGATGGATGGATGACTAAAATAGTGGATGGGTGGAAGGATTAGTAAGTGAAAGGATGGCTGGATTGGTGAAAGGGTAAATGGCTGAATGGATGAGTGAATGGATGGATGGGATGAAGAGTGGATGGATAAGTGTACAGATGGATAGGGTGAAAGGGTGGATGGATAATGGAGATGAGGGAAGGGTTTGGATGAGGGGATGGATGAAGGGATGGATGAGTGAAATGATAGATGGAAGGATACATGACGGATAGGTTTGCAAACGGTTGAATATGTATGGAAATGGCTGGGCTTACTTATATACTATTGCGCGACCTCTGATGTGTCTGTAAAACGTACCTATTGTCCTGAAGTTTTGTCCTGAATTTTGAGCTCCTGTCCTGAATTTGTGTCCTGAATTTTGACCCTTTGTCCTGAATTTTTACACTCACCGTCCTGAATTTGCACCAATGCCAGTTGGTCACCCTATTCGCTGGCTTGGAGACGGAGCGCCGTGCAGAGATGTCTGTCCCTCAAGATAAACAGACAGAACCACTCAGCCGAGAGAGCTGAGGCGCACACGGGACGGGGTATCTGCAGAGGCGCGCTTGACAAGGGATGAAGTCAGAGGGTTGAGCTCACCTATTGCAGACCATTTCCCCCTGGGAGTGAGCCATGGGAAAAATCCTAGAGGCGAGAAATTTAACACGGGCGTCAAGTGGCCCCATGTCATGGGTGTCAACTTCAACCAGTCCCCGCTTTTAAATCGGAGACAATTTGCATGCTGACATTTTGCAACAAAACTACAAGTACCAACATGCAGTTCGCTACTGTTTAACAAGTGACCACTTGGCGGTTTTAACTGCTCTTTCTCCAGTGGTTAGGTCTGTCGAACAGGCATCCGGTGGGATATGAGGTCGTGTTCAAAATACACTGTACTATTTAACGTGCTTACTAATAAAAGGGGCGATAGGTATAGCCATCATTAGTGCAGCAGGTACAGTGGCACCAAGCTCTAAGGCTATTTCAAGACACAAACTGGCCTGCAATGGTACGCCTCTTCTGGCGCAGGGCTTTGCAACGTGACGCATCTGGGAGATGCGTCACGTAGTAAATACCCCGCACCACGGTGCATCTTTTGCGCCGCCGCTGCGTCACAAAAGTGACGCAACGGCGGCGTAAAAGCAGCGCAAGGGGGTTGTAAATCTGCCCCAAAGTGTCTACATTGTAAAGAAACCAAATATACATAGCTTCATGTTGTTAAATAACTAAAAAAACTAAGATATCTGTGTTTGTTGTAGGAAAAATGGCCACATAAAATGCTGCAAAATTGCCGCTAAATTTCCATATTTGTGCAGCTAAATTTCCATTTTTGTGCCGCTAAATTTGCTAATCCATGCCGCTATATCCTGGGGGGGTCTGTTTAGGGGCCGACATGTTTCTGCCAATCAGAGGGATAACTCCCTAGGCTTTCTTCAGGGCCTCTGTTCTTAGAAAATCTTTTGCTACTGCTAGTGCGAACCACAATCAAAATCATAAAGGAAGCAAATAAAGTGACAACATAAAGGATATGTATTCCTATTCCTCCATGTCAGCTGATGTATCAATCACCTAAAAAAAGGGGGAAGCACAGTGGTATAAGTACATTGGATATTAATCAATATAGATCAGTAATTCTGAAAAGGACCGCCAAAGTTCCTTACTCACCCATACTGACAGGGGATATTACCTCACCTCGCCTGGACCAAGCTCAGGGTAAGGGAGGCCATGCTCTAAAGAGGTAAGAAAAAAAGGGGAGAACACTCACATTAAGAGGAAAAGAAAAAGAACTATTCCTTTCTATCTATAGTGAGTCCCTTATAACTGTCTGAGCTCTAAAGCTCATTCTCTCAGACAGTCTGCAACTAAGCTCACCCACTGGCTCTCTGACTAGGTAGTATCAAAGAGGAAACCAAGCTCTCTCACTTAAGGATCTCTCCACCACAAGTTAAAAGAGTGTTAAATAACACGATAGTGATAACTGCAGATATAGCTTTCACTTATAACTCCGTCGTTGCCTCGGACAATATCTGAGGTTGGGGGAGGCAACGGTCGAAGAGCAAAAGCGGCTTTTATTGGTTATGGTTCACATTGTTTTCACCTATCCAACCGATAGGGTAGCATCACGTGCAAGAGCGTTGGCCAATAAATGTGCTTGTTAGACGAATCACCAGCCCTTAAATCTCTGCTATGGGTTTGCATTAGTTGGTAATTATTATTAAATATTCTTCTTTGGGACAAAGTGTCGTTATAACATTTATCGCTGAATGAGACGGCAGCCAGCATAAGAAGTTCATCGCGGCCTCGCGTAGTCTCGCTGTTTGGTTTGGGGCTTGTTCTCGCGAGACCGCATAAGAACTACAAAACATAGGCGCGGCAATGGGAGTTGTAGTTCGCCGTGTTTCGTAACTAGAGTCCAATCATTAGAATGATTTTAAATGAACGGAAGAATTTGCATCGCATGCCTGTGTGTCAATCAGGCTTTATTTTACTTAGTGGGAGTTCCATGACTTCAAGGCACGAACCGGCAAGAGTGTTCTTACCGATATTATGTGATCTCGTTAGTTCTATGGGGAGCTAGTCTCCCAACCACATACAGAACTACAAAACCACGTCAGAAGGATGGGAATTGTAGTTATTTACTTGAGAGGACAGGGGTTCAATCCTTCCCTCCGCCATTTAGAGAGGTAAATACAGCAGGATTGAGGGGTGATGTAATCATCCTTTCTATATATGATTTTAGCTTTACATATTTAATGCAAAGTAGTGTGTTGGATATAATCATAATTGATGGTAATTGTGTCTAGATTATAACTACATTTCTGGACTCTCAGCAGTGGCTGTAAATACTGTTAAGCATTAAGTAGGCTTTTTTGAGGAACTGAACTTGTCACTGGGTTACAGCATATGGACAATATAAAGGTGTCTAACTAGTATCCAGCATGGTAATGTCAGGAGGTAGTATCAATCCCTACCCAATTACCGTACAGGGTAGAGAACCTGCTAGCACTGGGTGGTTATAGATAGTATAACGCCTACACTTGGTACTAAGGGCATAGGTATGCCAGAGGCCTACCAGGGGCTGCAGCATGTATAAAGCCACCCTTGGGAAGCCTTCCAAAATGACACCACAGGACTGTTACTGCCGCCTGGGTAAGGTGGTGCCTGCACCACTTACTAAGGTATAGGTTATTTGGTTTTGTGTGAGAGGGTGCCTATGCATGAGCAGGAGACCCCTCTGCAGCCTTCGGAACCTATTTTCTGGGTCTGTTCTGTTATGCAGCCAGACCATATACTCTTACGTGCATTATAACCTTGTGGTAAATGCTAATTTTGGGATGGCTGCACGGAAACATATTGTGTTTGGTGTCAAACATGTTGGAATACTACCCCCTGCCAGTTGTGGCTGCAGGGGGTAGAATTCCATCTTTATAGAGGGAGAGATATGTACACACCGGTAAACACGGTACCAGTTTAAAAGAGCCATGCCATCACAAAATGGATGCTGCAGCCACAGACATGAGTCTGGCCTCCTGCTGCTGACCAAAACTCGGGCAGAGGAGGCCTGGACAATGGGTTTCCTATCACAGGCCTTAGTGGATTGGGGCTGGATGGGTGCACTCTGAGAGTGCTTTGAAGTCTGCACTGGGGGCACATTTGGTGTCCCTGCGCATAGCCCAGTTCAAACCAGTTGCAGGGGCTACCAGCCCCTGCTCTGGTGTAAAACTGGACAAAGGAAATGGGTGTAGCCACCCCTCTTTCCAACCCCTCCCATAAGTGGGGCCCTAGAGTTAGTCCAACCCCTTTCTTAGGTATAAGTTAGGAACCCCTGGCAACAGGACTTTAGATATCCCTGGACGAAACTCCGCAACTGAATACTGGAACTTCAACGCTCTACTCAAGATTAGAGGACTGAAGAATCTCCCTTGGAGTCAAGGGGCTCCCCTGCTTGGCAGGCACCAACAAAGCATTTGGTGGTAATCATCTCCGAAGCTATCCGACGGACTCCGAAGTACCTGCAGCCCAGGAAGAGAATTTACAGACTTCTCAGAGGCCGACCCGAGTCCCCAGCAAAGCTGAGACCCGCAGCCCTTGTGAGTGACGTGGAACCAGAACTCCTGGGCACTGTGCACATTTGCAAGTGCATCAGATTCTGAACTTTCTTTGAGGCTGTGCATTGGGTTACTTGTAGCCCAAGCCCCGAGCACCTTTTGCACTGAAGATTGCTGGCCTACACTCCACAAGTGTTCTGTGAGCCAGTTCTGTGTGCTACCCCTCGAAGCCTCTTCGCTATCCCTGGTCCGTCGACTGGTGGATCCCTACGAAGGCAACTCTGATTTTCCTTGGGCTTCCCTGGTTGCTAAAGACGTGGTGAGTCCCTCGGACCTTGCTGGTCTGCACCGAAGCATCTTTCTCCTTTCTGCGTGGGTTGCTGCTGCCAAGGTTTGTTGGGTCCAATCTGGGCACCGACACCGCAGCACTCGACATCCTTTGTGGGACAACTCAATTCCAGATCTTGGTTGTCGTTAACGCCTCCTGGTCCTCGTGACTGAAGAGTCAAGCTTCACCTCTTTCACCTGAAACACCCAACATCGGAGGGCATTCGACTATTGTGCCCCCTGGTCACTGGCTAGTGACCCAGACTCTGTCTCCTTTGCTTTCAGGTTCTTCTCATCTTCGATCCAGGCTTGGATCCATCCGGACACATTCTCCTTCGACGGCAGTGGCACTTTGCAGTAGATCGCCATTGACATCAAAAAGCGATTCCTGACTCCAAAAGACACCTATGCACCCGGCTTCCTTGGGTGAGGTAACTCGAGTACTCCTGTGCTCCCGTGGGTGCTGGCCCTAGACCCCTTAAGTCTAAAGGGGTTTGCTGAGAGTCCTCCTCCAAGTTTCCCCATGCCTAATGCCATGGGCATTGCGGCAAAAAATCTGGTTGTCTGGTTTAATGACAATCTGACCTTCTCTACCCAGGTCAAAAAGCTGACAGGGACCTGCTTTGGTACACTAAAAGCCTTGAGGAAGTTATTGCCTCTTCTTCCTAGACCTACCAAAGAAACGGTTGTCCGTGCATTGATTTTGTCTCGGTTGGATTATGCCAATGCACTCTATGTGGGCTTTTCTTGCTACCTTCTTAACAAATTGCAGGTCATACAGAACTCGGCTGCTAGACTCCTGCTGGGTATATCTCACAGATTTAGTCTGATTGCCCATTTGCATTCTCTGCATTAGCTACCAGTGGATTTGCGAATGCAATTCAAAACCCTGGTTATTGCCTAGAGGGACTTATATGGCTGGGATCCTTCCGACCTCCAGAAGAGGTTTGTTTTTTACAATCCTATGAGAAAGTTGCGGTCATCCTTTCAGCTCCTGATGCAGACCCCTAGTTTCAAATGCCATGGGCTAGGTGGGAGTTCCTTTGTGCGCAATGCTGCTTTGGCTTGGAATGCTCTCCCCCTGACCTTACGCAGTATTCAAGACTCAGTGATTTTTAAAAAAAAGTTAAAAACTCTCCTCTTTGGATAGTGCCTCGGTTAGTGGTTCCTCTTCCTGATGGCACGCCGGTACACTCTTCGGAGTATCTGTGCATGATATAAAAATGGATTTAATATAAAAAGTGACCTTAAACTTTAAATTTCCAACCGCGACTTTCCCCATTGAAGTTAACGGCTATTCGCGGCTGTGTTCACACACTACACGCTTCCCCAGTGGGTCCCCTGTGTCACTACCTTGGGTGGTTCCTGATGGCCCCAGCACTTCTACAGGCTTTAGGCCTTGTGTCTTGTCAAGTCATGGTTCTAATACCACTTTATTGATATATTGTTTGGTACGCCCCTAGGGCTCAACGTATATTGTGCAAATTTACTGTGTGTTATTAAGTGTAACTTGTGTGTTTTGACCTCTAGCCTCATAAAAAGACTAGTAGAGTGTGTTTAGAATAAATACATATATTTAATATATACCTGGTGTGGTTCTCCTTTCATTTGGTCATTCACGAGATTATAGACTGGTAAAACAAACTGCTTTACATTCCTTCAAGACTTATCCTGAAGGCTGCTCTCCACAGCTACCACTAGGATAGCTTTCAATAAAGGTTGTCTTTAACCTATGACCTCTAAGGGGCTGTGTGGACTGGTGCAAGGTGCCCAATATAACTAGTAGACAGTTTATTTCAGACCAACTTCTCACACCACGTATTAAACTACACTTCTAACCTTCTAATAAAACAAGTTTGTACATTACCTAACAATGACCTAAATAGAAATCGACACATATATATTAACGAAAGGAAAATATTTTCTGCACATCCATCATTCAAATTCTTTAAAAATACTGCATCTACATATATGAATTCTTCATTACACTACAAAAACGAATCCTGTGTTAACAGTGATCTTTCTGTCAGTAGAAACATTTTGCGGAAATATATGAAAACCTTGTATGCAACTTTTATTGGTTATGAAAAACGTTCATGGAAAGATCAAGAAAAACATATTTTATGCATGTTTAAGCAATTCTAGTCGTCAGCTTTCAGTCAGTGTTACTTTAGCCATTTGAGGCCTAGTATGTATAAATGTGATTGCTTTCTACATTTTCCACATTTTAAACGTGCTGTTTTTCATTAAGCCTTGCACAATAATACTGCACATTTATTATAAAGTTTATTATTTAGCATTTTATAAAAAAACGATATATAATGTGTGTTCAAGTCTCTATGGGTCAGGACCAGAGGAGTGCTTTCGTACAGGAATACTTCTCTCGCACAGCTGCTCTCAGCATTGCCTTGGCTGAAGAGAAAGGATTTTAGAATCCATAGAGGGGACAGCATTAGGAGTCCTTACAGCCAGTGTGAATCCAGGCCTATAAACACCACACAGTCTTTTTCCCAAATAATTAAATCATTGGTTACTGTTTCTATGGCCTGTGGTGCCAGTAGTTCAGAAAATCATTGCTTTTACAGCTGCTTTTGCAGGTAACGATCAGTTATTTGTTATGCAAAAATAACTGGGTTTTGTTCTTGTATGTGCAATAGAGTTTAAACTCGTTGACAAACTCTGGACTGAAGGGAGCATTTACTCCGTAGGCAGGGCATTTTTATTTTACCGTGTCTTGTTCTAAAGTGGTAGGTATCGTTCAATTCTGAATGGGGCCACCAATATGTGGCGCATTGGGCGTTTCTAGGCTCTTCTTTTGTTGAGATGAACTAACGCGGACTTGTGAAACACAGGGCGGAGGGCGCGCCCTGGCACCTGTCTGTGTTCCTTGAAAAGACTTTGGAGAAAATTAACATTCCAGAGCGACGGTTTTCCAGTCCCACTTGTCGCTTTTCACATCAAAGCATTTACATTTAGAACTCGAGCATCAGATTGTGAGGTGAATACAAATGTCTCGAAGCAAGTCTTTTGTCTCACAGAGCTAACACGCACCTGTGAAACAGAGGACAGTAACGGGCGTTGCGCCCTGGTTCACCCAATATGTAGCATCGTCTTTCCCTAGTCTGTGAAGTACGCCATGATGTAGCCTTAGCCATGCATCACATATTTACTGCATTTTATTTTGTATTTTATACAGCGCAGCTATTCCTGAATAATGGGTATCGGTGCGCTTTACGGAACAAATACAAATAACTATTTATCTTTACAGTACATAGTTACCAATGAATAAATGTCTGCTCCAATTAATTTGGATTCAGTAATCTTTCATTGGCATAATTTGTGGGCTATGAAGGGTTGCCAGAGTTGCACTGCAGTAGTTTGTGTGATTGTTTCCAGTCTCTATTACAAGGGAATAGCCTGGTGCTCAGCTGCCTTTTCTGGTAGCAAGCAAAGTGTCTTACATTTCACACTTGTGGTATTCGCAATGATATTCGTTTTTTGCTTAATTCCAAATTCTCGACATTTCGTTAATTATGCGAGCAGAAAGAAAATTCTGCACACCCCTAGCTAAGAAATCAGGAATCCAGTGTAGTCGGCGATCACGTGAAGCTGGCGATCCACTACATCTTGTGATCCTAAGAAATTTGTGATCTTTTCTGTAAACTGCAATCCTGTACACTTGGCGAGCCTGTAGGCAAACCTATATAGCCAGTTATCCTGTATAATGTAGTGCTCTTGTGAAGCAAGTGATCCTGTCAGTCAGTGATCCTGTACAATCTGTAATCCTCTGTGCAGTCAGTAATCCTGTGAATGTTGGGATTCTGTAGCCAGCATGCTCCAGGCGAAGCTTAGCTTGGCCACGTTTTGTAATGGTAGGTTGTCACTTGTGCTACAGCGCACTGCTTTGAAATGCATCACCTCTGTGTACCAGTCAACACGGAATGGCACTGAACTCATCACACTTGGGATTACAAAAGATGTACTTTTAAAACAATTACGCATAGCTTTACCTTTTGGTTTGTGTGTGTAGTGGAAATTTATGAGGCTTATTTAAACCAAACTTCAGTGCATCCTACTTGACGACTAGAACGGAGGGAAGACTGTCAAAGGAGGATTCCCTTTTAATATTTATAAGAAATGTGGTTTTCAATAACCAAGTAATTGACTCAGAGGTCAAGGAGTTATGTGTTCATCTCCCATCGAGGGACGTAAAAGCCTCGTTGTACAAGGACTCACCTATGGAGAGATTTGCACCAACTGCTTTTCAAGTAAGTGGAGAGATCTGGCTGATAGCTGTAGTCAAGTTCTGTCTTTAAACAGTGTAAATCTTTGGAAAGATGAATTGTCGCTGATTCTCTAATCTTAAGGTTACATATTTAGGGGCAGATTTACATGGACTGCAGCATCCCTGCATATTAGCAGGGATGCGCCAGTACCGATGCGACATGCAATTCTACCCTTGTGCCACCACGGATGTGTTGCATTTACAATGCGGCGCACCGTGGTGGCACAAGGGTAGAATTATGCGTGTCGCACCAGATGGCGTAAGGGCGGCCCGTTGCTGGAGTCGTGTCGCAAGCAGACGCAACTCCAGCAATGTTCATGGACCGCCTATACCTAGTGTGCTGTGCCACTCCATATGCCTGCTTCAAGAAGGCCTAAGGTTTTGTCGCAGTGGCCTCTGAAAAATGACTCATTGAAATCTTGTAGATTTCACTGCATCACTTTTATGAGGCTTTTTCCGACGGAACGCCCACCCTGCATACATTAAACCTGAGTCAGGTTTAATGTGGCGCAGGGCTTTACAACGTGACGCATCTCCCTAGATGTGTCACGTTGTCAATGTCTTGCAACGTGGTGCATGGTTTAAGCCGCGGCTGCGTCACAGAAGTGACGCAACGGCTGCGTAAATGTGTTGCATGGGGCTTGGAAATCTGCTCTGATTTTATTGCCAGCCAGTGAGGTGCTTTTGAGGTGTGCAGCAGGGCGACCATTCGAACAGCAACTTTCTCTTTCTCAAGTGTTGCGCAGTAAAAAATATTACTATGATCAATGAATAACTTCCGCCTCTCTTCGAAGTTTGGAAACTGGGAAAAGTTCAAGGCTCTTTTCAAGTGCATGTGTTGCAGATACCTTCCTTATTCAGGTTAATTAGAAACGAAAAAGTAGATTTTAGAAGGTGTAACATGGGGAGAATCAGAGTTAAATAAACAGACAAATCCAAAAATAACAATTATTAGTCTCACTCCTTGCATAAAACCTTTTTTCTATGACTTTGCTCATCATTTTCTTCCCAAAATAATAAAAATCTTAAATGCACGAGATTAGGTCAAATTGTGTTCATTCAGACACACTCCTAGAAGTAAGTTTATTCACATTGGAAATTGTAGTTGACCAATTGCTAATGGTTTCACTTGAGCCAAGTTGTAAGCACTACATATGCTCAGAAGAAAAAAAAGCATTGTAGCTCTGTTGATAAACGGAAAATATCATCCAAAACCCACAGACACCAGCAGACCCCAGTCACCATTCCATGTGTAAAGCACTTTAAAAGAGGACTCAGGGGCCTAAAACATAGTTACATAATGCCCCTGGAATTGGAAAATCTGATGGAGCTGGGGCTGATGACCTGACCAAGGACACTGCACTACTCTCCCTCTGACCAAAGCAGGGTTCTGAGAGACTCAACGTTAGTCCCACTCTACTGGAGAGGTGTGCATGCAATACAGTACCAGTCAGGCCCTGCTCTGCAATGATCAGAGCGCACCCATCAAGAGGAGAGCGCAATGGCTGGTCTACATTTTTTGCAAAGACGCTGGCATCAAGGAGAGCCAGCTTTGCCTCACCAGAGCTGTGCATGGACACAAAAAAGGACACGCTGTATTTGATCTCTTGCCCTGTGGGTTCTGCTGACCTCACTGTCATAATATTAGAAAAAATGCAGGAACTCAGCCTTGCACTGGATTGTAAAGTCTGGTTTTCCCTGGTTCTGATGACAATCATCCTAGTGGAGAGGAGTTATAAGAGGACCCAAGTGTCAAGGGTTCTCTTTCGTCTCTTAATGACACACTGGGGTTGATTACCATGGAAAATGTGCTGCTGCTCTGTCTGCAATGGTTGTCTAGCCTGCTCTAGATGTGCAGCTGCCCAAAGACAGATGGATTTCTTGAGCCAGCAGATTTCTTCATGTACCCGTGTCCTCAAACTGCGAGAAATCAGGAGAACAAAGAGTTCACACTGCATCGTATGCCATCCACACTCACAGTCCTTTTGTCAGTCATGCTGTGGCAACCGGCTGTATAACTTTTCTGCTTATACCCTTGCCACTAGGTGAGTGCACACAGAGAATTTGATAAGTCTACCCTCAGCCCACTGGGATGCCTACTGCCAAGCGCGAATTGTAAAGGAGCGCGCACTTAGGACCCGGGCCCCCGGGTCCCGCCGCCCAGCCACGTAGGTATAGGTAGGGGACGGACGGCTCGCCCAACTGGCGTCCGGCCGTCAAGTGCTTCCGCCTCAGGGGGGGAGTGACGCACATCCGGTGCAGCAAGGGGCGGAGACCTTTAGCCTTTTTAGGGTAAAGTGCCCATGGCGGGCGGCCCCGGAGTGCGGGCAAGAGTCCGGAATGTCGTCGAGGTTGGTCGGCGCAAGGGAGAATTTGCCAAGTAGCGCTCAGTGAAGGGCCGCTTGTATCACTGGTCTCCAGTGAGGTGAGGTATCACAGGGATGGAGAGCAGCTACCGGACAAGGTGAGGTGGCGAAGAGGTAAATGGGCCAGGTTGTGCTCAGTGAAGGGCCGCTGGTACCACATTCCACATCTAAGGGTCTCCGTAAGGTTATGTATCACAAGGATGAGTGCAGTCATCAGAGGTTCACATACCTAGATTAGAGGATTTTGATCTTTCATTCAGGGCGCAGTTGCAGTCAGAATCTGCTTGGTTAGGGGGATTGTTCCCATTTGCCAGAATCGCCTGGTCGGCCGTGATATCATGCGCAAAGGGGTGCTCAGTGAAGGGCCACTTAAGTCAAGTCCCACACAGCACGATCTCTGAGGACGCAATGTATCACCACGATGGAGTGCATTTATCTGACTGGGGCACGGATACATGGATCAAAGGACGTTGAGCCATTTCATACGGAGCGCAGGTGGGGAGGCTGTCAGACCCGAAGGCCTTGGCCACCCTTGTGGCGGTAAAGAGACCTGCGAACAGTGACATTGACTTACAGAATGGAGGGGAGTCCGCCTTGCGTACTCCTGAGGCCAGCACTGAGGGGAGAGACGGTAAGCTCTCCCGGGGAAAAGTGACCACCGGCTGGGGAGGCTAGGGCGACAGATTACGAGCCTCCTGGGTCCCTGGGCAGCCTGGTGGTCGGGGGTGGGCCCCGGTAATGGCAGACAAGGATCAGAGGTGGGGGCCCACCGCTCAAGGGCGCAGGCGCGCTGCGCCTGCGTGGTAACCTCATTTTGAGGGATGCAACCCTGGAGGCCCCTTGGTGCTGGGGAGATAATAGTCTTGCAAATCATGAATGTCAATATTAAAAGTGTGATGTAATTTTGAAATATGCAGTTGATTTGCCTTGTCATGTTTATGAAATGTTGATATTAAACATGGCCGTTTTTTAACCCACACAAATCTCCTTGGTTGATTTAACTGTGGGGTACTGTATGCCAGGGGAGGCGGGGCTATGCTGGGGGATCCGGGTCCTATTCCCAGTAGAAGGATCCACAGAGACAATCAGACTATGTTCCAGAGAAATATCCAAGTTGTTTCCCGATCTATAATGCAGCATTCTGTTTAGGTCCCTGTTTGCCCTCAGAATCATGCTTGAAGGGGCACATTGCTTCTACCTCTCATTCTGCCTTTGGACCCTCTTGTTAGCTACTATTATTTACATCTTGAAACATTTTTTATTTGTTCAGTAAAGTTTGCCTTTCCTACCTGCAGCTGCATATCTTGCCCACTGCTCGCCGTTTGTGTGCCTTCTTTGCTGCTTAGGTACCAGGTTGCTCCTCTCACCATTACAGTTCTACAACGATTCTGCCACTGCTGCTGTCTCCAAATTGTACAACTTACTGCAGATCTGCCCCATATCTAAGAAATACTACAAGTTCCAACCTGCAACAACTGTGATCACTGTAGTGCCTGAAGGCTGGAACATCAAGTGCATTCCTGGGGAGGAGAACAGGTACTTGCTGCTCTGTGGTGGGCTTTTTAAAGCTCACAGCACTGTTACAGAAACCTTTGCCAACTCACAGGAGAAGGCAATAAAGACTTCGTACACAAAACCGCTCTTCCATCGGACAGCTTCATAGCAGTTAAATATTCCATTGCATGATCAAACTGGACAAATGCAAGTTCATCTTGGTCTCTGAATCTCTAAAGCATGGGTACTCACAAACTTTATCTTGGGGGCCAAATTTACAGTGTGGTTTGTGGCTGAAGGACGCACCGGTGGGGGAGGGGTCAGTGGGGGAGGGGGGCCGGGCTAGAGCAAAAAAAAACCTGTGACCATGAGGTTGAACACAGGTACCTGCAGCGGACGCCTCTGTCCACTGAGCCACCAGACCTGGCATATTTTGTCTGTCTGCCCTCTGTCTGTCTGTCTGTCAACCTCTGTCTCCCTCCCTCTCTCTTATCTCCCTCCTCTGTCTATCTCCCTCCCTCCCTCTGTCTATCTCCCTCTCACTGTCTCCCCCCTCTGTCTCCCTCCCTCTGTCTCCATCCCTCTGTCTCCCTCCCTCTCTCTATCTCCCTCTCTCTGTCTCCCTCCCAACTGTCTGTCTCCCTCTCTCTCCGTCTCCCTCCCTCGCTCTATCTCCCTCTCTCTGTCTCCCTCCCAAATGTCTTTCTCCGTCTCCCTCCCTCTGTCTGTCTCTGTCTCCCTCCCTCTGTCTCTCCCTCCCTCTGTCTCTCCCTCCCTCTGTCTCCCTCCCTCTGTCTCTCTCCCTCTGTCTCCCTCCCTCTGTCTCCATCTCTCTGTCTCCCTCCCTCTCTCTGTCTGTCTCTCTCCCTCCCTCTGTCTCCCTCCCTCCCTATGTCTCCCTCCCTCCCCCTGTCTCCCTCCCTCCATCTGTCTCTCTCTCTCCCTCCCTCTGTCTCCCCCCCTCTCTCTGTCTTCCTCCCTCTCTGTCTCCCTCTCTCTCCGTCTCCCTCCCTTTCTCTATCTCCCTCTCTCTGTCTCCCTCCCAACTGTCTGTCTCCGTCTCCCTTCCTCTGTCTTTCTCTGTCTCCCTCTGTCTCCCTCCCTCTGTCTGTCTCTGTATCCCTCTGTCTCCCTCCCTCTGTATCTTTCCCTCTGTCTCCCTCCCTCTGTCTCCCTCTCTCTGTCTCCCTCCCTCTCTCTGTCTGTCTCTCTCCCTCCCTCTGTCTCCCTCCCTCCCTTTGTCTCCCTCCCTCCCCCTGTCTCCCTCCCACGGTCTGTCTCTCTCTCTCCCTCCCTCTGTCTCCCTCCTTCTCTCTGTCTTCCTCCCTCTCTGTCTCCCTCTCTCTCCGTCTCCCTCCCTCTCTCTATCTCCCTCTCTCTGTCTCCCTCCCAACTGTCTGTCTCGGTCTCCCTCCCTCTGTCTGTCTCTGTCTCCCTCCCTCTGTCTCTCCCTCCCTCTGTCTCCCTCCCTCTGTCTCCCTCCTTCAGTATGCACTTCGTATCCTGGGGTCTGCAGGGTGTACACTGCCTCCTGTGCAGTGTACCATTCGATGTGTCCCCTGATCTGAGCATTCATTGTGTGCTCGGACCTCTGAAGCATAGGTTGTATATCTCGTGCCGCAAACACTGTTCATGGTGCTGTGTCATTACTGTGAGGCAGGCTTGTTATGAATCCCACACTGTGGCATGTGTTTCATTCTCTGGACTTGGATTCTGAATGTGCCTCTGTGTGTCATGGTCTTCGTGTGTTGTCATCTGAACATCTGGCGGCACAGTATGTGTTAGCTGTCCCTTGCTCTCAGTCTGTGCTGTGTGCAACGCGATTGTGCTGCATATTGTTCACTGAATATATACTCTGTGCTATACATTGCATGTTGTGTACTCGGCCTACCTATGGATTTTCTCTATTTGCCACATAATCAAACATGTTGCATAATTTACAGGTTTCAACATAAGTTGAACATTGACAACGTCTATATGCCTGGCCTTGGCAAATTGACTAATTTTATTTGCAATCGTATCTAGTGTGTTGACGAGAAACTCTGCT
Organism: Lissotriton vulgaris; assembly: GCF_964263255.1. Lineage (NCBI taxonomy): Eukaryota > Metazoa > Chordata > Amphibia > Caudata > Salamandridae > Lissotriton > Lissotriton vulgaris. The sequence goes on from NC_141691.1 coordinate 497,351,086, forward strand.
CTATGGGGTCCGGCGATTCCCTTATCCTTCTGTCTCCCTCCCTGCTGTCTTCTGTCACCTCGCCCCGAGCGTGTGACAGCCTGGGCTGAGACAGCTTTCAGGCACACACAGCGGCACCCGAGTACTTCACAGGTCTTTAAAAAGACAATTTACATGTTAATGAGGCCTTGTTCTATTTCACCTCTTCTTAGGCCCCTGCAGCTGCACTGTGACTATTGCTGGAATCACCCTGGAATCGCCGGACCCCCTTAGAGATGAGTTTCTCGGCAACCGGCGGTGTTTGCTGACACTCAAAAAAACAAAACAAAAACACATGTACAATGCAGCAAGGTCCGCGGGCCGCCACGGTAGGCTTGCCGGGCTGCCACCAGCCCGCGGGCCGTACTATGAGTACCCCTGCTCTAAAGTATACGTACTGCAATTGCTCCAAATGTGTCAGCCACATGAATAGCTGCATCTATAATTTGGGACCACATACCAACCACTGTCAAATCTGAAACTAAAAAATCTGGAAGATGGCACCAGACCGGACTAGTTGAATATTGGCCAAGACACCACACTGGGACCTCACACCTGCACCAAATTGTTTTTATCAAAATTCTCTTGTTTTAAAAATAATATATTTTTCTAAAAATCTTTTTATCCGAAGGTATGAGCTATCAATGTACTTTTGTAATGGTTTTAATTAACCTAAAACAATAAAATTACTTACTTACACTGTCAAATCCCAGATTCATTGCATAACACCCTATTATTTCACTCCCTTCTTTTTCTTGCTAAGCTAAATTTAGATTAGCCAAGCAAAGGCATTTCCCGGGGTGGTCGAAAGTAATGAGAGAGCAAGTAATTAAAGGGCCCTTCCCCCATAAGGTCTTGTGAGCTACACACAGAGATTTAAATTGTATTCTTTCAGAAAATTGGCAGGCAGTGTAAGATCTTCAAAGCCAGCTTAGCCTAGTGAGTTTTAGGAATACTGAGTAGCAACTGAGCAGCACAGTTCTGACCGACTGGAAGTTTCCTTATCGTTGATTTAGGCGCTCCCAGATAAAGGGAGTTCTCGTAGTCCAAACGAGAGAGGACTAAGGCCTGGACCATAATTCTCCTTGCCCTCTTGGGAAGGAGAGGTAGAACTTTCTGAAGCAGTCTAAGGTTGCCATAGCAGGCTCCTGCCATCTGCACTGCTTGGTGGTCAAATTTAAAGGACTTGCCCAGCCAAACACCTAAGCTTTTAATTTTGGTATTGGGAGTCGGGGCAGGGTCAATACAAATTGACCATACATGTTTGAGATCCATATTAGGCGAATGGGCCAAGAGCATTAATTCCGTTTTTTTTCCCATTGAGCCTAAGATAGGAGTGTTCCCTTGATAACGCCACTTTCTTTAAACAGGATTCCAGGTCAGATGGAGAGTTCTGAAGGTGGTTAAGAGAAGCCACCAGCTGTGTATCGTCAGCATATGTGACCAATTTATTCCTGTATGGCAATTTTTTTTATCTGCAAGCGGTCTCGTGTACACATTAAAAAATGTGGGCCTCAAGGACGAGCCCTGGGGCACTCCACAGCTGAGCGATAAGCTCCTTGATGTGATATCTCCTGCCAATACCTAGAATGTTCTGCCATCTAAGTAGGGCCTTAGCCATGTAATAGCGCCACCTGAGACTCCGGCACTACTAAGTCTTTTGAAATAATATCAAATTGACTGTGTTGAATGCAGAACTTAAATCAAGGAGGATGATGGCTACTGCTCCTCCTTGATCAAGAATTGTCTTAGATTCTTCGACTATGGCAAGAAGAGCAGTTTCTGTTCCATGGTGAGGGCAAAAACCGGTCTGGCAATAGTCAAAAGATTTTGGGTTTCAAAAACTTTTGAGAGGATTGTACTAACATACTTCTCTAAGATCTTGAGGATCCCTGGAAGCAGGGAGATGGGACGATAGTTACACAGGGCACCTGGATTTAGGCATGGCTTTTTGAGTAGAGCCTTCACCATGGCGTCCTTCCAGGAAGCTGGAACTTGTCCGGACGAGATAGATAGATTTATCACCACTAGTATGATTGGGAGTACTATTTCTTTGGCTTTGCGTAAGAAGTGAGCCAGATTGCGTAAGAGGGGAGCCAGATTTTATTTGGGAAAACATTTCCAATAAAGGATTCAGATCATAATTGGAAGTTTCCTCCAGTAAATGCTCAGTGGGAGTAGGGGGCTTATCCATTACAAGAAGATCATTGGGACATGGGTAGCCAGGAAAAGCATTCTATATATCATTAATTTTTCCACAGAAAAATTCAGCGAGCTCATTACAACGAGCTGAGGGGACATCGTGTAGGGTACCTGCAGAAGGGAGCTCTAGGAGGTTCTTCGCAAGGCGGAAGATTTCCAGAGGTGTGTTAGCTCCTAAATTAATTTGTTTTTCCTCATAATAGAATGCTTGTGATTTTTTATTTCAGTTTGGTAGAGTTTTATAGACTCTCTGTATTTCTGCTTACTCAATTCATTGTAGTCTTTCCTCCATTTTCACTCCAGTCTTTTATAAGCTTGTTTAAGTGATCGAAAATTAGGCAAGTAGCCCAGTGGCATCTCCTGGTCACCCCTGAGTGACATATACACTTCCCCTCTACTATCAAGTACTCCTTTTCAGGAATCCACGTTTGGTTTCTTATGGACACTTTCTCCTCTTCCAGCAGAAGCACTTTCTTGAAGTCCTCCATTGGGTTTGACAGTGGTTTCTGATGCCACTTCACACCTATGCATCAGGCTTCCCTGGGATAGGTAACTTGGGTTCCACGGTATCCACAGGTGGGATAGCTCTCCAACCTTTTGTCTTCCACTGGGTTTCTTCAGGGTCTGCTGGGAAAGGTCCCTAACCCTTAAAAATCCAACTGGGACTTGCACATAGACCTGTATGGAGAACACAGTGGTGTTTATACAGTGCACACACTCTCCCTGGGGTCCCTATCTACTTACCTCGGGTGGTTCTGTGGGTCCCCAGCAATTCTACGTCACCTCAACATCGTCGTCACTCGAGTCGTAGTTCTTATACCAGTTTATTAGTGTATGGTTTGCCCCCCCTGAGCCCACCGGGTATTTCGTGCTATTTACTGTATTACTTTGCTAAAGTATTGTGTGCATTGTCTTTATCTTTGTGTTGGAGATATTGGAACATACTAGAGAGTATTATATAATAAATACATCTTTTTATAAGTACTTTGGGGCAGATTTATGTTATTTGGCGCATCCCCAGGGATGCGCCAGTTAATGTGCGCCACAGTGCGCCACAGCTAGCCACCCATGGTGCGCCGCATTAACAATGCGGCACACCATGGTGCAAAAACGGCACAGAGGCGTCACACATCTGTGCCGGAAAGGTGGCGCATTGCTGGAGTTGCGTCGCAAGCGCGACGCAGCTCCAGCAAGGCTCGGGGGTGCCCCATCTTCACAATGCTGCGTCAAGACCTATGCCTGCTTCAAGCAGGCGCAGGGTTTTGACGCAGCATTGGCCTGAAAGTGACTGAGTGAAATCTCAGAGATTTCACTCAGTCACTTTCAGGAGGCGTTCCTGCGCAGGAACGCCCCCCACCCCCCTCTGCGCAGGAACATCTCCTTATGGCGCAGGGCTTCACAACGTGACGCATCTCCTAGATGTGTCACGTTGTAAACAGGGCGCATTGTTTGCACCGCCGTTGCATCAAATAAAGTGACGCAATTGCGGCACAAAGAGGCACAAGGGTATCATAAATCTGCCCCTTGGTGTGTTTTTTTTCTTCATTTAATCTAATTGTTTTCTAGTAAAACTAGCTGCTTTCCACTCCTTCAAGACTATGCCTGAAGGCTGCTCTCCACAGCTACCACTTGGATAGCTTCATAAGGTTGTCTAAGACCTCTTAGATCACTATAAGGGTTGTCTGGACTGGTGCAAGGTGCCCACTTACATTAGTGATAACAGACTTCAAGAGGTAGCCCATCAACCCTAAAGAGACCAGGGTAATAATCTGTATCAAACAACAATGTCTCAAGGGTGTCGTTTACAAGGGGCAATTATGCATATATGTGTGTCGACACAATTATTCAAACACGATTTAAACGTTACATGGAAAACAAACCAGGGAAACAATTTTTTATAATTGCAGACTGTATTTCATATAGTAGACACATTGGACATATTATCTTCATATGTTCAAGCACATGAGTCAGTAGCACTGGGTTACATTAAATGGCATGTAACCAACAAAATACTGTGCATAAGTGCTCGTGAAGTGTAATGGTGGCGCAAGTGACACATGACGTGGTATAAACAGTGAGGGAGATAGGCACAACAACAAGTGAGATAAAACAACGATTTACATGTTCAGGATACCATAACAATGAATTACAAGAGCAATTGAATTAGATATATAGGGTATCCGTGGGTATGGGCACCAAGAGTTTCACTGTGGGAGTCGACAGTGTTTCGGCCTGCAAAAAGTCTTAGGCCATCATCAGGACCAGGTTACATTGGTTCAAATGGCAGTGTGATGGTACCCGGGAATCAATGATCCAGGTAAGTTTGCAGTCCTTGCAGAGCTTGGGACCTAGAGAATGCTAATGAAGAGCTTCAATCAGGAGGAGATTTGTAACTCGAAAAGGAGGACGTCGGGCAGCCTTTGGGTCTATCAAGCTGTCTGGAAAAAATCAGGAAACACCGGCAGAAGTCAGGCTGTGTACACAGGCTGACTTCTGCCGGCGTTTCCTGATTTATTAAATATTGCATTTTAGTTCTGTACCGGGTTGTGGGTTTATAGGAGAATAGGGTGGGAAGTAATTTAATTATAATAAATAAACAAATAATTTTAAATAATTAATATTTTTATATAATAATTTATATTGTTAATTGTGTTAATTAATTCGTTATTAATTTGTTATTAATTCGTTATTAATTATTCATTGGTAAATATGTTAATTGTGTCATTTTTTAGGAGCAAGTTGCCGATTTATATTGGAGTAGGACAGGAAGTAATTTAATTGTAATTAATTAATTAATAATTGTATTAGTTAATATTTATGTATTTACTATTTTATTTTGTTAATTGTGTTAAATAATTTGTTATGAATTAGTTAACAATTAGATATAAATTATTCATTTGTAAATATGTTAATTGTTTACATTTTTCAGGAGCAGGTTGTGGGTTTATTAGGGAGTAGGGTGGGAAATAATTTAATCAAAATTAATTAATTAAAAATGTTATTGATTAATATTTGTGTATTTAATATTTTATATTGTTAATTGTGTTAAATAATTTGTTCTTAATCAATTAATAATAATTAATTGGTAAATATATAAATTGTGTCATTAATTTAGGAGCGGGTTGTGGATTTATTGGGAAGTAGTGTGGGAAGTAATTATTATTTAATATATTTTTAAATATTGTTTATATAATTGTTGTATTTCTATCTAGGACCCTAATTCGATATTCCCGATTCATGCCCTTATGTGATTATAATTAATAATATCCTTATAAGAATCATATCCATATTCAGTAATAGCCCATGCAGTCCAAAGTACAGCACGGCTACTCCCATCGACTCCTAGAAAGCACAACACGTTCTTTAAACAAACCAAGCTTCCAGCAGCCCGGGAAATCCCCCTGCTTTTGTTTTGATTTGAACAAGAACTCCTGGAGTCCAGAAAGAACTGTTAGTTCTTAGTGACGTCTTATGTCCAACATTACGTCAAACTCAGCACCTTTCAGGTATAAATATACCAACAGTTACCTTAAGCAAAAACACGGTGGTTTGGAGCAGAGCGGCTATCTACTTGCCCGAGAGCCCAGCTGATGCGAGAGCCCACGGAAGCCGCCCCTCCGTTTGACGCACTGAGAGAGACGCTGTCTTTTTCTCCAGCTGAGAAAATCCAGCGCCGGTGTTTCCAGCCACCCTTGCGGGTTGCTGGGAGATCGAGTCCTGGAGAAAGAGATACCAGACCTCCCACATTCTATTACCAATTTACGGAGCTGACTAAACCCTTAAGAGAATTCTTGATTCAGATTCTTGGCAAAAACAATTTTAACCACCTTAACTTAAACTGCTACTTACTTACTCCTTCACAAGCATTAGGCTTAGGTCAGGTACACCGGGGTAGGCGTAGTTAACAGCACCAGTTGAGTACGTTAGTCAATGTTTTTATGTATGTATATATTTTATCCATTTTAAAGTACCATATGGCTTAGAAACCTTATCAATGATTTTACAGTATTATTTCATAATACTACTTTTACTGTACGCACTTTACTTCATGATAAGTATTGCAATTGTGGCAATTCATTTCTCTTGCATGAGAAAGAAGACTGCTCAATAAATACCACCTTTTATTGAAAACGCCCGTCTCTCTATTTCTCTGCACTCTGGTGAATCTAAGTATGCACGGTTGACTGAGTGAAATAGCTGCCTATTGTTTTCATACGACTCTAGAGATACACTCTTTTCTGAAGGAGCAAAGTTGTCATGTTTGTATAGTTGTCAGAAGCTAATCCCTTCTTGTCTAAATCCGGAGAGTTAACTCTTTCCTGAACATTCGAGAAAGTTTCTAGTGACCTCTGAGCTAGCTGGCAAAACTAATTAAGTCTAATATAGTCAGTAGAGACCTAGTCGACCTCAGTCCTACGTTTACACTGCTGTTTATATTATTCCAATGCGCAGAGCCTATTGGGAATATAGGAACTACACTACATGGCGCCCAACGTTTGGTAAGGCGATAATCTAACGCAAGATACTAGAGTTATGTTATGTTATGTTATGTTATTTATTCTTTTGTATAGCGCACGGCTACTCAAAAAGAGTGTCCCGGCGCTTTATTGGAGAAGGAAGGCTGCAACACAATAACATAACACCGATAAAAGAAAGGACAGAATGCAAAACAAGAACATACAGAGAAAACAGGCTACTGGGTAAACAACCAGGTTTTAATGCCTTTTCTAAAAGCAAGGAGGCTGGTAGCTCCCCGCAGAGCAAGCGGCAGAGAGTTCCACAACTGTGGCGCCAGCAATCCAAAAGAGCGGCCTCCCAGGCGAGCTCTCTTCACACGCGGGACAACCGCCAAAAACAGAGATTCCGACCTCAAAGACCTGGTCGGTTGATAGAAAACCAGCCTCTTTTGAAGGTATTTTGCTCCCACCGCGTGGAGAGCTTTATAGGCCAGAGTCAGAGCCTTGAAGGCGATCCGTTTCCGGATAGGAAGCCAGTGCAAGGTTTTCAACAGGCCCGATGCACTGGCCCGTCTATTTAATCCAAAGATAGCTCTCGCGGCAGCGTTCTGCACCACTTGGAGCCGCTGCAGCAAGTACTCTGGTAGGCCCAGGTAACTCAGTCGTGCTTTTTCACACAGAACCCTTTTCCCGTAAAAACTCCAAAAGACGTCTAGAGTGGGTGAAAGGTTAATATCCGCTGGAACTTAGTAGGAAGAGATTCCTATGTATTAGTTTTTGGTTTAGTCAACGTTGAAGGATACAGTGTTCCAAAATATTGTGCACCTAATCTTTGTTTCCTTGAAACTCGCTCTGCAACAAAAAACTTTCAGTCAATAAAAATTTCAGAAAGTGACGAAGAAAAGGAAAGAGCTAGAATAGCAACTCAACTCATAGAGGATGACACACCATCCAAGAAAATGACCCGAGTGCTATACTCATTCCGGTCAACGTAAGGAGAACTATAACTCTTAAACTTATAGAAAATGGACTGACATCACGTGGTGGTACAGTCATATTCGTGGTAGAGGCCCATGAATATCGGCAGACAGAGGTATTCTATTCATGGCTACGCTTTCCAGCAGCAAACGCTGTAACAAAAGAATTCCACTATTACAAAATAAAGGAACCTCCGGATATATACACTCCTTTCGAAGACGTTGAAATCCCTCTAAATTACCAAGAGCACCTGCTCTGGTTTAATGGCGCCCTATAACTTCAAAATCACATCACCAGGCACGGTCCACTAGGTAGACCAGGAGCAACGTGGCCGGTTCTAGCCAGCTACACACCACATACAGACATTGATAAAATGTCAGACCGAGAACTTTTAGCTCAGCTAAAACTATTAATTAAAATACATAGACAATTGGTCCAATATGTCATGCAGACTTCAACAGTCCAACCCTCAATTAATATTCCACAGCTGACCCCTAATCAGGGGAACACAAACAAAATTACACCACAGAACATACAATCATGTCTTGGTAAAGTACCTACAAAACGGGAACAAATTCCATTCTGGTTAGCACAAAAAATTACTCAAATAGAGGCAGAATTTCCAGATACTACTCCTACTGAGAAACACAGAATTCTGACTATCTGTCTTCCAATGGGGATCGAACCACATGTGGAAGACTGTGACACTTGGGGCATGGTCTTTGCTTCCATCTACACAAAAACACATGGTGTTCCATCCATGGCGGTTATACCAGATGCACTAAGACAGATTCAAAATCAATACGGTCCAGAACCTGCTTTAACTCTGGGTATGAAACTACTGAAAGACTTCAAGCAGGTCTCGGCTATATTATTACCCAACATAAAAGGAGAAGCAGCATCTGTGGGGATCCGCCAGAAATTGAAGGAAACAGATATAGCAGACCAACCATTTGAACTTGCCATAATCATAGAAAAATCCTATGAAGAACTAGGAAGAGATAGTTTGGGTGGGAAACCGGTAAAACCGCAACTAACTGAAAATCCTGAAAAAACATTTATTAAAAATAATTTAAATACTCCAAAAAAAGGGTTGGGAGGGTAATAAACAATCCACTCCCAGGGAAAAATGATTCCAGTCCAGAGGAAGGTCTCCTCAACAGAGAGAAAATTCTCCAGACCGAGGAAACAAGTCTCCCCAAAGGGAGCCCTCTGAGAAAAGATACAACGTTAGAAATAGGGATAATTTGAAAAAACCTGATAGATATCAAGATGTTGATACACGTCCCTCTCGATCTTTTCAGACTTCCTCACAGAAATCGGAAAGAAGAGGACGGTCAGAACACAGAAAAGAGCACTTCAAGTCCAAAGACAAGGAACCTGCTCATCAAAGTAAAAAACTACAATATCCAAGAAAGAAGGTAGCTAGTATTAAAATTAAACATGCCGAGGATACTGAGGACACAACTGAAAAATTGAGAGTGAGCCCAGACAATGCTAGACAGCGCAGCAGAATTGACCATAGCTCGCAAGATCCTGATGAATCTTCTGGAGACAGTGGACACGAATTAATACATTCAGGTGGAAACTGCAGACACGCGAGTTAGCGTGCCCCATAAACTATATGAAATAACATTACATATAGAGGGAGATAAAACTAGGAAAATAGAAGGTCTCTTTTGGGAGAATCTATCTAAAGGCAATGACATCCTGTTAGCTGAAAAAGACTGGCCACCAGAGTTTGTCAGGGAGTGCCCTCATGGCGAAGAAATGATTATGCCTGCCTTCTCAAATCATATTCCGATTCATAAAAAATACACATTGGCAAGAAAATGGGCAGGGCTCAAGCTCCTGCTTTATACAAAAATCATGCAGGATGGGATGAGGATTCGCCTCACCACAAAATCCAGTTAAAAAATCAGCCCACTGCACAAAGGCAGTACCCAGTTAAAGAAGAAGCTAAAAAGCAAGTCAGGGAGATCTTAGATCAACTTGAACATCAAGGGGTGATTGAAACATGCACCTCACAAATGAACAATCCTTTGTTTCCTGTCTCCAAGCCAGACGATTCATATCATCTAGTTTTGGACTACAGACACCTTAACTCCTGTTGTAAAACATTTGCAGTACAAAACTAACATAGTGCCGCACTAATGAATAACATTGTGCGCCAAAAATATAAAACAACATTAGATATCTTTAATGGATTCTTCTGTCAAAACATTGCACCTGAAAGCAGGTATTTGACCGCTTTCTCAATAATGGGGTCACAAAAACACTTCTGTCGACTCCCACAGGGATTCAAGAATAGCCCAGGATTATTCTCAGCAAGTGTAACAGAGTTACTACAAATATATGATGATGAGGCATTACCCTATGTCGATGATATCTATCTCACAGATGATGACCTGGAGACTCACTTAAAAAGAGTGAACACTATAATACTTGGGTTCGCATCAGAGGGTTACAAATTCAACCATAAAAAGTCACGAATTGCCCATCTAACTGTCCTGTTTTTAGGATATGAATTATCAAGTGAAGGCAAGAGCCTAGCTGACAATTTCTTAGAGAAATGTGCTGTACTCCAAGCACCAAAAACGCTGAAGAATTTACAATCAATACTAGGTTTCCTAAATTTCGGAAGAACACACATTCTAAATTATGCAGAGAGGGTTAAACCTTTCTATGAATTGATAAAACCAGATTTCAAACCAATCATTTGGACTCAGAAACACACAAGGATTTTGAGATCATTGCAAACAGACATGTTAGCTAAAACAAAATTACAAACTCGCGAAAACATATGCAATCTTGTAATCCGAGTCATCCCAGGAAGATGCGGAGTCACGTACCTGACCTCTAATGAGGGAGAAACTGTACCAATAGCTTACAAATCTCATTTCTACACACAAGCTGAAATGAAATTCAGTTCCACTGAAAAAAATCTGACTGCGGTTCAAACTGCCGTAGCAAAAGAAAGAGCCCTAGCACAAGGTAAACAAATAATAATCGTTACACCGGTACCTGCCTTAGAAGCAGTAACAAAAGCAAGCATAACAAATGCTAAAGCATTACATCCGAGATGGATACAATGGGTTAATTCTCTTGCTGCAACAGACGTAGTATACGAACTTGATCCTAATTTAAAAACACAAGAATTTCTCCAATATGAATATGAATGTCCTCTGCCGACTGAAATCCTGCCTCTGGAACATTACGGTGTATAATATATACAGACGGATCAGCACAACCCACAGATGGGGGTAAACAAGCATATAGTGCTGCATGCGCGATCGTTAAAGGTCCTTGGCACGAAGGGAAATTTAGACCAATGGTCACTAAAACTCAATCTTTAGGAGATTGTACAGCTCAGCGAGCTGAACTTCTAGCATTTAAGATGGCGCTTGAAAATACCGATCGCGAATTCCCAACACTAATAGTGTGCGATTCATATTACTGCGTTCAGTCTTATAATGAATACTTGCAGAACTGGGTTCAAAATGGCTTCAAAGATGCAAAAGGTGGCACAATCAAGCATAAAACGCTTTGGGAACATGTAGTTCTTTTACAGAAAGAACTACAAAAGACTCACATGATACATACACTGAGTCATCAACGTGCTGGCATTCACGTTGCTGGGAATTCATTGGCTGATAAGCCGCGAAGGCAGCTGTGCAAACGGCTCCCGTAGCTGCTATCACCCGGTCAAAAACAAAAATAGACAGCAATATAATGCAAGCTGTCAGTGCTTCAGTAAAAGAAGATAGAATAACACTCTCGAAAGGCTTTCCAGTAAAGTACTCATACATAACTGATGCGAATAATGTTCCTTTTGCTCGAATCCCTGGAGTGGGGGATAGGGCAATTCCAAACATTGAACAAAGGTTAGGACTAATTCTAGCGGCACACGAAGGGCTCGCTTCTGCACATGCTGGGGTTTCCGCCACAATATCGTTATTAAAACAAAGATATTGGTGGCCGTGCATGAGAAAAACAAACTAGGAACTATGTTCTAGAATGTGAAATTTGCCAAAGAATGAAAGTATCAACATTGAGATGACCAGCACAGACGCCCCTTCTAATCTCAGATAAACCATTAGCATGTGTTTACCTGGACCACTGTGGTCCCTTACAAAGGGATGGGAACTATAAATATATCATGGTCGCAGTGGATTCCTGCACGAGATTAATTTGGATGTGGCCCCAGCGCTCGGCTGACGCCAGAACTGTTATAAAAGATTTCCGAGTCTTTATCGGCACATACGCAATTGGCATGCTACATTCTGATCAGGGTCCTGCGTTTAGCTCTCGTGCTTACAAAGAGGCCATGAACAGCATGGGCATTGCATTGCGGTACTCTTCTCCCTTCCATCCTGAGGGAAATGCGGTAGTGGAAAGAAAAAACTGGGACATAAAGCAATCTATAACAGCGGGGGTATTAGGTTCGGGTGATGGGTGGGTCAAACATTTAACAAGTGTCTAACGTAGTCTTAATAATCTACCAAGAAATTCTCTAAAAGATCTCACTCCATACGAACTATTGTTCGGTACTAAAATGCACATTCAGGATCTTGATTGTCACACTTCAGTGGAAGAAGAAAAATCCTTTGATATCAAAGACGGTTTGGCTGTTTTACAGGATTTAAATGAAACAAGAAAAAGCCTGAGTAACATAAAGTTGAAACCACAGCCGACAGCCACTGAAGAAAAACCACCTGTCCCAGCAAGACCTGTCTGGATTCCAAAGATTGGGGATCTGGTCAGAGAGAAGATCGCGGTGAAGAAGGAATTTGGGCCTTCTTACAGAAAAGCAGTACCTGTCTTAGCTGTCAGCGCAACAAGATCAGTTGTACTACCGCCCCTTGCTGGTAAAAAGGAGAACAGAGTTGTATCCATCTACCTGGTAAAACCACAATCATGTGGCCAATAATAAGTAGTAGGCCCAGTGGACTCCCAAGAAATAGCAGAATACCGAAATTTGCTACGATCCAAGAGGCTCAAACTGAGAGACTAATCACATTTGATAAACCTGCAGTGAATAACAAAGGACTACGCAATAATGCCATGGAACTTGTGCCTCTTGAAACCCAAATTGCAACAGTTCATCAAGAAACACCAGTCTACAATGATGTAGCCTCTGACTATGCTAATGAAACAAAGAAAATGCAAAAGCAAATGAAAATCCGGAAATAATTCCAACAATTGACAGAACTGCATCTGGCTACTTCATAAACTTCGACGACTTTTCTGAAGATCCAAGCGAGCATGAAGAAACACCTGCAACAAAAACTTTCAAAGACAAAGTCATTGAATTTTTTCACCAACTAAAAGAAACATATCTGATTTCACCGTGGATTGAATTTTGGATTGTGTTAGGTGTACTTACTCTCCTGCTTTGGCCTATCATGGTTCTATGTTTGGGAAAATTCACTGATGGAAAATATAGTACAATGGACACAGCAAGTCAGAACAACAACTTGGTCCTAAAGCCTCACACATCCTCCCACATCGAGAAAAGAGAACTGTCATCAGTAAACATCTCAGCCAATCCAATACCCGCTGGGTAGCATGGGACAGAACTGATTATGACATTTTTGGCCCGGTTGAGCTCTTGAAATATCAACACCAGTTCAAGGTTTCATTAAGTGACTTTGTGACACCAAGTACCTTCTCTGATGATTGGGACTTTGAAAACATTAATAATATGATGTCAGATTTAGTAATGTCATCCAAATTTACAGAGCATGATTACTTACAGGGTTCATCAAATTATGAAGAGTTATACTGTTATAATCATTTTGGTGATCACTATTTGCATAAAACTGCTCAGCCTAGAAATGTTTTATCTTATAACCAATGGGAACATTGTCCAACTCCGCCAAAAGGCAGCTCAAAACCATTTTATGAGGAATTCCAGTACTTCTCAGGGTTTAACAACAGTGATCCAGAAACGTTTTATTTTAAAATGTTAATTAGGACAGGAATGAAAACAATGTTGACAAATACTAAATTGATTTATTCTGAAAAATTTCATGACAAAATCTCTACATTTGGTTTTGAATTTTGGAAAAACAACATTGAAACAAAAACGATCTGGGGTACCAAAGATTGGCAAGTACAAGGCCTATAAGCATTGTTTAGGGCCTGCATGATCCCAGAACAAATATTCTTGAATGACACAATTCAACAAACTACTTGTCTTGGCCTAGCTAAGATAAAAGACTTAAATACACCGTCTATTCCGAAACCCATAACTGATAGTGATAGCACTACAGATGTGAAGATAGACGTATCCCATATTTTACACCAAAACAGAACACATCCTGAATGGAAAAAGTGGTTGCCCTGGCCAACAGACACAAATAACTGTCAAGATAGATTCCTGAACAAAACACAGGGGTTCAAAATGACCAGGCCAGACCCAAGATACTCCCAGAGACAACATCCAGGTATAGTTACAACATACAGTGTAGGGAAAATATGCCTTGAGTGGCTACAGAATTCCACACTGGCTGAAATTAAGCAACACTTGACTTTACTTAAAGACGGTGCTGACTTGTGTGATTTCATACTGGGACCAAGCAAACAGCGTCAAAAACGTTTCATAGCGGCCGGTATATACGCTGCATACAACGAAGCTTGGAAAGTAATGCAAATTGAAACAGCAGAAAAAATACGAGAAATTGATCGTATAAATTTGGAAAAATCACTTTCTGTAGTGGACAATGGGTTAACGACTCTGTCCTCCAGAATATATTCACTGGACAGCATTGTATCATCTGCTATTGATATAATAGAGCAGGACTTACTAATGTTACAACATGGTCAGTCTCAATTACGTTCTATTGTACAGCTTGGTTGGACGTTGTAAAATCTGCGTTCAGGCTACATACCATGGCGTTTAATCAACACAACGTCATTATTCTGTATCTTTAACCTTACTGATAAACAAATCAGTTTGGCACAAAAAGGAGCAGACTATACGATTCTGATCATTGAAAAACTTGAGAGATTACCATTGACAATGCCAGAGAGACCTGTCATTGAATGGATAATACACGGAACAATTACAATTCTGATAACAACTTTCCAGTTTAAATACTGCCAAGAGTATATACCTGCGGGCCAGTATGAAAGGTTGGGTAAAGAATACATCAAATCAACCTGGGGTTTACCTTATACACACAGATGTTATAGTGAAGGGAAAAATGAGGTATTCCTTAGTGGTAACAATTGTAAAAAATCACTAAGCGGTACACTTCTGTGTCAAGGTATTAACTTGCATGGAGCCTGCGAAGGGTCTTCAAATAACCTTTCATGTCACCTGCATGGCACGCCTGCAAAACAGATAGAGCCATTTTTTAGACAAATTTCTAACAGCAGTTACGTTTTAATAAGTGACCACAGCTGTTGTGGAATGGTGCCAGGGAAAGCCTATCTCGTGACCGTAACTTCCAGGGTCATTTGTTGTATGCAAGTATTGTATCCACACAGCAATCCAGGTATGGGGGCTACAATATGGCCTTCCTTGAACATCTCTTCTATTCGAATTGATACTTTAAGCAGAATGAAGTCTATTCTTTTACAGACAACTGTGCCTTTAACTTCATCCAAAGAAACGTATGATCTGCAAGTGGCAAGGACATCGGCAGAGATACATTCCCTTTTATTGACAAATTGCCCCGTGCATTTCGTAGAAATGTTAAGCCAAATCTTGAACATGTCTGATAGCAGTGGCATTGCACATGTATTTAAGACAGTTTTTTCGGGACTGTTAGCACCCTTTGAACAAGTTCAGGGCATCTTCCCGAATTTTGTCCACTCTGTCTTTGCGGCCTACCCTTAATCTTGGGACTCGTGGCAGGAATTTTATTTTTGTTCCTTCTGCTCCGATATGGCAAGCCAATCCACAGACAAGACTCCAGCAACGATGGAAGAAACGATCCTAGCAATTCGATACCGATACCGTATCACTAAGGTCCTCGGATTGGCCCGGCTAAGAGATCTGAGTACAACCTGGTTTCTCTCATTCAGACCGATTTGGCAGGATTGCATCTTACCTGTGCTTCGATGTCTGCTATGCTGAGATGAATGCGTGTTGGACGTCTGTCTTACACTACCATCAGCAGTACCAATGGATATCGATACTTTGCTAGGTCCTGTAATGACTCATGCATCGTGTTGTCCCCAGCGGCTACCTATTCTGATGACGGAATTAGTTGAGACTTCACCACTATGAGTAGATGCCGGTGAGGTACGAGAGGAAAGCAGCACCAAACAGGCACAACCTTCTGTGAGCATTGCTGATCCAAACATCGATGATAGCAATCACGCTCCAAACTGCACAGTTACAGCTTTTTCGAACTTGGTCGTACTTTCACCTGATGTTGTAGACCAATTTTTTGCGAGTCTGTCTGATATGATGTTCTCTCCAGTCAACGAGAATAACTCTTAAAAAACAATGAGCACACAGCATTCCCTGAACTCTGAATTCGGCCTTCAGTTTTGATAAACAAAGCTACCGAAAATATTTGGAACTATTTTTTCCCCTGAAAGCAAAATTATTTTTTTCCATTTTCCAAAATATTTAGCTTTTTTTGGCACACAGTACTCTGCTTAAAGTAGAACTATTCTTAGAGAACAGAGCTTCTATTTTTAGGATACTAGAGACAATATTTTACTTCAGCCTCTAGCACATATACAGCATTTTGTATAAATACGTGATGGAATGGTCTCAACCTTCTTTTCTGTATTCAGAGCCATTTCATGTCTAATTTTTGCAATTCATTCAGCTGATATATATATGCATTTAACTGAATGATGACACTGCTTGAAAAGCGTACAGTACCAACACTGATTTTCGTGTATTTAGCATATACCATTTCAAATGCGAAATATGTATTTTGGGGTGGGTTGGAAAACAAACATGTATCGTTATATGTTTACTATTGCTTAGTTTTTTAGTAATGATGGACATTAATCCGTGGAGTGGGTGTTGTATTTCTATCTAGGATCCTAATTCGATATTCCCGATTCATGCCCTTATGTGGTTATAATTAATAATATCCTTATAAAGGCATAAGAATCATATCCATATTCAGTAATAGCCCATGCAGTCCAAAGCACAGCACGGCTACTCCCATCGACTCCTAGAAAGCACAACGCGTTCTTTAAACAAACCAAGCCTCTAGCAGCCCGGGAAATACCCCCTGCTTTTGTTTTGATTTGAACAAGAACTCCTGGAGTACAGAAAGAACTCTTAGTTCTTAGTGACGTCTTATGTCCAACCTTACGTCAAACTCGGCACCTTTCAGGTATAAATATACCAACAGTTGCTTTAAGCAAACACACAGTGGTTTGGAGCAGAGCAGCTATCTACGTGCCCGAGAGCCCAGCTGATGCGAGAGCCCTCGGAAGCTGCCCCTCCCGTTTGACGCACTTAGAGAGACGCTGTCTTTTTCTCCAGCCGAGAAAATCCAGCTCCGGTGTTTCCAGCCACCCTTGCGGGTTGCTGGGAGATCGAGTCCTGAAGAAAGAGATACCAGACCTCCCACATTCTATTACCAAGGTACGGAGCTGACTAAACCCTTAAGAGAATTCTTGATTCAGATTCTTGGCAAAACAATCTTAACCAACTTAACTTAAACTGCTACTTACTTACTCCTTCCCGAGTATTAGGCTTAGGTCAGGTACACCGGGGTAGGCGTAGTTAGAAGCACCAGTTGAGTACGTTAGTCAATGTTTTTATGTATGTATATATTTTGTCCATTTTAAAGTACCCTATGGCTAAGAAACCATATCAATGCTTTTACAGTATTATTTCTTAATACTACTTTTACTGTATGCACTTTACTTTATGATAAGTATTGCAATTGTGGAAATTCATTTCTCTTGCATGAGAAAGAAGACTGTTCAATAAATACCACCTTTTATTGAAAACGCACGTCTCTCTATTTCTCTGCACTCTGGTGAAACTAAGTATGCACGGTTGACTGAGTGAAATAGCTGCCTAATGTTTTCACACAACTCTAGAGATACACTCTTTTCTCAGGGAGCAAAGTTGTCATGTTTGTATGGTTGTTAGAGGCTAATCCCTTCTTGTCTAAACCTGGAGAGTTAACTCTTTCCTGAACATTCGAGAAAGTTTCCAGTGACCTCTGAGCTAGCTGGTAAAACTAATTAAGTCTAATATAGTCAGTAGAGACCTAGTCGACCTCAGTCCTACGTCTACACTGCTGTTTATATTATTCCAATGCGCAGAGCCTATTGGGAACATAGGAACTACCCTACATAATATTTAGTTATTGCTTTTTTGAAGTCTTAATAGTGTGAATGAATGTATTACCCATTGTTTTTAATTTGATTGTTCATTGTTATTAGTTAACTATTTAACTGTTAGGCAATTATGTTAATTGTGTCATGTTTTACAATATTGGTGGTGTCATTTATAGGGGATTTGGTGGGAAGTAAATTATTTTTTACTATTTTAGTACTTGTTAATTAATGTTTATAAGTGTGCTGGAGTGGGAATAGTAAGTTATTCCACTCAACTATCCAACACTTTCCCTACTGTTACAATTGTTTGAGTGGGAATAGTAATTTTATCCCCTCCGCTATCCAACACTTTCCCTACTGTTGCACTCTGTTGAGTTGGAATAGTAAATTATTACCCTCCGCTAGCCAACACTTTCAGTACTGTTGCACTCGTTGGAGTGGGAATAGTAATAATAATGTTATCCCCTACGCTATCCAACATTTTCCCTACATTTGCACTCTGTTGAGTTGGAATAGTACATTTTTACCCTCCGCTATCCAAAACCTTCAGTACTATTGCACTTGCTGGAGTGGGAAAAGTAAAATATTCCCCTCCGCTATCCAACACTTTCCCTACTGTTGCACTCTCTGGAGTGGGAATAGTAATTTTATCCCCTCTACTATCCAACACTTTCCCTACTGTTGCACTCCCTGGAGTGGGAATAGTAATTTTATCCCCTATGCTATCCAACACTTTCCCTACTGTAGCCCTCCGTGGAGTGGGAATAGTAAATTATTCCCCTCAGCTATCCAACACTTTCCCTACTGTTGCACTTGCTGGAGTGGGATAAATAAATGATTCCCCTCCTCTATACAACACTTTCCCTACTGTTGCACTTGCTGGAGTGGGAATAGTAAACTATTCCCCTCCACTATCGAACACTTTCCCTACTGTTGCACTTGTTGGAGTGGGAATAGTAAATTATTCCCCTCTGCTATCCAACACTTTCCCTGCTGTTCCACTCTTTAGATTGGGAATAGTAATTGTATCCCCGCCGCTATCCAACACTTTCCCTACTCTTACACTCCCTCGAGTGGGAATAGTAATTTTATCCCCTCTGTAATCCAACACTTTCCAATTGTTGCGCTTCCTGGAGTCGGAATAGTAATTTTATCCCCTCCGCAATGCAAGACTTTCCCTACTGTTGCACTTGCTGGAGTGGGAATAGTAATTTTATTCCCTCTGCTATCCAACACTTTCCCTACTGTTGCAGTTGCTGGAGTGGGAATAGTAATGTTATCCCCTCTGCTATCCAACACTTTCCCTATTGTTGCACTTCGTGGAGTGGGAACAGTACATTTTTCCCCTCTGCTATCCAACACTTTCCCTACTTTTTTATTCCCTGGAGTGGGAAGAATATTTTTGTCCTCTACGCTATCTAACATTTTCCCTACTGTAGGTAATGTAGGGTAAAATGTTGTTTTAAAATTAAATAATTTTTTAAATTATATATATATATATATATATATATATATATATATATATATATATATATATATATATATATATATATATATATATATATATATATATATATATATATATAAATAAATAAATTCCACAAAAGAGTTATACCTAGAAGAGCCGCCATGTAAGCAAATGACCCCACTATTCAGATGAAGGCTGCAGACAGGCAGAGTGCATTCAAAGAATCAATTTATTGCTGCCATACGCGTTTCAGGATAATGAATCCCTTCCTCAGAGGCATACTCGCTGCTGCGACAAACGAATAATGTCCGCACCATTTTCTTCTCCATTTAAAGATCCTGCCCAAGTAGGCGTGGCCAACCAAATGGCCTTCTGGGACCCTTAGTGCGGAATAAGTCCGTTCGTTTCAGCCCTGTAATATTACTGTTCTAAAACCCCCAGTGGGCTGACGTTCAGTTTTCAATGCTGCAAGCTGCATTATTCATGTCACACATCTCCTGGAACTTACTCCTGTGTAGATTGGAGGCATCGATCAATGACTCCACAAGCCCTCTCCTGAGGTGGCAGCTCTTTTGCAGCCGGGTCGGCCTCTAAACATTTCCATAAAAGGGTTACACTAGAAGAACCGCCAAGTAAGCAAATGACCCCACAATTCAGATGAAGGATGCAGACAGGCAGAGTGAATTCAAAGCATGGGGGTTTTAGGACAGTTATATTACAGGGCTGAAACAAACGGAGTACTCTGCACTACGGGTCCCAGAAGGTCTTTTTATTGGCCACGCGAACAAGCCGTAATGGAGAAACGCGTCGCTTTTTCACTTGCCAAATAAATATTGAACACGAAATCCTGGATGTCAGAGCATTTCCTTTGATTGAAGGTTTTGGTGGAGAGAAGATTAAGGATCGCCAGTATCCTAACTCTGGACTGCCTATGACATCCCGGGATCTCTAATACCGGAACTTGTGGATTTGATATAATAATTTGTATATATGTTTGATTGTTTTTTATATTACCTGTATTATTTATAATTTTTCACATGTTTTAATAATTCTAACTATGTTTTATTAATTATATTTCTTATTTAATGTATTTTATATTATTTTTAAGACATTTAAAAAAAACGACATTTTTAACAACGATATTTTAAACAACAATATTTTGGATTTGATATTTTTGTACTTACCTTTGTGGAGATAGGATGTCGATATTCTTGACATTGATATTCTGTATACGGTATTTGTGTACCTCAATATTCCTGTCGTTGATATTCTGTCACTGATCCTCGTTTAAGACCAGGTCTGCAAGGCTACCCACTATACCACTCTTCACTATATCACTATACCTCTGCATGTTGTTCCCTGGTTCCACCAACCAAACTATTTGGAGGGAGGTATGCTTTACAGATTCCTGGAGATGCCCTATCCAGTTGATCCTTACCCACTTTCTCAAAAAATTGTGGGGAAATCTGATGATAATGCTCCACTTTTTGTAGAGCCCTTCAATGGTCAATGCAGCACCGGCTGAATGTGCAAGCCCTTATTCTCCCCATTTAACATCACTCGCCATACATTATTAACACCACACAATGCTTAAAATGAGCTTAGTGTCCTGATATAAGGATTCAGCATGGTTCACCATGGACCTAATAGATGCAGAATGACCCATGAAAATAACATCCAGTGTGGTTCGCTACACACTGATATTAGCAGAGCCTAAAAAGAGCTAATGAATAAACAGACGCACACTCCTTAAGTATCCACAACCTGCCCACAGCTAACAAGCATTAGAAATGCAATAGGTCTCGCAGCATTAGAGTTAGTGCTTTTAGAATTGTTAATGGGTTTTTTTTGTAAATCTTTAGCATGAGGTTGAGGGTGAGTGAGGGTGAGTGAGGGTGAGTGAGGGTGAGTGAGGGAGGGTGAGTGAGGGTGAGGGTGAGTGAGGGTGAGGGTGAGGGTGAGTGAGGGTGGGTGAGTGTGAGTGAGGGTGAGTGGGGGTGAGTGTGAGTGGGGGTGAGTGTGGGTGAGTGTGGGTGAGGGTGAGGGATTGAGGGTGAGGGGTTGAGGGTGAGTGAGGGTGAGGGGTTGAGGGTGAGTGAGGGTGAGGGGTTGAGGGTGAATGAGGGTGAGGGAGGGTGAGGGGTTGAGGGGTTGAGGGTGAGTGGGGGTGAGTGAGGGTGAGGGGTTGAAGGTGAGTGAGGGTGAAGGTGAGTGAGGGTGAAGGTGAGTGTGGGTGGGTGTGGGTGAGTGTGGGTGAGTGTGGGTGGGTGTGGGTGAGTGTGGGTGGGTGTGGGTGAGTGAGGGTGAGTGAGGGTGAGGGATTGAGGGTGAGGGATTGAGGGTGAGGGATTGAGGGTGAGGGATTGAGGGTGAGGGATTGAGGGTGAGGGATTGAGGGTGGGTGAGGGGTTGAGGGTGAGTGAGGGTGAGTGAGGGTGAGGGGTTGAGGGTGAGGGGGTAGGTATTTTGGGATGCGAGGTGACACCGCCACGAGACCTTGTCATAAATGCATAAAAACATATCCCTATAAAAAGAAAACAAAACACGAGATAAACAACATCCCTTAAGGAAAGTTACGTGCTGTGAGCCGCGGGGAGGGCTGTCGGAAACACCTACGGAACTGACATTTTAGAAACGCGTGGGCTGCAGGAAGGTCCCCCGGCACCTTGCAGAACAGAGCCTGCTTGTGATTGTGAACAGTGTGTGGTCGAATCTGCCCTCCAGCGGAAGGAACGCATCACATTGTAAATGCACGCAGCAGGGGGCGTCATGATTACCAGAGTGGGCACAAGTTGGTTGTGGGGGTCGAGTGCGGGGGGATGGCGGTTGGGCGGTACGGATAGAGGACTGGCATTTCTCATAGGGCTGCAGTGGGTCGGAAGGAAATGGAGGGGGGGGGGGTGCTGGCCCAGTGGTTAGTGGAGTTGGGAGTGTGCCGTGGGACGGTGGGGGCTTGCAGTGGGTGTTTGGCGCCCCCTCCCCCTGGGTGGGGGAAGGATGGGTTTGGACCGGCAAAGCGGGCCCTAGTGTGCTAATTGCTGCGGTGTTGACGGTGCAAGTAATACCTGGAAAGACAGCCCCTGCTGCCCCCCTCCGGTGCGAGAAAGGCTGAGCAGACGGTCTGTATCCCAACTTGAAAGAAAGCGAGCCCCAGTCTGCGTTCCCGCCCAAAGTCATTGAACACGAGGAGAGTGGGAGGGTGTAAAGGACTTTACAGGAGACGCCGGAAAGTTGCCTGGAGGCTGCGGCTGCCCTTGATTCTAAGTCACTCACATGCGCTTGCACCACCCTGTTGTCCTTATGCTCTCCGCATGCCAGTCAGCCCAAATGCCACCAGTCATGCGCTCCACCATTTCTTCATCATGCTGGCTGGAGAGGAACGTTAGAGCTGTAGGTTGACTTGCGCCCGATCGGCTGGCAAATTTCGGACCACGGGAGATTTTGACGGCGCCTGCCTTTTGTCAAGGGCAGTTGAGTTTGGGGGGGGGGGGGGTTATTGGTGTCCTTTGGGTTAATCTAGTTGCGGGGGCAGGAGACCAGTCTCCCGCCAGCGATACTTTGTAGGCCGGGTTCAAAACTGGTGTGGCAGAGGGGCGTGTCTTGGGGATTTCTCGGCAGGCGGTGTGCAGAGCATGAAGCATCGCAAGTTATGCCAGGATCGGAGCCCGCGGGGTGCCAGGTGGCTGTGCTCTGGGGTGGGGGGGGGGGGGGATACGGGCTTCGTTCCCGACCGTGCAGGCATGGCATGTATGAGGCCCGTCCCCCACACCCGAGCAGGGCTTCGTCATAAACAAACGTGCAACTTTAGCCCACGCAGCTTGTTTGTTTTACGTTCACACAAATGCAAAGCATGACTTTGTCCTAAAAATTAATAAGAGATATAATCGCAAACCAAATTTCTAGCCAATTGCATAATGTCTTGTGATTTTGAACAATATTCACAACATTTTATGAGAAAATTCTGTGATTCGACTGCTGGGAGGCAAGTTCTATTTCGACTATCCATTCCATAAAGTGTGACAGTCCATCTGGGCCATTTAATGCCATATTTCTCCCAAGGGAACGTACCTGAATCGAGATGAAGATTGTCACCACTTCTGCCACCAACATGAAGTCAGACTCCCTAAGAAACAGGAAGAAGAAAGTAGTCGCAAACGTGATTCTGACGATCCATTAGAAAAGGCTTGTAGTAGGAGCAATGAGGGGGAGGAGAAATGCGCTGGGGTCAGGCGGGGGAGGGCGGGTTTGGAATGACGAGCTCGCGAGGCGGTGTTGGCGGGGAGGGGGCGGAGCGGGGGAGAGGGTGTGGATACTTTGTAGGCCGGGTTCAAAACTGGTGTGGCAGAGGGGCGTGTCTTGGGGATTTCTCGGCAGGCGGTGTGCAGAGCATGAAGCATCGCAAGTTATGCCAGGATCGGAGCCCGCGGGGTGCCAGGTGGCTGTGCTCTGGGGTGGGGGGGGGGGGGGATACGGGCTTCGTTCCCGACCGTGCAGGCATGGCATGTATGAGGCCCGTCCCCCACACCCGAGCAGGGCTTCGTCATAAACAAACGTGCAACTTTAGCCCACGCAGCTTGTTTGTTTTACGTTCACACAAATGCAAAGCATGACTTTGTCCTAAAAATTAATAAGAGATATAATCGCAAACCAAATTTCTAGCCAATTGCATAATGTCTTGTGATTTTGAACAATATTCACAAAATTTTATGAGAAAATTCTGTGATTCGACTGCTGGGAGGCAAGTTCTATTTCGACTATCCATTCCATAAAGTGTGACAGTCCATCTGGGCCATTTAATGCCATATTTCTCCCAAGCGAACGTACCTGAATCGAGATGAAGATTGTCACCACTTCTGCCACCAACATGAAGTCAGACTCCCCAAGAAACAGGAAGAAGAAAGTAGTCGCAAACGTGATTCTGATGATCCATTAGAAAAGGCTTGTAGTAGGAGCAATGAGGGGGAGGAGAAATGCGCTGGGGTCAGGCGGGGGAGGGCGGGTTTGGAATGACGAGCTCGCGAGGCGGTGTTGGCGGGGAGGGGGCGGAGCGGGGGAGAGGGTGTGTGTGAAACGAGACGGAGGGGAGAGAGGGGAGGGGGAGGAGAAATGCGGCAGGCAGGCAGGGGAGGAGAGGAGGGGGGAGGAGAGTAGGGGGGCACGGCCTAGCGGCCGTAGCCCACGCAGCTTGTTTGTTTTACGTTCACACAAATGCAAAGCATGACTTTGTCCTAAAAATTAATAAGAGATATAATCGCAAACCAAATTTCTAGCCAATTGCATAATGTCTTGTGATTTTGAACAATATTAACAAAATTTTATGAGAAAATTCTGTGATTCGACTGCTGGGAGGCAAGTTCTATTTCGACTATCCATTCCATAAAGTGTGACAGTCCATCTGGGCCATTTAATGCCATATTTCTCCCAAGCGAACGTACCTGAATCGAGATGAAGATTGTCACCACTTCTGCCACCAACATGAAGTCAGACTCCCCAAGAAACAGGAAGAAGAAAGTAGTCGCAAACGTGATTCTGATGATCCATTAGAAAAGGCTTGTAGTAGGAGCAATGAGGGGGAGGAGAAATGCGCTGGGGTCAGGCGGGGGAGGGCGGGTTTGGAATGACGAGCTCGCGAGGCGGTGTTGGCGGGGAGGGGGCGGAGCGGGGGAGAGGGTGTGTGTGAAACGAGACGGAGGGGAGAGAGGGGAGGGGGAGGAGAAATGCGGCAGGCAGGCAGGGGAGGAGAGGAGGGGGGAGGAGAGTAGGGGGGCACGGCCTAGCGGCCGTGCAATCAAGTAGTGAGGGGGCGGAGCTGGGGGAGGCTGTGAGAGAGAGTAGGCGGCTGGGGGCATGTGCACGCGCATTTAAGCTCAATGCGCATGCGCATTGAGCTTAAATTTCGCGTGCACTGCAAGGAATCGCCACGATTCCTTGCAAGTTAGATAAAGAGTAGATGAGCCCCTATAGTCTCGCTTGCTCGATGCGCATGCGCATCGACAGGCGAGACCTAAAAATGTTAATCAAATCCACCATACTGTGGCATGCAAATGGGGGCAATATACACATAGAAAATATATAATACTGAATATAGAAATACATATGCAAAAATAAATTAAAAAAACAATATCTAAGGAACCCTTATACAAACGCATCGCCCATCATATAACAAGGCCTTCGAAGATAAATATAATTTTACTCCAATATTTGTGGCCTATATATTAAATGGACCTCTAACAATATAATGTGCTTAGATGAGTGAAAATATTCACAATCACAGAGGACAAATACTGTTACACAGGAGCAAATACAACAAAGAGACAAGCCATTGAGTGGTCTGCTGCCATTTAGTCTACAGTTGCCAGGTCCCTTAAGACCAGACGAGCAATCAGGAACATTCACAAATGAAGCTGCTTCGTGGACTTCAGATTTACCCCTTCCTCAAACTTCTTCACAACCCTCCAAAGACTACTCAACCAACTGCTCTTCAGCCACCACTCTGCGGCACAGGTCTTCATTCCCATAACTCCTACCACCAAACCACACCAAGCAGCTTAACATAATCTGGGATTGCAGTTTTTAACATAATATATAACCCATAATGCGCACAAAAGAACTTGGGGGTCTATTAGGATGACGGACGGACGAAAACCTAGTGGTGCTGGGACTGGCTGCCAGTGGTGCGGCTGTCCCGCACTGGCAATTAGGATGCCACTGCCATGGTGGCAGTGGCATCCCCCATCCTCAACATTGTGGTGGGCGGTGCTCACAGCACCGCCCGCCACAATGCTGTGGATGCATCTTGTGCATTTGCATGCACAACGTGGCAGGCACTGCGCGGTGCCGGCCACGTTGTGCATGCAAATCAGGGGGTACCATGGATACCCCCATGTGCACCCCCCACCCACACAACCCCCTGAGGGCCCACATTGAGGAACCGCATGCCTTTCCATGGCAGCGCCGCCATTAAAAGGCACTTCTCCGCCTGTATTGTAATATGGATTGCAGACACCTCCACCATATTCAGCCCCTGACGTTCTTTCCGTCCACCATGGTCCCCCTACCATCGTAATATGGCGGGGAGGAAATGGGAGGCGGGCGGTAGGTAATGGCGGCGGATCCGCCCGCTATTAAAATAGATCCCTTGGTGTGAGATGAGATGTTAATATTAGCTTTAGCTTCCACTGTTTTAAGAGAAGACAAGTTAAGATAGCTGACCACGTCATATCACCTGTATCACAACTTTTAGCCATGCCGCTTAGAAGCCACACTTCTCTACAACATGGCTAAATGATACTGACAAAGCCAGTAGCTCTCACATAGGAGAGACCTATTGCTCTGCCAATTCTTGTTGTTATGTACCAATCCAAGATGGATCATTATATAAAATAATGAAAGTGAAGTAGCATAAAAGACTTGTGAAGTGTGGCTCAATGATTAGAGCGGCAGACCCTGATGCAGAGGTCTAGCCCGGGACCAGGGTTCAATTCCCTACCTCGGCGGGTCTTGGGCTCAAAATTCCATGGACCTGATAATTCTCGCCTCGGTGCCTATTCCAATCATGATGTCCCACTCTGCAACTTTGGGTAATAGCTTGAATCTCCACATTTCCCCCACAACGCTAAGGTTGCCTGGCCTCCACCTTTACAATTTACATTTCTTTTATAAGAAAGAGGGTTTGCAGCCATTTTGCTGGCAAGCTGTCCAAATAAAATGCAAATGAATAAAGGACTGTAGAGGGAATGGAGGAACAGGAAGGGGGAGATGGAGGATGCAACAGGGATTGAGCCTAGGGATAAATTAAAACATACCTGGTTTGGAGGATGAAGGAAGAAGCAGCACATGAGGAAGGGAGCGACACAGGCGTTGGAGAAAAGCATGAGGTAAAAAGCAACAGACAGCACAGGGCAGGTATATAGGAGCAGGAAAATCATTCAAGGGAGAGGCCTGGAAAACATCGCTTAACCAAAAAGAAAAAAGTTCAAGACAATTCAATAATAATTTCTACTCAATGAGCAATGTATACCACAATGTAAGTTCATTTGTGATGCAATGTAACTTCATCCACACAAAAACATCATGTCAGGATGTCACTCAATATTTCAAAAAGATATACCTTTTTCTTATTATTACTCCCAAATTCTTATTTTTCCAGAATATCAAAAATCGTTCCAATACTTTAATTGCCAGCCTTTGCGCATTGTCCAAAAAAGGACCTCTACAAGGTATTCTTAGTAATAGCATGACCTTTAATCCCAAAATCATAATATAACACCAGTCCAAATCTTGTCAAAAGTTATTTGATTTGTAGTAATGAACTTGCATATGCACTGCTTGGTACCATCATCTAAATGTAGGTGCAGTCCTGTATTTCACAGTTTTCGTCACCTTGACATCAGCCAATTCATGAGCCTGCATGAACGCGTATATTGTCTCCCCCTTCTGGAGTCAGAATAGCATATATGAAGCAACTGGCATTAGGTAGAGGGATAAAACAAAAACAAAGCTGGGTGGGAGGAGGAAGGAAATTGCAGCACAGGAGTGAGAGAGCTACACAAGGCTGGGGAGAAAAGTACACAAGAGAAAAAGCAACACAGAGCACAGGGCAGCTATATATCAGGTGTAAAATCACGTGAACTCTAAGTTAGTGCTTAATCAAAACATAACTTCAAAACATAACTTTTCCCTAAAACTGAGCTGTGGAAGGAAACAAGTCAGCCAGGCAAAATGATTCTTTTCCCCATGTATTCTTCACAATATCTCTCCCACTCTTTGTCTTCTTCTCAATCTCTGTACTTCTATCTTCCAGGTCATCAATGAACTTCCTTTCAATCAGACTTAACAGACAAGTTACATTTTGTCTATGGGCACAAGTGGTGCCAAACTTAAATTGGGATCTGAAGATGCCCAATACACTATTCATGTGGTTTGCATTAGAATAGGGATTCAAATGTTTATACACTTTCTTTTCTTCCAGGACCAAATCAGAAATCGAAAAAATGAAATTCAAAGTACCCTTCACGATACACCAAACTAAGGATTATACTACATGAAATATCATAGGTAAGAAGAATGTGGTGGTAGGTCATACCTTCTGCCATGGATGCAGGTAAGTGAGTGCATAGATAGCAGTCGTTAGTTTGAATTAAACTAGTGTAGCAGTGTAACAGTTTGAAAAAGACATTTGAGGAAAAACTTCCCTCTGACGCCTTCTTACGCAAAACTTTCAGATCAACGCTATGCTGCACTAGCAGGCGTGAAGCTGTGGGAAAGGGCTTCGGGTTAGACTTATAAGACTAGTTTCTGCAGAGGAACTTAAAACTATTAGCAGACTAATCATGAAAATAGTAATGATAATCAGCATTATAGCCACCAATATTGATTTTTCTAAAGGGTCAAAATTGTTTCTCTATAGACAGGCCCTACAAAAAGTACAGCTGAAAACAAAAGAAGAATTACTACTTGCTGTTTCTACTTATGCAAACTTGCAAACTGTGTCGTTTCTGGCGAATGTTTTGTTGACATGGATTTGTCCTTGCCAGTCATCCATAACCCTACTTATCTTCTTCTAAAATGTTATCCATACTCTTCCACAGGAACCTTGGCCCTAGGGAGTTTCAGAAGTAACCTATGTTACATAAGTAGCCTTATGTATAGTGGTTCTGCAGGCACTGTACCTTGACCATCAAAGTCATAAAAGATTGGATTAAGTTCACTTGAAGCAAAGTACGTCCACTCGGGAGCAGAGTACCTTCAACTAGGCACCCTTGTTCTCTTTGATCTTTTAACTGTTAATATTCAATGTCACTCTGACATGCTTGTTCTCTACCCTCCCCTGTCACCACTGGTCACATTGCTTGCTCATTCCCCTAGATCAGTACTGTCATAAACTGTTTCACTGGGTTGGTTCATTGTTGTTACTCTTGGCTCAAGTACCATGAACTCAGCACTTGTATTGGCTTGTACATGAAATACTTATTGGCTTAAAGGCACTTGTTTTCATTGAGACACCTGGGTTTACTCTTCTCCCCCACTCTACTACTTCAAGGTAGTCAGAAGCTTGATTCTGCAAATCAGTGATTGTTGTCACCACTTCTTCATCACTGTGTCTTACTCTTTGAGTTTGGAATGCATGCACCCAGTGAGGCAGATCGCCACATTTGACTGTGGTGTTGGCTACACCAACAGGGTTCCAGGCTTGACTCTCTGGTGTGTTTCTAGAGCAAACCCCAATCTCTAGGACTAAGGTCACGGCATTGCTACTGGTTTGGAAGGGCAGTTGCTGCTTTGACTTAGTGAGAGACAGACTGCACACCATCAGCCAGCCCTTTGCAGTAGTTGAGAATCATAGCATCTGAAATATTCACAAGTGCATCGCAGACACTGCAGGCGGCTTCATGCCTTTCCTCATGAGGATTTCATGATGCGACAATCCTGCTCTCTGATCAGGGATACTTCAGAGACTCATCAACTCCAGAGGTAAAGCTTCAGACCACTGAAGGGATGTATACGCACACAAATTGGGAATACAGGTTTGAGTGTACCATTAATTTGTTTGATTGTATATGATTGAAAGGACCTCCTGATAGCCATATAGGGAGATCAGGAGGTTATTTCAATTGCATGCAGTTAGATTAGAGCACCAAGGTTAGCAGGCTAGTGTCCCTGACCTCACTACTTAAGCCCATGCCCCCCGCGAAGCGCGGT
Source organism: Lissotriton vulgaris (assembly GCF_964263255.1). Classification (NCBI taxonomy): domain Eukaryota; kingdom Metazoa; phylum Chordata; class Amphibia; order Caudata; family Salamandridae; genus Lissotriton; species Lissotriton vulgaris. The sequence continues at coordinate 497,381,185 of NC_141691.1, forward strand.
CGAAAGCACTAACAGGCAGGTTACTTGCCAACAGTCCTCTTCGAGAAGTGCGTGGAAAAGCCTTGGGTAATTGAAAAAGGAATTATTTTATCTGCGCCGCATTGTTTGTTTTTAAAACTGCACTTACCTCTGACCTATTTCTTCACTTCCCCGGTCCACCGCTGTGAATTCAGTTTGTGTGGAGGGAAGCTCTTTCTGTCTCTCACCGGCAGCGCTACACTTCCGGCTTCGCAGAGCACCAAGGTTAGCAGGCTATTGTCCCTGACCTCACTACTTAAGCCCATGTCCCCCTTGACGCTCGCTGGAAAAAACTAACAGGCAGATTACTTGCCAACAGTCCTCTTCGAGAAGCGCGTGGAAAAGGCTTGGGTAATTGGAAAAGGAAATATTTTATCTGCGCCGCATTTTTTGTTTTTAAAGCTGCACTTACCTCTGACCTATTTCTTCACTTCCCCGGTCCACCGCTGTGAATTCAGTTTGTGTGGAGGGAAGCTCTTTTTGTCTCTCACCGGCAGCGCTACACTTCCGGTTTCGCAGAGCACTAAGGTTAGCAGGCTAGTGTCCCTGATCTCACTACTTAAGCCCAAGCCTCCCGCGACGAGCAGCTGACACGTGCAGCTGGCGCGCCGGCGGCGTGACAAAGGCGCGCTAAAGGCAAACCTGTCTGCACCCGTCCGCGCCCGACCAGGACCAGGGGCCACAAACCCTGGCGGTTTGTCAAATGGTATTCTTGCTTACAGTGCCCAGAAATTGCGCTGCTTGATAGGAGTTACCGGCATCAATTGCCAACACTCACTAGACCTGGCCAATAGCCCCTCTGGATGCGCCCATTGTAATTTCAAGTTTCATCAAGACAGCGGCCATCCCTTAAAATTTTTATTTACTGAACTGTCGCTCTCTCCCTAAACATTCAGTCGAACTTGCTCTCTTATTAGAAGACCTCAAACCCGATGTCTTATTTCTCACTGAGACCTGGCTACAGGATGAAGCAGACCCAGCTGTCACTCAAACTCTGCCACCTGGTTACCTGATACAAAGAGTGGATCACAAAAACGGCAGAGGAGGAGGGCTAGCGATAATTTTCAGAGATCATTTCTGCTGCCGGACTTCAATCGAAGGGCTGCCAGACTGTGAAAATTTGAACTTCTCTTTAGAATTTTAGCCTACTAGCTCCTTCTCCGGCTTATTGTTTTACCGCCCCCAGGACCCATAGGACAATTTCTCAGTACACTCCTGAGTCTTGTCGCTAACCTAGCACTTTCCCCAGCCAACTACACGATTCTGGGGGATCTTAATATCTATCTGGATGACCCCTTCGACAACATGGCCAAAGACCTTCTATCTGGCCTATCAGCACTTCAAAGTATCCAGAAAGGCTTCACACCCACTCATATAAAAGGTCATCTTTTGGATCCGGTGCTTAGCAACACACCGAATCTTCTGGTTGATTTTCCTATTCCCCACCCCTGGACCGATCATTCACTGATTCCTTTAACCTGGGAAACTCTCGCCTTCATCCCCTTTGAGAGAGCCACTAGGGTACAAGAAAGGAAATGTTCAAATCTTTCTGCTAGTCATTGGCCTAATCTCCTGGAGAATACCACACCGCCCACTAGCTCCGACCCAGAAAGGGCAAATAACAACTTCAACTTCTGGATTCAAAGCTCTCTGGACACGTTAGCCCCCAAAAGATCTCTAATTAAAAAATCCATCCCAAAAACAGCACCCTGGTTCTCTGATACATTAAGGGAGCTCAAACAATCTTGTAGGAAATTAGAAAGGAGCAGGAGAGTGAAACCAATAGAAGAGAGGAAAACAGCCTACAGAAAGGCAATCAGGAAGTACAGGTCAGAAATTAAAATGGTCCAGTCCTCCTTCTACGTGGAGAAGATCAGTGCAGCCGCAGACTCTCCAAAAGAGATTTTTCGGATCTCCAAATCCCTGGTCACCATACCCCAAAAAACCCCAACCCAAAAGATGCTCCCGCTCGATGCAACAATCTGGCAGAATATTTCTACCAAAAAATCCACCTGATTGGCCAATCCTTTCCCCCCTCTGAGACCGATGCTATTGAACCCAACACCACAAGTTCTTCCCCCAACCCACAATGCACTCTAGCAGAGTTCCCTTTATTAGATGAGGTCTCCCTAAAAAAACATATTCCAAAAGTGACCTTGGGCTCTCCTTCAGACCCGGCCCCCCCACGACACCTCTCCTTAGTTGCTGATGCTATATGCCCAGTATCCTTGGATATTTTAAATGCCTCCATCTCCTCGAGCACGGTTCCCCTGCCTGAAAGTTGCACAGGTAAGGGCCCTCCTGAAAAAACCTAGTCTGGACCCCTCTAACCTGGTCAACTATCGTCCCATCTCTCTCCTCCCCTGGTTAAGCAAGCTGATTGAGAGACATATAAATTCTGTACTAGGACAGTATTTGGAATCCAACAACCTGTTACATGTCTCAAAAACAGGATTTCACCCTCGATTAGGTACAGAGACAGCCCTGCTGGCAGTAACCGAAGAGGCCCGGAGGCTTCTAGACCAGGGCGGCTCAGCAGCTAATGTCCTTTTAGATCTCAGTGCTGCTTTCGACACTGTTGATCATAATATCCTGCTGAAACGACTAAAAAGTCTGGGAGTGACCCATTCAGCACTCTCCTGGCTACAGTCCTTCCTCAAAGACTGGTTCTTTCAGGTCTTCGAGGGCACCGCCTCCTCCAACTGTTGGCCGCTCAACTGTGGGGTTCCTCAGGGCTCTTCCCTGAGCCTCACACTTTTTAACACCTATATGGCTCCTTTAGCAGAGGTGATTAAGCATGGGCGGAAAATCCGTTCCGCTCGCGGATTTTGCGGATTTTCTGTAAATTCGCAATCCGCGAACGCTCGCGAATTTACCGAAAATCCGCAAATTCGCACGCAGCGGATTTTGTTTTCTTGGTGATACAATTTTGCGGCGTGCGGCGTTCACTTACCGTCATTCAGCGTTTGCCGAGTTGTTTTTCTCGATATTTTGCGAGTACTGCGCCATTTTGGATCTTGCTGCGGGATCCCGTGGGAGTTTGGCGACGCATCGCGAGAGTTCGCAATTGCGAACATGTAGGTGCGGCGGGCAGCAATAATCTCGCATTCGCGAAATTACAAAATTTGCAATTCTGCACAAGAAATCCACTAGCAAGCAGCATAGACCTTCTGAAAATGATGATTTTGATCAGAATAACTCCTCAGGTTGACATTTGCCCGCACTTTTTTGGATTTGAGGCCTTTTGACTTTCTTTGGATCACTTTTGGATTAGAAATCAACTTTCACAAGTAAGTTTGTTTGGGGAATTACAGTTGCTGTTCTGCAGAAAAACGAGTTTTGCAAAACTGAAAGAACTCAGCAGGTGCAAAAGTTCACTCATCATTAGTAACCATTCCCTGTAGTACTTCCAGAGGGGCCCCTCCAGAGTTCAGTTGCCTATGTTTGTTTGGGGAATTACAGTTGCTGTTCTGCAGAAAAACGAGTTTTGCTAAACTGAAAGCACTCAGCAGGTGCAAAAGTTCAAACTCATCATTAGTAATAGTAACCATTCCCTGTAGTGCTTCCTGACTGGGGCCCCTTCAGAGTTCAGTTGCTAGTTGCAACAATTCTATGACCCTGCTCTGACCCTCACAGCAGGCTCATAGAATAGCTACAAGTAGGCCACAAAGGTCCTGGAAAAAAAATTGCACTGCAACAGAAAGCAAATTACAGATAAGGAAGCAGGTGCCAGACTGGAATTTTAAAACAGTGACACATTAATAAATCAACCCCAAATTAATTCATGTCAGTTGAAGCAGGGCAGGTGTGCTTGCTTTTCCCCCCATAATCTACAGTGATGATGAACCAGAGGGTGGCATTGATGTACCAGAGGGTGGCATGGGTGAAACAGAGGGTGGCAGTGGTGAAACAGAGGGTGCTGGGAACCTGTGATGATGAACCAGACGTAGAAACAACATAGTCGCGACCGTTGCGAGCCGACAAGTAAGTTCGCAATTGCGAACTGGTACAAAACCCTCGCGAACTGGCAGAAACTCTTGCGAACACAAAAAAAAATCCGCAAATTCGCGAGAATTCGCGGATTTTGCGGTTTGCGAGTCCGCAAATGCGCAAATTCGCGAACGCCAGATTCGCAAAATTCGCCTATGCTTAGAGGTGATCCTCCCCTTCAGTATACAGATTATAACATATGCAGATGACACCCAACTGGTGGTATCTTTGAACCATCCAGAGGGTTCGTCCAGGTCTCTAGGCAGTTGTCTGGAAGCAGTAGCCGAGTGGATGAATCTATTTAATCTTAAACTAAACGGCGACAAGACTGAGCTGATGTTTTTGGGAAAACCGTCATCACCCCTATCGGCCAATCTATGGCCAACCTCAGCCCTATGCCTCCACCAAAGCAGCAGATTAAAAGCCTTGGCATGTGGCTGGACAGCTCTCTCTGCTTTGGCTTTCAGGCTGTCAAGCTTGCCACTGCTTGCTTTGGTTTTCTGAGGATGTTAAGAAAGGCTCTTTCCCTGCTTCCCTTCAAGGCGAGAAGGATTATGCTGCAAGCTCTCATACTCTCCCGCCTTGACTACGGGAATGCGCTGTACCTAGGTGCCCCACAGGCAACCTTGCAAAAACTTCAAGTAATCCAGAACTGCGCGGCCTGCCTACTGCTCCAAATTCCCCGGACAATCAGCAAAATCTGCTCTGAGAACTCTGCACTGGCTCCCCATCCAGGCCAGGATTCAGTTCAAGACCATGTGCCTGGCTCACAGAACCATATGGAAATCGGATCCGGCCATCTTACATTCCTTGGTCACCCCCTACCATCCCTCCAGAAATCTTTGGTCCAGCTCAGCCTTCCTTGCCACGTCCAGGAAAGTCCGTCGCTCCAAGTGGGGTGGAGGCACTTTCTCCCTGAATGCCTCAAACCTCTGGAACTCTCTCCCCTCCATTCTGCGTGGTGAACCAAACATACTGGCATTTCGCAAGCTTCTTAAAACTCACCTATTCAGTAATGTGCCCTAAATTGTCTGCGTCTCTGTGCAGTCCATAAGCGCTACGAGGCCTCAGGGTAGCTACGCGCTATATAAATATAATTTCATTCATTCATTTATTCATTTAACTGAGATCCATATTTGCAATGGATTGTGATACGTTTTAGTTGTAGTGTGCATCTTTCTCCAGCTGGGTGGAGGCGAATCCGACTAAGAGAACTGACAGTCTTACTGTAGCCAAACTATTAATGCATGAATTAACCCCTTGTTTTGTGTTCCCAGTTTCTCTTGAATCAGACCGTGGAACTCATTTCAATAATGACAACCTGAAACTGCTGTCCTCTTCCCTACATTTAATTGTTGACAAGTCATGCATCGATAGCAAAGTTCTCAGTCATCACCCAGAAACATAGGTTAAACCAGTTCTGCTTAAACAAGTGCATCATTGCGTGCCTCCAAAGATATGAGGGATAATGAAAATGTCATACCATGGGTCACCATAAACAAAATAAGGGGAGTGAAGAGGTGCTGTAAAGCATGGGCTAACCCTCCTCTGACACAGAACTTTACACTAAATATAGAGCTCAACCCGACTGGATCAATATAATAACCCTCTCGTTGTCCTAAAGAGGAAAGAATACTTTTGCTTTAACCCGTTGCCTGCTGATGACGGAACCGCTCCGTCATCAGCTGCGGTGGCGCTGTGCTGATGACGGAGCGGTTCCGTCATGGCCCGCTCGGAGCGCCTGCGCGGCGCGAATTCCGCACCTGCGCTGAGCGTTCCATTGAGCGGGGCGGGCCATGACGAAACCGCTCCGTCATAAGCACAGCGCCACCGACGCTGGTGACGGAGCGGTTCAGTCACCAGCATGCGGCCGCCGCGCGGCCGCCCCACCCCCTTAGCACTGCGGCGGAATAGCCGCCGCAGTGAAGGGGTTAAAGAACTCTCACCCACCAAGGGTACCCATTGGTGACATGCTGTATCATAAAGTTCCTTCCTGTTCCGTTGCGGAATGGGGTTTACTACAATCAATAAGATGCACAGGACCATTTTGTTGGAAAAGGAATAGGGCTGTGAGTGTGGTTAGGGTTATTCTTTAAAAAGACCTGCCTGGTAACCCAAACATTTTAATTTTGGCACCAGCCAGTCGGATTATAAAATGGGGGAAGTTAGGAAGTCAGTGGTCTCTAGTTACCCCTACTGCCTCTTATGATCAATGTTAGAAATGGGATCTCTGGTTGGCTGAGGCTTGCGCCAAAGCCAGGCAGAGACCACCACTCTAGTCAGGACAAGGGTGTTACACGCCAAAGATAACCCCTGCTCCTCCCCTTGGTAGCTTGGCACGAGCAGTCAGGTGTATCCTGGTAGCCATGTGTAAAGCATTTCCGCAGGCACACAGCAACAACATCCCAGGCACACTACAAAAGGAACTCTACACAATGTTATATAAAAAATAGCCTTTGTATTCTCATAACACATTAGAATAGTAAACACATAATATACATGGTGCCAACTGGCACTGGGTCATATCTACACGGGATTATTTAAACCTGACAGGGCCCACTGGACCACTGTCAGAACCAGTACAAACTGAACTTAGTAAAAATAAAACAGATCATAAACGTACAACCAGTAACCACTGGTAATCACTGTACTTAGCATCAGCCTGTAACATAAACTACATTATGCACAGTATCACATCAGGTGCGAATTACATTCTGCGCCAACCTCACCAGCATAAACACATTATGCAATCTTCTCATAACTCTAAACACATTAGACCCTAACCTCCTAAGCATAACTCACATTAGGAAATAAACCTCACTAGCATAAACCATATTATGCGAACCAACCTCATAATCACTAGAGCCACATTTAGAGATATAAAACATGGTGCTCTTTTACTTTGGAGAAACACCGTATGGGAAGAATTGTGTAATCACCACTGACCTGTACTCGATCTTTGGGTCTCCCTGCCTCGGTCCGACGCAGTGTTTACCGTTGCGCGGAGGGCGGGGGAGACAGAGACAGGTACTTCCGGGAGGGCAGCGGTCTAGTTGTGGGGAGGGCTCTGCTTAAAAACAGCTTGGCAGAGCGGCCGCGCTGTGGACAGGGGACAGTGGCAGGGTTCCAGGTCCGCTCGTGGTGCAGTCCGTGAACAGTACGATTTTTAATTGTGTTTTAACTTACTGCTCTGGCTCTTTTACTTTGGAGAAACACCGTATGGGAAGAATTGTGTAATCACCACTGACCTCTACTCGATCTTTGGGTCTCCCTGGCTCAGTCCGACGTGGTGTTTACAGTTGCGCGGAGGGCGGGGGATACAGAGACAGGTACTTCCGGGAGGGCAGCGGTCTAGTTGTGGGGAGGGCTCTGCTTAAATACAGCATGACCCCGTGACCGCGCAGCAGACACGCGCAGCGGGCGCGACGCTGGCGCACCAGAGGCGCGCCTAAGGCAAGCCCGTCTGCGCCTGTCCGCGGCCGACCGGGGCTAGGGGCTAGGGGCCAGAACCCCTGCCGGATTCGGCCTGAGACGCCATTATGGCCCGGGGAGGCTCTGCGCTCTTTGCCCAACCTTGGATAAAAAATGTAAGCATAGCATTAATGGTGAGGGGGAGAGTTGGCAATGCAGCCACTGCTCTTTTGGGGCAGAAGCACAAGCAGAGATTAGAGAAGGCGGCTATGCACTCAAGCTAGCGCTTTTCAATTGTAGATCCTTAAGGAAGCATAGATATTAAATATGTGACCTACTTTTGGAAGATCAAATTGATGTTCTGTTTCTCACGGAGACATGGCTGGATGCTGACTCTGCGCCTGAAATCTTGGAGGCACTCCATAATGGCTATGTGATCGTGAGAATAGACAGAGTAGCAGGACGGGGAGGAGGCATCGCAATTATTTACAAACATGCCATCCGATGCTCGCTGGTACCTGCTAACATAGTAGATGGGGAGGCAGGCCTGTTTACTATCAGTTTGGCCACTAACTACGCTGTGAAGGGGCTACTGATATACAGACCCCCTGGACCACATCTGCGTTTTACGCCCAGCCTGGTTGACTACCTCATTCAACCAGCCATACGGTTTGAAAAACTATTGGTGCTGCGAGATATGAATTTGCATCTTGACGATGCACTCAGCTCTGGGGCACAAGAGTTACGCCAGGAACTTGAAGTACTACAGGTATCTGAACTCCCCACCCATAAACAAGGGCATTTACTTGACCCTATATTTGCCAACTAGGAGGCGCTGGAAACAGAGCTTCCACTTCTGGTGCTTTGGTCTGATAATTTTCTGATCCCGTTTAGGATCAAGCTGCCCATTTTAAAAACTCAGGAGGGAGCCTAGCTCGGAATAAAAAGAAGAAAGGGGGTTGGTTTTTCACAGGGTGCTTTTGACCTGGCCTTCTTGAGGGAGGGTCCTCCCTCGGGCAGGATGTAAATGGGGTCTGCAAATCTTTCGAGAGACGTATTATTGCTGCTCTTGACTGTACCGCACCTTGGTCTTCTAAAATGTCCACGAATAGACGTAAAATGGCGCCTTGGTTTAGCAAAGAGTTACGTTGCACTAAAACTACTTGTAAACAGTTGGAAAGGCGATGGAGAAAGGCTTTCTCTGCTCGCCTGAAAGTAGACTACAAACTTAGCCTTAAGAACTACCACTCACTCATTAGAAAGGTAAAGGCAGCCTATTTTAATGATAGAATACAAACAGCAGAGAACTGCACTAAAGAGATGTTTAATATCTTTACAGAGATTTCTTCCTTGGCATCCGCTGCAGCACCTTGCGCTGGCTCTGAGGAGTCATGCAATCGCATAGCGGAATATTTTGCGGATAAGGTGGACAGGATTTACTCTTGCTTTCCTAATTCTGCTTGTGATGGAAAAAGAGTGGAAATGGAAGTAGTGGATGTGTCTGAAATGCAGTGTCTCCTTGAATTTGATGTACCGCCTGAGGACATCCTTAAGAAAATTGCCATTGGTATTAAATCAGGCTCACCTAGGGACCCGGCTACCCCTAAGGTGTTGAGGAGTAGTATGGATGCACTAGAACCTTTTCTGAGACACCTTTTAGAACTGTCTTTTATTTCAGGGGTAGTCCCAGAAATGTGGAAGGAGGCTGTGGTACTTCCCCTACAGAAAAAGCCTCATATTAGTGCTGACCAGCTTAACAATCTGCGCCCCATCTCTCTGCTCCCGTATTTTGCAAAGGTTGCGGAAAAGATTGTGAATTTTCAGCTTACTGCCCACATTTGCACCAATAACCTTCTTCACCACTCCCAGTCCGGCTTCGCATTCCACGGAATCGGCCCTGCTGTACTTCACTGAGACCATCCGGAAGTATGTGGACGAAGGACAGACTGCGGCCTTGATTATTTTAGACTTAAGTGCCGCATTCGACACTGTCGCCCACCATACTTTGCTCTATGATCTGGAGAGTGGGGGGTGTAGCTAGCAGAGCATTAAAATGGATGGAGTCCTTTTTATCCGAGCGCAGCTTTCGAGTTATGCAGGGTAACCATTACTCTAGAAACATCAAGCTGGCCAAGGGGGTGCCTCAGGGCTCTGTGTTGAGCCCTACACTGTTCAATCTTTATGTCACCCCCCTGGCTAAAATCTCGGATAAATATGAAATTAGCGCCTTGTCCTATGCTGATGATACCCAGCTAGTAGTCTCTCTGACCCAAGCTCAGGCAGATGCTGCCTCCAACATCGTATCTTGCCTCCAAGAACTGGCTGACTGGATGGCAAATATTTGCTTAAGGTTGAACAGCTGCAAGACCGAGGTGTTGGTGATTGGGAAGGCTCCTTCTGTTTGGTCTTCGGCATGGTGGCCCCAGTCTCTGGGCTCGACTCCCATACCTTGTGAGCCGCGTAAGAATCTTGGGGTCCGGGTGGGTAATAAGCTGTCTTTCGACTACCACACCAGGTGGGTGGCAGGAGCATGTTTTGGTATATTGAAGAGACTGCGGAAAACCCATGACACCCTTCCCACTGCATCTAGAAAGATCCTGGTCCACGCCATGGTAACATCTCGCCTGGACTATGGCAATCTTTTATAATTTTGGCGCAACCGCAAGATGCCTGCAGCGCCTACAGTGCATTCAGAATGCAGCGGCAAGACTAGTTCTCAGGCTCTCTAAAAGGGCCTCAGCGACTGGTGCACTGGCTTCTCTGCACTGGCTCCCCATTAGGGAGAGGGTTAAGTTCAAGGCCTTGTGCGTGAGTCATCGGATCTTACAAAGAAAGGGTCCTTCATATCTTCACACTTTTCTAATACCCTATGTACTGCCCAGACTTTTAAGGTCCGGCGGGAAAGGTACTGTACAGGTCCCCAAAATTAAGAGAGCCAGTATGGGTGGGCGATCGTTTCGATACTTGGTTGCCCAATTGTGGAACTCGCTCCCGCAGACACTCCGTTTGGAGCACTCCGAAACGATCTTCCGGAAAGGTCTGAAGACCTACCTTTTTCCTGCGTCCTAATCCTGTGTGATAGGTGCTACTGTTCTTTACTGCCACTGCAGCGTGGGGACACACTGGCTCAGTGTAACCAGGCGCTTTATAAATGTATCTATTATTATTATTATTATTATTATTATTATTATTATTATTATTATTATTATTATTATTATTATTATTATTATTATTATGCTACATGAATCACATTTCCTAGAACCACATAACTCACATTTAGCACATAGTATCCTAAAAAGACCATAGTAGAGGCAGTAATCACATTAGGGCCTGTCGCCCTATTTACCTCCTAGTCCGACTGGCCAACTGGCCATCTCAAAGGGGCTCAAATTCCCAGTGTCCAGAATGTCAGGGCGCGCTGCCAAGGCAGCGGCAGTCAAGGGTGCGCACTCTTTGCAGGCTTAAACGTTGCAGCTGGCACTAAGTGCTGCACAGCTGTGAAGGGATGGGGCAAAGGAGTGCATCTCACTCCTAACTTTAAAAAGACATGCCCCCAAAGCACTGAGGCCCAAACGATGCAGCTGGCACTAATTTCTGTGCAGCTTGGATCACCAAATGAGGCCTGGACACTCACTGTGCCCTCTCATGCAAATGTGCGCAACGTTGCAGCTGCCCTGCTGGTGCAGCGCAGCTGGTGAAATAAGGATGGGTACTGGCACCACTGTGCCGCGTAGCCCCTCTGGGTCCCCACGGGACCTCCTAAAACGAATGGGGCATGTTGCAGCTGCCCGCTGTCAGGTGGGGCAGCTGAGGGAAAATGGCCCAAAATCGAGGAATGTACTGGCAAGCACTAGCCCCTCTGGGCCCTTTAATAATGATTATGCCCCTCGTTGGAGCACAAGGGCTCTAAAACAAATATGACCCCCAAAGAACTTGCCCCCAAACGTCAGAGCGCACTGGCTGTGAAAATAGGAGATGCCCCTCTCGTGGGAGCTTTAGCGAAATATAGCTGTGTCCCCTGCCCAGCCCTCACTCACCTTTTTCAGAGGAGTACTCCCGAATTCACCCTGCGTGGAGGGGCAGGTCCCAACAATGTGCCTCATGCCCCCTCCGCACCAGCTCCAATTGCGGTCCTCCTCTTGCGGTGGCCTGCTAGGGTTGCTGCATGCTCCTGCCGCACTTCTCTTATCAAGGTCCAGCATGAGATGGGCTCCCGCCTGGATTCCTTGGTTTCTTCACCCGGGCCCCCTCCTGGGACCTGGGACTCAACACTTTCCACCGCTGGGCTTCCCTTCCTCATGGGAGCCCCGCTCGGCACTCGCGTCTCCTTAGGCGGAAGTCCCTCACTGGCTGCCTGACTTCCTTTTGCGATCGGGCCGGCGGCGGTGATAATTTTCCAGCAGTAGAACGTGCGGTGGGCACCCGCGTTTAAAGGTAAATATACAGCGGAGAATGAGGGCTCCCGCGAATACAACGAAAACCGCGGGATGGGCACCCGTGGTAAAAATAACATGAGCGCGGGAAGGGCACTCGCTCTCCAAACTTCAAGGCCGTGAAGAAATCCTAATGCGGGGTGGGCACCCGCGATTAAAGAAAAACACGGGGTGGGCACCCGCAAAGTAATAAAAGCAAAATGCGGGTCGGGCACTCGGGTCGGGCACTCGCCGCTGTAGGCTTCATAGGGGAATCCCTACGTTAGGGATTCCCTCTTAAAGGGGCTGCAGCTCAGTACTGCGTAGCCCCTAAGCTCTCCTCCTCTGGGGGAAAGTAAATCAAAGCGCCCTTCAGGTTTAGGAGCCACAGCTCCACGGTCAAAACGTCCAGGAGAGTTTCAGGGACAGAGCCTTAGCAGCAGCAACCCCCTCCCCCCTCTCGCAGGATCAGGAACAGAACACTCTCATGGGGTCACAGCCCCTATATTTATATGCCCTTTTCCTTTGTGTCACAGCACAGGGCTTGAGGGATACCAGTCAGAAGTGGTTTAGGGGAGCTTTGGAGCAGTTTGTTTTGCTCAGCTCCTCTCTCCTTTGTCAGGTGGGGGCTCAGGGATCAGACGCGCCACAGGGGGCAGAGCCGGCATTGTGGAGGGAAGTAACAGCCCTATTCAGGTCCCATCTGCAACTCCTCCCTCCCATCTGCATGCAGATCACTCTATTCACCACTGGGTGAACTCCCCCTGTCCCCTGGAGCCACCCACATCTCTCAGCTCCTGTCAATCACAAGCCAGACATGCAATTCACATCAGGCAGGCAGACAGACAGTACACAGAAATGCCAACTTCTAAAAGTGGCATTTCTCCACCAGTCACCATAAATCTGTGCAAACCATTGCACAGCATTTATACTCACGAGTTGATACATACTAAACTCACCCCTGCACTCCTCTCATACCAGGAATTACCATGGACACACATATCCCCAAAGCATTCCTATGGGAGGGAAGGCCAATCTCACCACACGCACTCAGAGAGCGCACAGACTTTACACTGGGCCAGAGTGCTAAAGTGCGCAGAGGCCAAAAATCACTACCACCATGTCAGAGCTTTAAGGCAAAACGTTCAGGGGTGAGCCTGCCAAAAGGGCCAAGTCCAACATTCAACATGTTTCTGCCACTAAATGTTCCCAAATGCTCATGGCTTTCGTCAGGACCAATTATACTACCACAATCCACACCTATTCCATAATGCTGACGTAACTGGTGAACTTACCATACATAAATCAAGCATTCCTAAACAACCTACTTGGGGGCATATTTACAAGGGCTTTATATCCGCTTTTTTGGCTTAAAAAGCCAAAAAAGCGGAGATAAAAATATCGCCCTAGTTACAAGAGGGTGCTAACATGCATATTCGAATGTTAGCACCCTTTTGCACTACGCCTACCTTTGCATCTCTAATGAGATGCAAAGTGGGCGTTCCTGACATACACTACATGTCAGGACATCAATAGAGCGGCTTCGCGCTATCAGCAAGGATGCCCTAGCATTTTAGCAGACGATTCTCCAAAAACTAACGTCTGCTAAATTCTTGACTTATTCACCCCTAACATAGGGGGTGGATTGTGCTGATACGACCCTGTGGGTTGTATCAGCAAGGTTATCGCCTTTTTGCAGGGAACATCGCTGGAAAACCAGCGATGTTCCCTGCAAAAGGGAGATAACCTCGCTATCTCTGGAATTTTTAACGCCCTGGAGTAATGCGTTGTTAATTTCGCGCTACCAGGCCGATAAAAAGCAGAGATAGCCGGCGATAATCTAATTAACGCTAAGCACGGCCAGCGATAATTATCGCTGGCCGTTGCTAATATGCCCCTTGGTTAACCCGCGTAGCTAGGGGGGGTGGGGGGGGGGGCGGTCCGCCCCAGGCTGCACGATTTTTGAGGCGGCCGCACTGCACTGTCTGGAGGCCCGTTGCGGCCGCGGCGGCCATTAGAAGTTCTGAGTCTGACCGTCGTGACCTGCTTCGGTAACTGCAGGCTGCTCACAGTGCACTGCACACCAACGCGGGACTTACTTTTGCCAATTTAATTCAGTCCCGCGTTTGCACTGTGCCTGCCTGCAGCCTGCTGCAGTTACCGTCCGCAGGTCAGGAATGCAGGCTGCAGCGCGGCCCAAATCCCACTCCCGCCGCATTAGTGATGTCAGACGTACTGCTAGCTCCGACCGTTGTTGCCCCCCCCTCGCGATCAGAACGTAGTAGTGACGCGTTACGCGCTCACCGCTACGCTCTCGTCGTGTGGAGGGCGAGGAGTAAATTCTTGGAAGTATAAGGGACATTGTTCGGTGGCCTCCTAGGCTGCAAGGCACTGCCATTCAGGGGGCAGGCGGCAGCTTTTTTTTCCCGAGCGCGCCCGTTGGCAGAGCAGTGCTTATACCTCACTTCCGAGCTGGAGTTGACTCGCACTCAGACTTTTGCTGGACAAGACAATGAGGTAGGAATCGGGTTTGTTTTAATTTGGAGTTGTGTATGGCCCACCCACACTCGCAACATTCACCTGACAACACATTATCATGTTGGTTAAAAGGGGAGCACTTGTCCGCCCCTGTCAGTTCATGAATATAATCTGTTCATTTGTTGGCCAGGGGGCAGGGGCACCGTATCCAGTGAAATTCTTGCCTTCGAGCATCTAAAAAAAGTTTTTGAAAATAATGGAATGCATTGGACCATCATTAATTCATTCAGATATTCTTATTTTGTCTGGCCTGGTTATGTTGCACCTTGAGAGTTTCAAATAGCTTTTACATATTACATTACATCGGAGGCCTCCTGGAAAAATTGAGTTCTAACTGTGCACCAGCAGGAGTTCTCTTTATACAACAGCAAATGGAGAATCATGGAGCATTGATTCATTTTTCTCTTTTATTTTATTATATGGAAACTTTTGTGTCTTGAACTGCAACATCGGGTTTAAGGTCTAGTTTATTGTTAATTTAGGCAGCAATCGCTGCATTTTGTGCTTTTTACAATTGTTGTGATTATCACTATTCATTTGCATTGACTGAGAAGTGCTTGGTATCATTTTCACGTAGTAGGCATGGTTAGTGAGCACAGTATGATTCAATGCAGAATCACACGTATTTCTTATATTTCTTGGCACAACTTTCGTTTACGTGTTTGTAGATGAACTACGCCATGTGTTTAAAAGGATTGTTTCCACCTGTGTTACCACAAGTTTGTTATCAGTTTGCTTGGTGGATAACTTTGTTTTAGGAATGGCTAAGCTGCCAACATTGGCACATGGTGTGAATATGCTGGTGTCCACATTGGATCTTATCTCTAAACATATGGTAAGTCGAGCGTTTGCTTATGTTTGGTTTACTTTTGGTTTTCATGGTTGCTTTTACTCAGGCCATCACTCAGCACAGGCCCATTGATTGGCAGAGCAGATCGCCGGCGATGTTCCCAGGCCCCTGTTAGCGCACTTTAGTTCAATTACTTCTTAGAGTTTATTGTTGTTCAAATAGGTGTAATTTCTGATATTTATATGTTTCCCTATATGTTTCATTGCTTGATTATTGCTCGTGAGAAATTGTCACTCATAGTGGCTGAAATGTCACTCATAATTATACTGAAATTATAAAAATGTCACACCTAGCAATCTGAAACTTTGGCAGCTATGACTGACTGACTGGAGGCCGAGGCCCGTTGCGGCCGCGGCGGGCTCTAGCACTGACAATTTCTTATTTCTAGGGATTGCATTTGCATTGCAATTTGCATGGCATATCAATAAAGTTATAAATAGTGTAACTGAAATCGGTTCGGCGTTCGTTCGAAAATCAGTGTCAACTCTTCACCAATTTGTATGTGTGACGACCGTTGTTGGGGCCCCCCCTCCCAGCCTCGCTCACACTAGTCCTCCAGGGCCGTCAATCCAGTGGTAGCGCACGCGAGCGCAACCAATGACTGCTCTCTAAGGACATTTTTGGTCAGCCCTCGCCGCCGGCGCAGCACCATAGCAGTGTGACGCGTTACGCGCTTACAGTCCCCTACGCTCGGCCCTCGTCGTGTCGAGCCGAACTGGAGTCGGAGTGCGTGGAGACCACCACCATTCTTCTTGCCCAGCCAGCCTGCTGCTTTCTTTTGTCTGTGTGGTGAGCGGCACGCACGCAACTATAAAATAATTCAAGTGAAGGTGAGCTGGTGACCGTGAATTGTGCATGGTGCAGCTTGTGCTCCACCATGCTAGAGCTACATCTCTAATGCTTGTGATAATGTTATTGCTCAACTTAGGCCCAAGCAGGCAAATGGAGCGGCTGGCGATGATTCCAGTGATCAATTCCATTCATCTTGGGATCCAAGCCGGCTGGCCGCTGCCTGTCGTTGGCAAGTACTTATGGAATAAATTTTGAAACTTACCTCCTGTCTGGGAGTTTCATTTAGTTGCACAGATAATAGCATTTAGGGAATATTCTCCACTTCCAGCTAATCTAGTCTCACTTGGACCCACTCTTCGTTCTGTAAACCCTGTTATCCATTGCCATACTGATTGGAAATAGATGGAAATAGTAGATGATAGAAAACATCCCCTTTAGTAAATTACACGGCTGCTGTTTTTCCGTGATGCAGTTGAATTGCTGAGCTGCATTGTCCTGGTATTTTCACTCCTGGAATTCTATAGAAACCCCACCACTTTAATATATTAGCAGCTTGCCAGTGGTTGCAATTAACATCCTGTGATTCTGGGCAAATCATTTGATCTCACAGTGCCTATAAAAAACAAAACAACCATTGGCATAGCCAATTGGTCACATATTTCGTCAGAGCTATTGGCTTTGCCAATGACCGTGTCATGTATGTGCATGTAACTTGCATGATCGAGGTAACTGTTAGCAGCAATACTACGCGTCTCTCGGAGACTCGGACATCTTTCAAGTGCTCACCGTCCTTTTTCCCCAGCAAAGGAGGGGGCGGCAATCTGAGGGGTAGCCCCGGGCGCCACAAGCTCTAGCTACGCCCCTGCCTTGGTGTCCAAAAATGGATATATATTAAGGCACTTAATAGTGCTTCATAGTTACACAGAGGTGAGGCGTGCCTGTTGTCACACAGACGCCAAGGTCCCCGTCTGGCCAACTCGTCTAAATTACCTTTGTCTGATGCAAGCCATGTACTTATGGAGGGCTATTAAGTGCCTTAATATAGACTAAATTACGGACAACAAATAGGTGGCTCAGGTGTGCTTGACATATCCTACCCACTCCCAATTGAAAGTTATCACTTATTAAATGATCCATTGATGTAAGATGCGTTAAAATTACAAATTTTTACTAACACTATAATAAACTAATATAAAGACTAATACAAAGGTATAACATTTTCCAAAGCGTTCCCTAAGAGGAGTCAAAAAGATTCTCTACAGATTATGACTACCGCAAAAAATTATTGACTGGTAAGTGGACCAGTTAGAACTACTGATCGAATGACATGGAACTAGACTTGTATCCAGTTTGTGAGCTTGTGATGGGTGATGATCGTGATTCAATTAAGAGAATTGTGTGTAGGGTGTTAAAGCCCATGCTACTGAAAAAGTAAGGAAATGCCAAATAATATTTTCAAGGGTATTACAAGTTCTATTTGGAAAAGGCAAGTAATCAAACAACAGCATTTTGTACATTTGCTTTTTTGTTCTTTCATTGTCATTGTTACTTTTATTACGTTTTTAGTTTCTTAGCTGTTCATCATGTTTTTATTGTACAATGTTTTGAACTGAGTTTTGAGAGATGTGAGAAGGAGTATCCTTGCAGAATGTGTTTGAGAAGGGCATGTGCAGGGTTAGTAAAGCACAGTCAGACAGCCAGTCTCAGTCTCAGAGATGTCCTATGTTCCAGGCCACAGGATAGCTCCCCTGATTGCTGTTTCCCACCTCCTGCCACCCGCTTCCTGCCACCCACCTCCCCAGCATCCCTCTTAGGGCCTACTTAATAGAGGCTGCAGCATGAATCAATTGAGCAGGTCCACACCAGCTCTCCCGGCTGATGGTATTGCAGTTGTGCTTACCAGTCTCTGCCTCCACCCGCCTCCCGCTGACTGCTGCTAGGCTGCTCCTGCTTTGAAAAAGCCCAATCAGCACAGCCCTAGTTTCCAAGCCCCACAGCAGCTACCCTGATCACTGTTTTCCTGCCTCCCACTTACCACCACCTGCCTCCCCAGTACTCCTACGAGGACCTACTTGATGGGGGTCGAAGCAAGGCCAAGCAGTGCACACATGCAGCGGATGCCCCACTGGCACACCGAAACCGTGCCAAAGGTATGCCCTCCTGCCCCTTCCATACCCAGCGCTAGGAACCCTGGCCTTTGACTACCTTCCACTACTCTGTCCTCGGCCCGAGACCCCATGACAACAACTGCTGCAGCACCTCGCCCTGATCTACACAATGACCCTTTGCCTGCCACCACTGCTGCTTCACTTGTAACACAGGACTGCCAGCCCGATCAGAAACCCTTGCCACACCCACCAAGAAGCCAACAAACACCCTGGACTGCCCCAGTGCATCTTGCTCAACACCCAGTACCTCAGCAAACAAGCCACAGGAACTCTGGGACACCATCGCCACCCTCACCGCCGATTACTGAACTCTGCACCACTCTATTCTATGCCCCTCAATGCTACTGCACTCTGTGCCACTCGACACCACTGCAATCTATAACACTGCACTTTATGACACTCTACTCTGCACCACTCTATGCCACTGAACTTTACTATGCACCACTGTACTCCAGGCCACTGAGCTCTACCCCAGTGCACTCTATGACACTCTACTCTGTACCACTCTACTTTAAGCCAATACAGTCTAAGTCACTGCACTTTATGCCATTGTCACCGCACTCTGCACCACTGTACTCTACGCCACTGCACTCTGCACCACTCTACTGTACGGCACTATAGTCCACACCATTGCACTCAAAACCACTCTGCACCACTCTATGCCACTGCAGTCTATGCCACTATGCACCACTCAAGTCTACG
This sequence comes from Lissotriton vulgaris, assembly GCF_964263255.1. Classification (NCBI taxonomy): domain Eukaryota; kingdom Metazoa; phylum Chordata; class Amphibia; order Caudata; family Salamandridae; genus Lissotriton; species Lissotriton vulgaris. The sequence continues at coordinate 497,400,066 of NC_141691.1, forward strand.
CCACTGCCCTGTACGCCATCACGCTCTATGCCATCATACTCTAGCATCATCACACTGTACTCTATACCACTGCACTCCTCGCCACTCTACTCTATTTTGTACCACTCTACTCTGTGCCACTGCACTCTACACCACTCTACCCCACTGCATTCTACCCCAAAATACTATACACCACTCTACTCTACTATGCAACACCCTCCTCTACATCACTGCACTCTAAGTCAGTACACTCTACTATAAGCCACTGCACGTTGTGCCACTGCACTCCATGCCACTCCACTCTACTCTGTGCCACTCCACACCACAAGCCACTCCACTCTATGCCACTTTATGCCACTCTGCTGTATGCCACACCACTCCACACAGTGCTACTCTATGCCACTGTACCACACTCCAGTCCACACAGTGTCACTTTACTCTACACCACTCTTCTCTACTGGGCTTCACTCAACCCCACTCTACACTACACAACACTACTCTCCACCACTCTACTTTACCCCACTCTATTCTACACCACTCTACTTTATGCCCTTCCAAGTCACTCTACTCCACTCTAGTCTATGCCACTCCACACAACTCTAGGCCACTCCAATCTATGCCACTCTTCTCAACTCTATGCCAATCCCCTCTATGCTACTGCTTTCTACACCACTCTAGGCCAGTCTACTCCACTCTACTCTATGTGGTCCACTCGACTTTTGCCACCTTTCTCCATGCCACTCCACTCTACTCCACTTCACTTTGTACCTTATGCCACTCCAAGCCTCTCTACGCCACTCCATTCAATGCCTCTCCAGTCTACGCCACACCACGCCACTATACTCTACTCTGTGCCTCTGCACAACATGGCTCAAGGACAAGGGCAAAGCTAACAACTCTTGTGTAGGCCAAACCTATTGGCTTTGCAAATGCTTGTTGGTTTTCCGTCCCATTTTTCATTTAAAAACACGTCTACAATTCCTATACTATCATCTGGCCCTGTAAATGCAGACCAAATCAGTCTGTTGCCAGCAAATTAATACGCCCATGTGCTGGTGGATACATTAATCCTTCCTGTAAAGCAAATAGGTAATGCAGCAAAACAACCATAAGAAAAGACAGACTGGGAAGCTGCAGAGCATATAGAAGAAAGCAGTCTGCATGGCAAGCGAACATAACAGGAGCTGACAGTGCGCAAAGAAAAAGCTCGTGGGAAGGACAGATGACCAGAAAAAGATCCCAAACGCATTTCAATTCCAGGTGTCAAAATATTCAGCCAACGTGGCCTGGCAGCTGCAGGGAGGGACATGTCGCTCTGCACTGAAGGCTGCGAGTCAGGACGGCTGGGCCCAAGAGTTGGTTCTGGCCCGCCTTCGGGCCCTGGCTGTTTATTTATTCTTCAAGCACGTGGTGTCAAGAGCGGCACCTCCACTTTCACCAGTCTGGTGCGAGATTGAAACACAAACTCGTAGACCTGGCCAACGCCTGCAAAGGTGCTGCTCTGGGAACCTGCTGAAAAGTATTCTTCAGCCCTGACCCCGAGGCAATATCCCTTCAGAGCTTCCGTCATACCTCACTGGATACTCCTGCTTGCCAGGTGCTGACATTAATCACGGCCCACAACAGCGATAACTTCTCTAGTCCAAATGCGTTTGATGCTAAATGAATAAGTAATTACGTAAGTAAAACAATAGTAATGAAATGGGACAGCATATGGATTTATTTTTAGTTTCGTTATTAGGATTCGCTCACAATATCTGAAAACGGTGCTCTGATATTAAGCATTCATGGCATCTATAATACTGGCTGTCGTTTGTAGTAATATGTTACTGCATTGTTGCACGTTCAAAGTAATTCTGATTTGATTAAAAAAATGAATTATTTGGTCTCAAATACAGACCAGGGGAGTAGCCAGAAAATGTTACACCCTACACAGTTTGAACCATATCTGAAATAGCACTGAGTAAGCAAGTGATGCGAGCAAGCTTGGCACTCATTCTGGAACGGGTCACGATTTTTATTTTATTTTTTCCATTTCTCAATTCTTCTTTTTGCCTTTTTTTCACCTACCTATCTGTCTTTCCTACCTACCCTTCATCTATTCAACTGTCATCCTTACGTTTTCCAATCATCTCTTCTGCCTTTCTTCTCTCTATCCAACCTGCTCTCCATCTTTCTCCATACCAAACTCTCTCTTTCTCATCCACCCATCTTTCTCTCGATTCTTTTCTCCTAAACCTCTCTTCGCCTCTCATACAGATGTTCTGCTCCCTATAATTTCATCTCTGCATTCATCCCCAACTTCATGTATCATTTTCACGATCCATCCATTCCTTCTTCTCTCCATCTATTCCTCCAACTTCCTTTCCATTTATTAATTATCCATCTTTCGATTCATCCAACTTGCAATCGACCCATCTATCCACCTACCCATTTATCTAATCTCTCACTCCATCCATCCACACTTCCCTTCATCCAACCTTCTCTCTGTTCCATCTCCATCCCTCCCTCTATGCTCTTTTGTTCCATTTGTCCCCAAGCCTCATAGCTCCTTGATACTATTCTCTTGAAGTGCAAGACCACTGACTCATTGTCAGTGAAATTGTGCTCCACCATCAAGTGAGGCCTTCCCCAGAGCCCCTGCACTCTCGAATGCTGGTGTTCGTGGCCCTCCTCCACACACAGATTTTACCTGCGCCTCATCCCTGGTGGTCCAGTAGACCTCTGTCTCCTTTCTCTCGCTCCGCTCTCTCCCTAGGTTTTCACTTGTTTTTCACTGATTTCAGTCTCCCCCTTTTACTCTCCTTCTGTGTCTTTCCTCCGTTTTCTCTAGTTTTTTACCGATTTAAATCTCCCCCTTTCACTCCCCGTCTGTGTCTCTCCTCCGTTTTCAGTCAACAACAACTTTATTGTATGATTACTTAAAATCCTTTACAAAAGCGGAAGAGAATGCAAGTTAGAAAAGGTTAGAATAAAATACATAAAATCTAAATAAAATGCAAAGCTACTATAAGGTAACTGTACATAAGTAACTTTGTACAAAAAAGGTCAGTTTAGAAACAACACAGGAATAATTTGACATGCGGGGTATGCAAAACTGCGGAGGGCATCCTGTAGCTAGTAAAAGTTAATATAGACAGTAATAGTATTAAAAGTGTGATGCTAAGCAGTTGCCAGTGGTCCTTGAAAAATAATTTATTAAACTGTCACTTCTCTGGCCGATCGTAAGAACATTCAAGCAGCCGCAAAAAACTTCCCAATTAGTGCCAGCTTCATCGGGACTATGGTGATGCAAATGTGCCTTAATGCCTCCTTACATGTTCTTACGCCATAATGTACGAACATGGTTCTTAAATACAAGCGCCTTGGGGACAGCAAACCTGGGCAACAGCAAATTACATGTTCTGCGGATTCTGCGTGGTGTTGGAATAGACTACAACCGGACCCACTTAACTACCAGTTTTCCCAGTGGGCTCTATAGTGTTGTATTGGCAAAGTTAAGAGCCTCACACTCATGATATTTTGTAAGGCTTGCACTCCAAGACCTGCTTTTAAATAGGGCTGGCATACAGTAGTTTCATGTGAATTAATAAGACCTTCTGCACCCAGAACAGGTCTGATCCGTTCAAGGTCTTGTTGCCTCAAGATGTTCTTGCTACACTTTTTTAGCAGGTTCTTTAGACTACACTGTGTTAATAATATGTCTGTTGAGAGTTCAATTGATAGTCCCAGTGTTTTTTTGGCCATCAAGAGATACCTCGCCCAGCGACTATTGTTATCTGTATAAACCACCTGTAGCGCTGCCCTGATTGTGCCAGGACATGCATTAATCACGTTATGTTGAAATTTGACTATGTCTTTTTTGCATTCAATGTCCATTGCTATGATGGTGAACTCTAGTCAGATCAAAGAGCGCCTAGTCGTGTATGGGAGCTTGAAGACTTTTCTATATGCCTTTGTGTATAGGCCCTCCAATTTTTTGGTCAACAAACCAGGGAAGACAAGGTGGCCATAGCAGAGTGTAGACAATAGCTTGCCTTGCATTACTCGTCGGATACCTTCCGCCTAGTGACTTACAAGCTTGTGTGTAATTTGCACAAGCTGTATGTTAGATTAGCTGCTTTTGCCTCCAGTGCTTTAACCTGCAGTACTGGTCTGCAGGTATCTGCAAATTGTACTTCCAGGTAGGTGTACTTATGGGTTGTTGTTATCCTTAGAGGGCCCTGCTGCCATACCAATGTTAGTTTTTTAGGTCTCGACTATTCTATCTCGTTAGGGATTGAATAGGCGAGATTATAGTAAGCGGTTCAAAAAGTCTACCTAGCCAGCGGATCGTGTACAGTTCATGTGAGGCAGGCGTGTGAGGCAGGCGCGTGCACATCAAACACCATCGTCCTCGGCATCAGACTTCAAAGGAAGCTGCTCGCACCCCACCATTTGTCTGAGCCTCGCCATCAGACTTTAAAGGAATCCGCTCCCAAGCCGCTCCCCCGCCACAACCCCTCAATCAGACTTCAAAGGAATGCGCTCCCGCTCCCCCGCCCCCCCACCGCAGCAGTGTTGAGAGCTGTTTTTTTTTTGCATCCATTTCGCGGGGAAGCCGTGTTTTGTTCGGCGTTCTCTGCACCTTTCTCGTTTTTTTTTCTGGACGAAAGTGAAAGCCTACCGTGCTTGTTTATAGTATCCTTGCTCCTCAAATGCTGGTGCTGTGTTGCCATCTCTCTAGGGACACTCAGCTTGAAAACACTCGACTTGCTAGCTGCAATGCTACATCCGCTATGCTTTGCCTCTAGACACGTTGATCCCTTGCAGACTGTGCTGACTCTGCCCCTCCTGATTCTGAAACTGACCAACGCAGTCACCATGCACTCTTCTCTCTGTCTTATGATGTCTGCTCTGCCACAACATTTACTTCGGACCCTCACCCTCACACCTCCTCACCCTCACACACCCTCACACCCTCTCACCCTCACACACCCTCACACATCCTCACTCGCCCTTCCACCCTCACACACCCTCACTCACCCTCACCCCCTCACCCTCACAACCCTCTCACCCTCACTCACCCTCACTACCTCACACCCCCACACACCCTCACCCTCACACCCCCTCACACTCACACCCCCTCATGCTCACACACCTCCTCACCCTCACACCCCCTCACTCTCACACCCAGTCACCCTCACACCCCCTCACTCTCACATCCCCTCACCCTCACATCCCCTCACCCTCATATCCCCTCACACTCCCTCACACCCTCACCCTCACACACCCTCACCCTTACAACGCTCACCCTCACACCCCCTCACCCTCACTCACCCACTCACCTACTTTCACTCTCACCCACCCTCTAATCCTCACACACTCTTTCACCCTCACACACCCTCTCACCCTCACTCACCCTCTCACTCTCACTCACCCTCACACCCCCAAACATCCTCACCCTCACACCCCCTCACCCTCACACCTCCTCACCCACACACACCCTTACACCCTCTCACCCTCTGACCCTCACACACCCTCACTCACCCTCACACCCTCACCCACCCTCACACACCCTCACTCACCCTCACCCCCTCACCCTCACAGCCCTCTCACCCTCACTCACCCTCTCACCCTCACGAAAGCTCTCACCCTCATACACCCTCTCACACCCCCTCACCCTCACATCCCCTCACACTCACATCCCCCACCCGCACATCCCCTCACCCTCCCTCACATCCTCACATCCTCACCCTCACACCCCTCAACCTCACACCCCTCACCCTCATACCCCCTCAACCTCACACACCTCCTCACTCACTCTCTCACCCACCCTCACCCACCCTCTCACCCTCACACACCCTTTCACCCTCACACCCCCTCTCTCCAACATTCACCCACCCTCACACACCCTCACCCTCACATACCCTCTTACCCTCACACCCCCTCATCCTCACACCCCCTCAACCTTACACCCCCTCACCCTCACACCCCCTCACCCTCACACCCCCTCACACCCCCACACCCCCTCACCCTCACCCTCACACCCTCACCCTCACACACACCCTCACACCCCCTCACTCTCACACCCCCTCACCCTCAGAGCCCCTCACCCTTACCCTCACACACCCTCACCCTCACTCACCCTCACCCTCACACCCCCTCACCTTCACACCCACACCCCCTCACCCTCACACACCCTCTCACCCTCACACACCCTCTCACCCTCACACACCCTCTCACCCTCACACCCCCTCACCCTCACACACCCCCACTCTTACACCCATCACCCTCACCCTCACACCCTCACCATCACACCCCCTCACACACCCTCTCACCCTCACACACCCTCACCCTCACACCCCTCACCCTCACACCCCCTCACCCTTAGACCCCCTCACCATCATCCCTCTCACCCTCACCCTCCCTTACCCTCACACCCCCTCACCCTCACACCCTCTCACACTCACACCCTCACCCTCACACCCTGACCCTCACACCCCCTCACCCTAACACCTCCACACCCTCACAACCCCACACCCTCCCCCTCACACACCCTCGCACCCCCTCACCCTCACACCTACACCCTCACACCCCTCACCCTCACACATCCCCTCACCCACACACACCCTCACATTCACACCCCCTCACCCCTCACCCTCACACCTCCTCACCCTCATACCCCCTCACACCCACTCACCCTCACACCCCCTCACCCTCACACACCATCACCATCACTCCCTCACACACCCTCACACTCCCTCACACCCCTCACCCTCATACACCCTCACCCTCACACACCCTCACACCCTCTCACCCTCACACACCCTCACTAATCCGCACAGCCTCACCCACCCTCACACACCCTCACTCAACCTCAAACCCTCACCCTCACACCATCACCCCCCTCACCCTCACAACCCTGTCACCCTCACTAACCCTCTCACCTTCACCCCTCACATCCCCACACAACCTAACCCCCTCACCCTCACACCCCCTCACCCTCACACACACCCTCACCCTCACACCCCCTCACCCTCACACCCTCACCCTCACCCACCCTCTAACCCTCACCCACCCTCTCACCCTCACACCCCCTCACCCTCACACCCCCTCACCCTCACACACCCCCTCACCCTCACACCCCCTCACTCTCACACCCCCTCACCCTCACACCTTATCACCCTCACCCTCACCCTCACACACCCTCACCCTCACACACCCTCTCACCCTCATACACCTTCTAACCCTCATGCACCCTCTAACCCTCACACCCCCTCACCCACCCTCACACCCCCTCACCCTCACACCCCCTCACACACACCCTCACTCACCCACCCTCTCACCCTCACCCACCCTCTCACCCTCAGACACCCTTTCGCCCTCACACACCCTCTCATCCTCTCACCCTCACACACCCTCTCACCCACCCTCACTCACCCTCACCCTTACACCCCTCACCCTCACACACACCCTCACCCTCACACCCCTCACCCTCACACCCCCACACACCCCCACACCCCTCACCCTCACCCCTCACCCTCACATACCCCCTTACCCCCTCATTCTCATACCCCCTCACCCTCATACTCCCTTGCCTTACCCTCACACCTCTCACCCTCACACCCCTCACCCTCACACACACTCACTCTCACTCACTCTCTCACCCTCACACACCTCTCACCCCCTCTTACCCTCACACACCCTCTCACCCTCACAACCCCTCACCCTCACACCCCCTCACTCTCACACCCCCACACCCTCACCCTCACAGCCCCACACCCTCACCCTCACACACACTCTCAGCCTCACCCACCCTCTCACCCTCACTGTTGGACAGGCCACGTGCAGGGCTTGCTCCCTCCCCGCACGACCAGGCCCGACCCGGGCTCTTCAGGTGTCACACACAACCACCACCCGTTTCCAGTCTCATATGGGACCCCTGCCCCTGGACATCTCCCCGTCATGGGCCCATCTCCTACCGGCCCTCTCGCCCGGCCCGGGCGCCATCTTGCACACAGCACCACGAGGCCGCGTGGCCTCCGATCGACCCTAACCCTGGGCCTGGCCAGGCCCCGACATCCCGGCACCACCATCCACCCAGGAGGTGAGCGGACTACTTGGCAGGTCAATGGGAGGAAGTGGTGTCGATGACTCTCCCCCGCCAGGTGCCGATCACCCCCGCTCCCCGAAGCGCTGGCTCCACCCCCCTGCTGGGTGTCTGGACTCCCTCATCCTGGACCCCCCGACCTCCAAGTGCGAGGGTCCGGACATCAAAGGGGGCCAGACCTATAACTGGGGCAGCTCCAGAGCAGGAAGGCAGTTGTATCCTGGAGTCGAGAGACGCAGTGAAGAACTCATCCTTGACGGACTACTGGCGCTGCCGTAGCCCTGCCTTGTGAACTATCGACCTGCCTGCTGGCGCTGCCGCAACCTTCGGAAACCTTCATCGTCGTCGGGACCTGCTGGCGTGGCCGCGGACCATTTGTAACTACCACCTTCATCGGGACCTGCTGGCTCCGCCGCGGACCGTCGCTACCTTCAACCATCGGGACCTGCTGGCTCCGCCGCGGCCCTGTCTTCTAGAACGCCGAGCTCGAGGATTGTGAGCTATTTCATCTACCAGATTGGTAACGAGACTGTCCCGCTACCCTTTTCCCAACCAAAGAGACTAGCCTAGAGGGGACCCCTGAGTCCAGACCTCCTTGTACCATTTCACCGTACTTGAACAATTGCTTATAAAGTAATGTTGAACCTTATCCTTGTGTGGTGTACATCTGTGGGGGGGAAGTTACTTGTCTGTACGATCGCTGGAGACAGCTCTCCCCGGAGGCCTCTCCCCTTGTCCTCGGCCGACCCTCCCGGTCCGTCTAACATTGGTGGCCAGCGGCGCGATCCGAATCAACGCGTAATCGTACAGAGAGTAGCTCACCCCACGACAAAACCACAATGCCAACCAAAGACAGCGGATCCACGAGAAGTTCCAGATGGAGAAATTGGAAGAATACAACCATCGTGAGCTGAAACAATTCTGCTTTGAACTAGGTATCGCTACCACCGGTCTGAGTACTAAAGACGATTTCAAGCACACCATTGAATCATGGGCAGAAACCGGGGACGTCAGACCCCCGGACCAAAATGTCGCAGCAGCAGAAAAAAACACAGCGGCTCCCGAGGAGCAAAGAACGGGTCTCTCGCAAGAGGAGATCCAAGAACGAGAAAGAAACCGACTACACGACCTAGAAATGGCCCGGCTCAAAATGGATGGCGAACTCAAATAAGCCGAACAAAAACTGAACCTGGAACACCTGCGGCTCCGAGAAGAACGGGAAGAGAAACAGAGACAAAGAGAGCTCGAAGAGAAGAGACTGGCGTATGAACACGAGCGCAAGCTAGCTGAAATAGACTTACGCAAGCAGAACAAAGAACTAGGGGTGCCCGAGCAACCGCGCATCCCGGGGGCAACAGAAAAAAAGGTACACATCCCCAAGGATGTCGTTCGAGAATATTTCCGAGATGACGACATACAGCAGTGGTTCAAGGCCTATGAGATCGCTATGACCTCCCACCGGATCGATCGCAGCGACTGGGGAGCCGGTCTATGGGGGAGGTTCGTCAATGAAGGCCGCGATGCCCTGCTGCAGCTTCCCGACCATCTGATGACCTCCTATGACCACATGAAAGCTACCCTCCTCACCCGCTATGGGCTCACACCCGAAATGTACCGCCAGAGGTTCCGAGACTGCACCCGGATCCTGGGTACAACTTGGGTGGAATATGTGAACTATTTCAGCCGAGCCTTCGAGGGTTGGATCAAGGGAAGCAACGTGACGACCTACGAGCAACTATTCAATCTCATGGTATGGGAGCACCTATCAAACAACTGCTTCGTCGAGCTCAGGCAGCACCTCCTCGACAGTAAATTGACTGATCCGCGGCAGCTCGCCGCCGAGGCTGACCGGTGGGAAATTACCCGAGTGGGCCGAATTGGGTCACATGAACAGATCCGGAACAACCACGGTCAGCACCGTCCCCGAGGAGGAGGAGGGGGCCAGGGACGAGGAAGAGACAACGCCCCGGCCGCTCCCGCTACCAGCAACCCACCCCCGGCCAACCGGGGCAACACCCCGGCGCGGCCGGGATACAGAGCCAATGTCACATGTCACCGATGCCAGCGAATCGGCCACTACGCAAACGACCCGAATTGTCCACAAAGCCAGACTCCGAGACCCCGCCAGATGGCTGCCGCCGCCCTGGGGGAAGAGCAAATCTCCGAAGAACACGAGGAATGTGAGCAAGAACACCAAGAATGGGAACCAGCCGCCATGGTTCTAGCATGCCTAGGGGGAAAAGACATGGTCCCGCGGGTCCCCCTACCCGCCAACACCCGGAAGTACAGTCAGTGGGTGAACATTAATGGACGCCGGGCCGAAGCCCTGCGTGACACCGGGGCCAGTGTAACGGCCGTCCGCTGTCACCTGGTGACCCCAGAACAGATCCTGCCGAACGTTCTCTGCCCTGTCCGGTCAGCCGACAATTCGGAGAGTCTATGTCGGATGGCCTGCGTCCCCTTCGAGTGGGGAGGAGTCTCCGGCATGTTGAAAGTGACGGTCCGAGATGATGCCCCCGTAGACTGTCTCCTGGGAAATGATCTGGAGAGTTCCCCGTGGGCCGCCGTAGAGAGGAGAGAGCACCTGGGGATGTTGGGCATCCCGGACTGGGCGTGCGTAGCCACCCGGTCCATGGCTGCCCATACCACCCCCCGTCCCGAAGAACATGAATGGCCGGCACCTCCGCCCCCGGTCGCTCCAGTAGAAGACGCCGACCGTGCCGTCCCCCCAGAGCAAAGTCCCGAGGGGCTCATCCATCCTCAGGACCTTCCCGGCCTGGCTCAGTGGCGTCAGGAGGGGGGGCCCACCCAGGAACAGTTTCGCCACGAGTAGAAGACCTGTCCCTCCCTCGAGGGGCTCCGCCAGCAAGCCCTCGCCCAGAGTGCAGGGGATACTTCCGGAACCCATTGGGTCTATTGGGACAATGACCTGTTGTACAGCGAACAGAGAATCGCAGAGTTAGGGGCCAGTCGAGTGCTAGTGGTGCCCCTACGCTTTAGAGACTTCTTGCTAAACCTGGCCCACGATGTCCCCCTGGCTGGCCACCTGGGCCAGGACAAAACCTACAGCCGCCTGGTGACCCATTTTTTTGGGCCCAAGATGAGGAACGACGTACTCCAGCACTGCCAGTCTTGCCCCACGTGCCAGGCCAGCGGGAAGAGCGGCCGCAAGCTTAAAGCCCCTCTGCAACCTTTCCCGGTGGTCACCACCCCGTTCGAGAGGGTGGGGATAGACATTGTGGGGCCCCTGGACCCCCGTACAGCTCAAGGGCATCGGTTCATCCTGGTACTGGTGGACCACGCCACTCGCTACCCCGAGGCTGTTCCCCTACGAACTGTGACCGCCCCGGTAGTCGGCCGGGCCTTGATTGGGATCTTCTCCCGGGTGGGCTTCCCCCGAGAAGTCGTCAGCGACCGAGGCACAAACTTCATTTCAAAATACATGAAGTCCCTCTGGCAACAGTGTGGGGTCACCTACCGATTCACGACCCCCTATCACCCTCAAGGAAATGGACTGGTTGAGCGGTTCAACCGCACGCTCAAAGGGATGATTGGGGGGTTGGAAGAGCCCCTCCGTCGCCAGTGGGATGTGCTACTGCCGTGCCTCCTCTTTGCCTACCGAGAAGTGCCCCAGAAATCCCTCGGCTTCAGCCCTTTCGAACTCTTGTATGGACACCCTGTGCGCGGGCCGCTCAGCCTAGTCAAAGAAGGCTGGGAAATGCCCCCTCTAAAGAACCCTCCAGATGTTTTCAAGTATCTCCTAACCCTCCGCAACCAGACCAGACGGTTCCGAGAGATGGCAAAAGCAAGCTTGGAGGCCAGTCAGGAAGACATGAAACGTTGGTACGATCAAAATGCCTCCTCCATCGAATTTGAACCCGGCCAACAAGTGTGGGTAATAACTCCCACCGAACCATGCGCCCTGCAAGACAAATGGGCAGGGCCCTTCAAAGTAGTCGAGCGCAAGAGCCCTGTCACTTATCTCATCGATATGGAATCTTCACGGAACCCTCTCCGGGTCCTCCACGCCAATAGACTGAAACCCCACTTTGTGCGCTCAGAGCTCAGCCTCCTGATGGCAACAGACAGCGGGGCCGAGGAAGACTCCGAACCCCTTCCTGACCTCCTACGGAATCGAGAGAAGGATGGCTCCGTAGACGGGGTCCGACTCTCGGAGGCCCTCACCCCGGAACAGCGCCAAGGCTGCCGAGACCTCCTGCTGCAGTTCGCCACCCTGTTTTTCCTCACCCCAGGGGTCACCCCCTGGTGCTTACACGACGTGGACACTGGAGGGAGTCCCCCTGTCCGCCACCGGGCCTACCGCGTACCAGATCGGGTACGGGCCTGCATCCAAGAGGAGGTGGGCAAGATGCTCACACTCGGGGTCATCGAGCCCTCAGACAGCCCCTGGGCAAGCCCAGTGGTACTGGTCCCCAAAGCGGCCGCCCCCGGCACCACGCCTGAGCTCCGGTTCTGCGTCGACTACCGGGGCCTGAATGCGGTCACCAGAACAGACGCACACCCCATTCCCCGAGCAGATGAACTAATCGACCGCCTGGGGGCTGCCCGCTACCTCAGCATCTTCGACCTGACAGCGGGCTACTGGCAGATCGGTCTCACACCCCGGGCCCAAGAACGATCTGCCTTCTACACCCCTGATGGGCACTACCACTTCAAGGTCATGCCCTTCGGCATGAAGAATGCCCCAGCAACATTTCAGCGGCTCGTAAACCAGGTCCTGGCGGGACTCGAAGAATTCAGCGCCGCCTACCTGGACGATATCGCTGTGTACAGCCGCCACTGGTCCGACCACCTCCACCACCTCCGAAAGGTGCTACAGGCCCTCCAGCGGGCTGGCCTCACGATCAAGGCCAGCAAATGCCAAATTGGCCAGGGGTCCATGACCTATCTCGGGCACCAGGTGGGAAGCGGTCTGGTGGCCCCTCTGCAACTCAAGATCGCTGCCATCCAGGCTTGGCAGCCTCCCATCACCCAGACCGAGGTCCGCGCCTTCTTGGGACTTACAGGCTACTACCGGCGGTTCGTGAGGGACTATGGCAGCATTGTGGGGCCCCTAACGGAACTCACCTCAAAAAACCAACTAAAGGAGGTCAACTGGACCCCCGACTGTCAAACCGCCTTTGAGAGGCTGAAGGCCGCCATGTGCTCCGCCCCTGTGCTCCAGGCCCCCGACTACAGCCAGGAATTCATCGTTCAAACGGTCGCCTCCGACCATGGCATTGGGGCAGTCCTTTCCCAGCTGAACCCCGAAGGACTTGACCAGCCGGTGGCTTTCATCAGCAGACGGCTCCTGGCCCGAGAACAACGCTGGAGCACCATCGAGAGGGAGGCCTTCGCCGTGGTGTGGGCCCTCAAAAAGCTCCGGCCCTATCTCTTCGGCACCCACTTCCGGGTACAGACCGATCATCGGCCCCTGCAGTGGCTAATGCAGATGCGGGGGGAAAACCCGAAACTCTTGCGCTGGTCCATTTCCCTGCAGGGGATGGACTTCACTGTGGAACATCGACCCGGGCAAGACCACGCCAACGCAGATGGCCTGTCCCGCTTTTTCCGCCTCGACGAAGAGAGTCCCCAAGAGGATGGGTGACTCTCCCCGCCTTCAGCTGGGGGGGACGCATGTTGGACAGGCCACGTGCAGGGCTTGCTCCCTCCCCGCACGACCAGGCCCGACCCGGGCTCTTCAGGTGTCACACACAACCACCACCCGTTTCCAGTCTCATATGGGACCCCTGCCCCTGGACATCTCCCCGTCATGGGCCCATCTCCTACCGGCCCTCTCGCCCGGCCCGGGCGCCATCTTGCACACAGCACCACGAGGCCGCGTGGCCTCCGATCGACCCTAACCCTGGGCCTGGCCAGGCCCCGACATCCCGGCACCACCATCCACCCAGGAGGTGAGCGGACTACTTGGCAGGTCAATGGGAGGAAGAGGTGTCGATGGCTCTCCCCCGCCAGGTGCCGATCACCCCCGCTCCCCGAAGCGCTGGCTCCACCCCCCTGCTGGGTGTCTGGACTCCCTCATCCTGGACCCCCCGACCTCCAAGTGCGAGGGTCCGGACATCAAAGGGGGCCAGACCTATAACTGGGGCAGCTCCAGAGCAGGAAGGCAGTTGTATCCTGGAGTCGAGAGACGCAGTGAAGAACTCATCCTTGACGGACTACTGGCGCTGCCGTAGCCCTGCCTTGTGAACTATCGACCTGCCTGCTGGCGCTGCCGCAACCTTCGGAAACCTTCATCGTCGTCGGGACCTGCTGGCGTGGCCGCGGACCGTTTGTAACTACCACCTTCATCGGGACCTGCTGGCTCCGCCGCGGACCGTCGCTACCTTCAACCATCGGGACCTGCTGGCTCCGCCGCGGCCCGGTCTTCTAGAACGCCGAGCTCGAGGATTGTGAGCTATTTCATCTACCAGATTGGTAACGAGACTGTCCCGCTACCCTTTTCCCAACCAAAGAGACTAGCCTAGAGGGGACCCCTGAGTCCAGACCTCCTTGTACCATTTCACCGTACTTGAAGAATTGCTTATAAAGTAACGTTGAACCTTATCCTTGTGTGGTGTACATCTGTGGGGGGGAAGTTACTTGTCTGTACGATCGCTGGAGACGGCTCTCCCCGGAGGCCTCTCCCCTTGTCCTCGGCGACCCTCCCGGTCCGTCTAACACTCACCCATCCGCTCACCCTCACACACCCCCTCCCCCTCACACCCCATCCCCATCACACCCCCTCACCCTCACCCCCTCACCCTCACCCCCTCACCCTCACACCCCCTCAGTGTCACACAACCTCACCCCCTCACCCTCACACACACCCTCTCACCCTCACACCCCCCACACCCCCGCACCTTCACACACCCTCACCCCAGTCACCCTCACCCCAGTCACCCTCACCCCATCACCCTCAGACCCCCTCACCCTCACACCCTCTCACCCTCACACCCTCACCCTCACACCCTCACCCTCACAACCACACATCCTCACAACCCCACACCTCACCCTCACACACCCTCACACCCCCTCACCCTCACACCCCCACACCCTTGCACACCCTCACCCCTCCTCACCCTCACACCCTCAAACACCCTTACACCCCCTCATCCTCACACCCCCTCATCCTCACACCCCCTCACCTTCACACACCCTCACCCACCCTCACCCTCACACACCCTCACACCCCCTAACCCTCACACCCTCACACTCCCTCACAGCCCCTCACCCTCACACCCCCTCACCCTCACACCCCCTCACACACTCTCGCTCACCCTCACACACCCTCACCCTCACACTCCCTCACTCCCCCTCACACCCCCTCCCCCTCACACCCCCTTACACACTCCCACTCACCATCATACCCTCACACACCCTCACACACCCTCACACCCTCACACACCCTCACCCTCCCTCACCCTCACACCCTCACACTCACACCCCCTCACCCTCACACACCATCACTCACACCCCCTCACACCCCCTCACCCTCACACCCTCACACCCCCTCACCCTCACACCCTTTCCCCCTCACACCCTCACCCTCACACCCGCTCACCCGCACACCCCCTCACCCTCACTCACCCTCACTCACCCTCACACACACTCACACACCCTCATCAGCATACATAACAAAACATAGCATAGCACAACAAAACACAGCATAGCATAACAAAAAAGCATAGGGATGCAAAACATAGCATAGCATAACAAAACAAAGCATAGGATAGTAAAACAAAACATAGCATAACAAAACAAAACTTAGCCTAGCAAAACGTAACAATGCATAGCATAGCATAATAAAACATAGCATAGCATAACAAAACATAGCATAACAAAACAAAGCATAGCATAACATGACAAAGCATAGCAAACAAAACAGCATAGTATAACAAAACATAGCATAGCATAACAAAACACAACAAAACATAGCAGAACAAAACATAGCATAACATAACAAAACATAGCATAACATAACATAAAACAATGCATAGCATAACAAAACATAGCATAACAAAACATAGCAAAACACAACAAAACATAGCATAGCATAACAAAACACAACAAAACATAGCATACATAACAAAACATAGCATAGCATAACAAAACACAACAAAACATAGCATAGCATAACAAAATACAACATAGCATAGCATAACAAAACTAAGCTTAGCATAGCATAACAAAACATAGCATAGCATAACAAAACACAACAAAACCTTGCATAGCATAACAAAACAAAGCATAGGATAGCAAAACTAAACATAGAATAGCATAACAAAACAAAGCATAGGATAGCAAAAAAAATATAGCATAGCATTACAAAACATAGCATAACATAACAAAACATAGCATAACATACCAACACATAGCATAACAAAACACAACAACACATAGCATAAGAAAACAGCAAAACACAACAAAACATAGCATAGCTTCACAAAATGCAACAAAACATAGCATAGCAAAACAAAACATATAATAGCATAGCAAAACATAGCATACCAAACACAACAACACATAGCATAGCATAGTATAACAAAACATAGCATAGCAAAACAAAGCATAGCATAATAAAACACAACAAAACACAGCAAATCCTAACAAAACATAGCATAGCATAACAAAGCATAGCATAGAAAAACATAGCATAGCATAACAAAACATAGCATAGCATAACAAAACACAGCATAGCATAACAATTCAAAGCATAGGAAAGCAAAACATAGCATAGCATAACACAACAAAACATAGGATAGAAAAAAAAACATAGCATAGGATACAGCATCACTCCGCACCACCACAGCATCACTTAGGGGCTCCACAACATCACTATGCGCTACTACAGCATCACTGAACGCCACAGCATCACTCGTTCGCCATTACAACATCACTCAGCGCCACCACAGCATCAATCTGTGCCACCATTGAGCAACACCTGGTTCAAATATGTTCTCTCAATGTTTCAAGCTTTATTACAAATGTAACAAGAAGATGATAATATTTCACTTCTGTTCTTGGATTTTCGTCACAATAAAATACTATGGGCCCGATTCACAGAACTAACTTAAGACAAAATCCTAATCTTACTACTTTTGGTACTCACAGAAGTTAGGATTTTGTCTTAAGTTTGTCTTAAGACAGACTTAAGACAGACTTAAGTTAGGATTTTGTCTTAAGTCTGTCTTAAGTCTGTCTTAAGACAAACTTAAGACAAAATACTAACTTCTGTGAATACCAAAAGTAGTAAGTTTAGGATTTTGTCTTAAGTTAGTTCTGTGAATCGGGCCCACTGAACATAATCTTCACAAAAGTTATTTACAAAACTTTAAGCTATTGCGATTACAAATTACAAGAACTTTTATTTAAGTATTAATTATTGAAAAAAAATTGAAAGCCATTGTTATTTGTAATATCAATACATGTAAGTCACGTAAATACAACACAAATTGCATTACAAATGCTATAGGTGTCACATTTGCGAAAGTTATAACTATTGGCATTGTAAATGACAAAGCTATTAATTTTGCTATTTTCAAAACCAAAACATAAATAAAAAATGTGTCATTTACAATACCAATAGCTCAAACTTTCCTAATGCGAGACCTATTGCATTGCAAACGCTTGTTTAACTTGTGGCCAAAGATCAACACTTTTGTCTTAGATGCATTAGCTATAAGGTTGTTTTCCATGTTGTAATTATGTAGCATCTCTAATGCCCTTTTCATGCCTATTCTTGTGTGATCCAATAAGACAAGATCGTCCGCATACTGCATAATTGGCCGTTTGAGGTGGCCCAATTTTGAAGGAAATATGTTAGTTTTTTGCAGTGCTTCTCCCAGGTCTCAGTGTATAGGTTAAACAGGGTGGGGGCGATCACTCAAACCTGCTTTAGCCCCCTGTTCATGAAGATCTCTTCAGTTGCACGAGCTAGTGAGCTTAACTCGCACCCAGTTGCCAAAGTAGAGTGATAAGATGGCCTCAAGGAGTTTCCTCAGTATACCCCACTTAGCCAATTTTGACCACAGTTATTTCGATCAACCCCATCAAAGGCGGCACTGTAGTCCACAAAACATACATATAATGGTGGGGGGAAGGCCCCAGTTGCCTTGGTTATAGATATGAAAGTGCGATGGCATTGTCCATGGTCGAGTTCGGTCGAATGCCAGACTGGTATTGCGGAATTACATGATTTTTTGTGGTCCATGACTCTAGCTCTTTCAAGAACATTTTATTGAATGCCTTTCCTTCCACGTCCAGTAGCGCAATCAATCTTTAGTTCCCTGGGTCGGAGGCATCGCCCTTTTTGTGAATGGGTTGTAGGATGGAGCCTTTCAATGAATCCGGAACTGCAGAAATGTTATAGCAATGATTGAATAAGCCCTGAATGTGGGGTGCCCAGTATTCACAATCTTCCCTGAAAATATACATAGGCAGCCCATTGGGCCCTGGCACCCCATTCTTCCTGATACCCTGAAGGATAGTCAGTATTTCCCTTTCTGGTAAGGATCCGCCGCATTGCTCTCTTCATATTGGTTGTCTTCTACCTTGCCAATGATTGCCATGGGTGTGTTTTTGATCAACGTATAGGCTGGTAGCATGAGCATCCCATTTGTTAGCAGGTACAGCATTATGGGTATGGAGGCTGCCATTTAGACCATAGACATGTCTCCAGAATTCTTTACTTCTGTTGGGTGCTAGCAATGCAAAGATATTTCTCAATTTTTCCTCTGTGCTAGTTTGTTTCGATTGCCAGGCAATTTTTTATACGCTTTTTTTACTGTCTTCAATAGTCTTTCCGTCTGAGTGGACTTTTCCCTCCTGTGCTTTGACTCTGCCAAATGCAAAACAACAGTTGATGGACAGAATGCAGAACAATGTCATACATTCACCCCAGTACAGAGATCTGGGCCTAAATCCATCGTTTTTTCCACTGCACACTACCCCAGTTCAGACATGGCCATATGCAAATCAGCCTTGACCCTGTGCCACATTGCTCTCTTCATATTGGTTGTCTTCTACCTTGCCAATGATTGCCATGGGTGTTTTTTGATCAACGTATAGGCTGGTAGCATGAGCAGCCCATTTGTTAGCAGGTACAGCATTATGGGTCTGGAGGCTGCTATTTAGACCATAGACATGTCTCCGGAATTCTTTACTTCTGTTGGGTGCTAGTAATGCATAGATATTTCTCAATTTTTCCTCTGTGCTAGTTCGTTTCGATTGCCAGGCAATTTTTTTATGCGTTTTTCTTACTGTCTTCAATAGTCTTTCCGTCTGAGTGAACTTTTCCCTCCTGTGCTTTGACTCTGCCAAACACAAAACAACAGTTGATGGACAGAATGCAGAACAATGTCATACATTCACCCCAGTACAGAGATCTGGGCCTAAATCCATTGTTTTTTTGCACTCCACACTACCCCAATTCAGACATGGCCATATGCAAATCAGCCTTGACCCTGTGCCTCATGGGAATAGTCCAGCCCGAACTGCCAAGCCATGTCTTTCCTGGACCGGAATCAAGCATCCTAGGACCGGTCTCTGGCTATCAGCCATCTTCAGCCAGTATAGCTTGACTCCAGTGGTGTGGAGAGCATGGGACTCACGTCTGAGCATACCCATCCCACTCGGGGTGACAAATGCAAAACAACAGTTGATGGACAGAATGCAGAACAATGTCATACATTCACCCCAGTACAGAGATCTGGGCCTAAATCCATCGTTTTTTTGCACTCCACACGACCCCAGTTCAGACATGGCCATATTCAAATCAGCCTTGACCCTATGCCTCATGGGAACAGTCCAGCCCGAACTGCCAAGCCATGTCTTTCCTGGACCGGAATCAAGCATCCTAGGACCGGTTTCTGGCTATCAGCCGTCTTCAGCCAGGATAGCTTGACTCCAGTGGTGTGGAGAGCATGGGACTCACGTCTGAGCATACCCATCCCACTCGGGGTGACAAATGCAAAACAACAGTTGATGGACAGAATGCAGAACAATGTCATACATTCACCCCAGTACAGAGATCTGGGCCTAAATCCATCGTTTTTTTGCACTCCACACGACCCCAGTTCAGACATGGCCATATTCAAATCAGCCTTGACCCTATCCCTCATGGGAACAGTCCAGCCCGAACTGCCAAGCCATGTCTTTCCTGGACCGGAATCAAGCATCCTAGGTCCGGTTTCTGGCTATCAGCCGTCTTCAGCCAGGATAGCTTGACTCCAGTGGTGTGGAGAGCATGAGACTCACGTCTGAGCATACCCATCCCACTCGGGGTGACAAATGCAAAACAACAGTTGATGGACAGAATGCAGAACAATGTCATACATTCACCCCAGTACAGAGATCTGGGCCTGTATCCATCGTTTTTTTGCACTCCACACTACCCCAGTTCAGACATGGCCATATGCAAATCAGCCTTGACCCTGTGCCTCATGGGAACAGTGCAGCCCGAACTGCCAAGCTATGTCTTTCCTGGACCGGAATCAAGCATCCTAGAATCAGTTTCTGGCTATCAGCCTGCTTCAGCAAGGATAGCTTGACTCCAGTGGTGTGGAGAGCATGGGACTCACATCTGAGCATACCCATCCCACTCGGGGTGACAAATGCAAAACAACAGTTGATGGACAGAATGCCGAACAATGTTATACATTCACCCCAGTACAGAGATCTGGGCCTAAATCCATCGTTTTTTTGCACTCCACACGACCCCAGTTCAGACATGGCCATATTCAAATCAGCCTTGACCCTATGCCTCATGGGAACAGTCCAGCCCGAACTGCCAAGCCATGTCTTTCCTGGACCGGAATCAAGCATCCTAGGACCGGTCTCTGGCTATCAGCCATCTTCAGCCAGTATAGCTTGACTCCAGTGGTGTGGAGAGCATGGGACTCACGTCTGAGCATACCCATCCCACTCGGGGTGACAAATGCAAAACAACAGTTGATGGACAGAATGCAGAACAATGTCATACATTCACCCCAGTACAGAGATCTGGGCCTAAATCCATCGTTTTTTTGCACTCCACACGACCCCAGTTCAGACATGGCCATATTCAAATCAGCCTTGACCCTATGCCTCATGGGAACAGTCCAGCCCGAACTGCCAAGCCATGTCTTTCCTGGACCGGAATCAAGCATCCTAGCACCGGTTTCTGGCTATCAGCCGTCTTCAGCCAGGATAGCTTGACTCCAGTGGTGTGGAGAGCATGGGACTCACGTCTGAGCATACCCATCCCACTCGGGGTGACAAATGCAAAACAACAGTTGATGGACAGAATGCAGAACAATGTCATACATTCACCCCAGTACAGAGATCTGGGCCTAAATCCATCGTTTTTTTGCACTCCACACGACCCCAGTTCAGACATGGCCATATTCAAATCAGCCTTGACCCTATCCCTCATGGGAACAGTCCAGCCCGAACTGCCAAGCCATGTCTTTCCTGGACCGGAATCAAGCATCCTAGGACCGGTTTCTGGCTATCAGCCGTCTTCAGCCAGGATAGCTTGACTCCAGTGGTGTGGAGAGCATGAGACTCACGTCTGAGCATACCCATCCCACTCGGGGTGACAAATGCAAAACAACAGTTGATGGACAGAATGCAGAACAATGTCATACATTCACCCCAGTACAGAGATCTGGGCCTGTATCCATCGTTTTTTTGCACTCCACACTACCCCAGTTCAGACATGGCCATATGCAAATCAGCCTTGACCCTGTGCCTCATGGGAACAGTGCAGCCCGAACTGCCAAGCTATGTCTTTCCTGGACCGGAATCAAGCATCCTAGAATCAGTTTCTGGCTATCAGCCTGCTTCAGCAAGGATAGCTTGACTCCAGTGGTGTGGAGAGCATGGGACTCACATCTGAGCATACCCATCCCACTCGGGGTGACAAATGCAAAACAACAGTTGATGGACAGAATGCCGAACAATGTTATACATTCACCCCAGTACAGAGATCTGGGCCTAAATCCATCGTTTTTTTGCACTCCACACGACCCCAGTTCAGACATGGCCATATTCAAATCAGCCTTGACCCTATGCCTCATGGGAACAGTCCAGCCCGAACTGCCAAGCCATGTCTTTCCTGGACCGGAATCAAGCATCCTAGGACCGGTTTCTGGCTATCAGCCGTCTTCAGCCAGGATAGCTTGACTCCAGTGGTGTGGAGAGCATGGGACTCACGTCTGAGCATACCCATCCCACTCAGGGTGACAAATGCAAAACAACAGTTGATGGACAGAATGCAGAACAATGTCATACATTCACCCCAGTACAGAGATCTGGGCCTAAATCCATCGTTTTTTTGCACTCCACACGACCCCAGTTCAGACATGGCCATATTCAAATCAGCCTTGACCCTATGCCTCATGGGAACAGTCCAGCCCGAACTGCCAAGTCATGTCTTTCCTGGACCGGAATCAAGCATCCTAGGACCGGTTTCTGGCTATCAGCCGTCTTCAGCCAGGATAGCTTGACTCCAGTGGTGTGGATAGCATGGGACTCACGTCTGAGCATACCCATCCCACTCGGGGTGACAAATGCAAAACAACAGTTGATGGACAGAATGCAGAACAATGTCATACATTCACCCCAGTACAGAGATCTGGGCCTGTATCCATCGTTTTTTTGCACTCCACACTACCCCAGTTCAGACATGGCCATATGCAAATCAGCCTTGACCCTGTGCCTCATGGGAACAGTGCAGCCCGAACTGCCAAGCTATGTCTTTCCTGGACCGGAATCAAGCATCCTAGAATCAGTTTCTGGCTATCAGCCTGCTTCAGCCAGGATAGCTTGCCTCCAGTGGTGTGGAGAGCATGGGACTCACATCTGAGCATACCCATCCCACTCGGGGTGACAAATGCAAAACAACAGTTGATGGACAGAATGCCGAACAATGTTATACATTCACCCCAGTACAGAGATCTGGGCCTAAATTCATCGTTTTTTTGCACTCCACACTACCCCAGTTCAGACATGGCCATATGCAAATCAGCCTTGACCCTGTGCCTCATAGGAACAGTCCAGCCCGAACTGCTAAGCCATGTCTTTCCTGGACCGGAATCAAGCATCCTAGGACCGGTTTCTGGCTATCAGCCGTCTTCAGCCAGGATAGCTTGACTCCAGTGGTGTGGAGAGCATGGGACTCACGTCTGAGCATACCCATCCCACTCGGGGTGACAAATGCAAAATAACAGTTGATGGACAGAATGCAGAACAATGTCATACATTCACCCCAGTACAGAGATCTGGGCCTAAATCCATCGTTTTTTTGCACTCCACACTACCCCAGTTAAGACATGGCTATATGCAAATCAGCCTTGACCCTGTGCCTCATTGGAACAGTCCAGCCCGAACTGCCAAGCTATGTCTTTCCTGGACCGGAATCAAGCATCCTAGTATCAGTTTCTGGCTATCAGCCTGCTTCAGCCAGGATAGCTTGACTCCAGTGGTGTGGAGAGCATGGGACTCACGTCTGAGCATACCCATCCCACTCAGGGTGACAAATGCAAAACAACAGTTGATGGACAGAATGCAGAACAATGTCATACATTCACCCCAGTACAGAGATCTGGGCCTAAATCCATCGTTTTTTTGCACTCCACACGACCCCAGTTCAGACATGGCCATATTCAAATCAGCCTTGACCCTATGCCTCATGGGAACAGTCCAGCCCGAACTGCCAAGCCATGTCTTTCCTGGACCGGAATCAAGCATCCTAGGACCGGTTTCTGGCTATCAGCCGTCTTCAGCCAGGATAGCTTGACTCCAGTGGTGTGGAGAGCATGGGACTCACATCTGAGCATCCCCATCCCACTCGGGGTGACAAATGCAAAACAACAGTTGATGGACAGAATGCCGAACAATGTTATACATTCACCCCAGTACAGAGATCTGGGCCTAAATTCTTCGTTTTTTTGCACTCCACACTACCACAGTTCAGACATGGCCATATGCAAATCAGCCTTGACCCTGTGCCTCATGGGAACAGTCCAGCCCGAACTGCTAAGCCATGTCTTTCCTGGACCGGAATCAAGCATCCTAGGACCGGTTTCTGGCTATCAGCCGTCTTCTGCCAGGATAGCTTGACTCCAGTGGTGTGGAGAGCATGGGACTCACGTCTGAGCATACCCATCGCACTCGGGGTGACAAATGTAAAACAGCAGTTGATGGACAGAACGCAGAACAATGTCATACATTCACCCCAGTACAGAGATCTGAGCCTAAATCCATTGTTTTTATGCACTCCACACGACCCCAGTTCAGACATGGCCATATTCAAATCAGCCTTGACCCTATGCCTCATGGGAACAGTCCAGCCCGAACTGCCAAGCCATGTCTTTCCTGGACCGGAATCAAGCATCCTAGGACCGGTTTCTGGCTATCAGCCGTCTTCAGCCAGGATAGCTTGACTCCAGTGGTGTGGAGAGCATGGGACTCACGTCTGAGCATACCCATCCCACTCGGGGTGACAAATGCAAAATAACAGTTGATGGACAGAATGCAGAACAATGTCATACATTCACCCCAGTACAGAGATCTGGGCCTAAATCCATCGTTTTTTTGCACTCCACACTACCCCAGTTAAGACATGGCTATATGCAAATCAGCCTTGACCCTGTGCCTCATGGGAACAGTCCAGCCCGAACTGCCAAGCTATGTCTTTCCTGGACCGGAATCAAGCATCCTAGTATCAGTTTCTGGCTATCAGCCTGCTTCAGCCAGGATAGCTTGACTCCAGTGGTGTGGAGAGCATGGGACTCACATCTGAGCATACCCATCCCACTCGGGGTGACAAATGCAAAACAACAGTTGATGGACAGAATGCCGAACAATGTTATACATTCACCCCAGTACAGAGATCTGGGACTAAATCCATCATTTTTTTGCACTCCACACGACCCCAGTTCAGACATAGCCATATTCAAATCAGCCTTGACCCTATGCCTCATGGGAACAGTCCAGCCCGAACTGCCAAGCCATGTCTTTCCTGGACCGGAATCAAGCATCCTAGGACCGGTTTCTGGCTATCAGCCGTCTTCAGCCAGGATAGCTTGACTCCAGTGGTGTGGAGAGCATGGGACTCACGTCTGAGCATACCCATCCCACTCGGGGTGACAAATGCAAAACAACAGTTGATGGACAGAATGCAGAACAATGTCATACATTCACCCCAGTACAGAGATCTGGGCCTAAATCCATCGTTTTTTTGCACTCCACACGACCCCAGTTCAGACATGGCCATATTCAAATCAGCCTTGACCCTATGCCTCATGGGAACAGTCCAGCCCGAACTGCCAAGCCATGTCTTTCCTGGTCGGAATCAAGCATCCTAGGACCGGTTTCTGGCTATCAGCCGTCTTCAGCCAGGATAGCTTGACTCCAGTGGTGTGGAGAGCATAGGACTCACATCTGAGCATACCCATCCCACTCGGGGTGACAAATGCAAAACAACAGTTGATGGACAGAATGCCGAACAATGTTATACATTCACCCCAGTACAGAGATCTGGGCCGAAATCCATCGTTTTTTTGCACTCCACACTACCCCAGTTCAGACATGGCCATATGCAAATCAGCCTTGACCCTGTGCCTCATGGGAACAGTCCAGCCCGAACTGCCAAGCCATGTCTTTCCTGGACCGGAATCAAGCATCCTAGGACCGGTTTCTGGCTATCAGCCGTCTTCAGCCAGGATAGCTTGACTCCAGTGGTGTGGAGAGCATGGGACTCACGTCTGAGCATACCCATCGCACTCGGGGTGACAAATGTAAAACAGCAGTTGATGGACAGAACGCAGAACAATGTCATACATTCACCCCAGTATAGAGATCTGAGCCTAAATCCATCGTTTTTTTGCACTCCACACGACCCCAGTTCAGACATGGCCGTATTCAAATCAGCCTTGACCCTATGCCTCATGGGAACAGTCCAGCCCGAACTGCCAAGCCATGTCCTTTCCTGGACCGGAATCAAGCATCCTAGGACCGGTTTCTGGCTATTAGCCGTCTTCAGCCAGGATAGCTTGACTCCAGTGGTGTGGAGAGCATGGGACTCACGTCTGAGCATACCCATCCCACTCGGGGTGACAAATGCAAAATAACAGTTGATGGACAGAATGCAGAACAATGTCATACATTCACCCCAGTACAGAGATCTGGGCCTAAATCCATCGTTTTTTTGCACTCCACACTACCCCAGTTCAGACATGGCCATATGCAAATCAGCCTTGACCCTGTGCCTCATGGGAAAAGTCCAGCCCGAACTGCCAAGCTATGTCTTTCCTGGACCGGAATCAAGCATCCTAGAATCAGTTTCTGGCTATCAGCCTGCTTCAGCCAGGATAGCTTGACTCCAGTGGTGTGGAGAGCATGGGACTCACGTCTGAGCATACCCATCCCACTCGGGGTGACAAATGCAAAATAACAGTTGATGGACAGAATGCAAAACAATGTCATACATTCACCCCAGTACAGAGATCTGGGCCTAAATCCATCGTTTTTTTGCACTCCACACGACCCCAGTTCAGACATGGCCATATTCAAATCAGCCTTGACCCTATCCCTCATGGGAACAGTCCAGCCCGAACTGCCAAGCGATGTCTTTCCTGGACCGGAATCAAGCATCCTAGGTCCGGTTTCTGGCTATCAGCCGTCTTCAGCCAGGATAGCTTGACTCCAGTGGTGTGGAGAGCATGAGACTCACGTCTGAGCATACCCATCCCACTCGGGGTGACAAATGCAAAACAACAGTTGATGGACAGAATGCCGAACAATGTTATACATTCACCCCAGTACAGACATCTGGGCCTAAATCCATCGTTTTTTTGCACTCCACACGACCCCAGTTCAGACATGGCCATATTCAAATCAGCCTTGACCCTATGCCTCATGGGAACAGTCCAGCCCGAACTGCCAAGCCATGTCTTTCCTGGACCGGAATCAAGCATCCTAGGACCGGTCTCTGGCTATCAGCCATCTTCAGCCAGTATAGCTTGACTCCAGTGGTGTGGAGAGCATGGGACTCACGTCTGAGCATACCCATCCCACTCGGGGTGACAAATGCAAAACAACAGTTGATGGACAGAATGCAGAACAATGTCATACATTCACCCCAGTACAGAGATCTGGGCCTAAATCCATCGTTTTTTTGCACTCCACACGACCCCAGTTCAGACATGGCCATATTCAAATCAGCCTTGACCCTATGCCTCATGGGAACAGTCCAGCCCGAACTGCCAAGCCATGTCTTTCCTGGACCGGAATCAAGCATCCTAGCACCGGTTTCTGGCTATCAGCCGTCTTCAGCCAGGATAGCTTGACTCCAGTGGTGTGGAGAGCATGGGACTCACGTCTGAGCATACCCATCCCACTCGGGGTAACAAATGCAAAACAACAGTTGATGGACAGAATGCAGAACAATGTCATACATTCACCCCAGTACAGAGATCTGGGCCTAAATCCATCGTTTTTTTGCACTCCACACGACCCCAGTTCAGACATGGCCATATTCAAATCAGCCTTGACCCTATCCCTCATGGGAACAGTCCAGCCCGAACTGCCAAGCCATGTCTTTCCTGGACCGGAATCAAGCATCCTAGGACCGGTTTCTGGCTATCAGCCGTCTTCAGCCAGGATAGCTTGACTCCAGTGGTGTGGAGAGCATGAGACTCACGTCTGAGCATACCCATCCCACTCGGGGTGACAAATGCAAAACAACAGTTGATGGACAGAATGCAGAACAATGTCATACATTCACCCCAGTACAGAGATCTGGGCCTGTATCCATCATTTTTTTGCACTCCACACTACCACAGTTCAGACATGGCCATATGTAAATCAGCCTTGACCCTGTGCCTCATGGGAACAGTGCAGCCCGAACTGCCAAGCTATGTCTTTCCTGGACCGGAATCAAGCATCCTAGAATCAGTTTCTGGTTATCAGCCTGCTTCAGCAAGGATAGCTTGACTCCAGTGGTGTGGAGAGCATGGGACTCACATCTGAGCATACCCATCCCACTCGGGGTGACAAATGCAAAACAACAGTTGATGGACAGAATGCCGAACAATGTTATACATTCACCCCAGTACAGAGATCTGGGCCTAAATCCATCGTTTTTTTGCACTCCACACGACCCCAGTTCAGACATGGCCATATTCAAATCAGCCTTGACCCTATGCCTCATGGGAACAGTCCAGCCCGAACTGCCAAGCCATGTCTTTCCTGGACCGGAATCAAGCATCCTAGGACCCGTTTCTGGCTATCAGCCGTCTTCAGCCAGGATAGCTTGACTCCAGTGGTGTGGAGAGCATGGGACTCACGTCTGAGCATACCCATCCCACTCAGGGTGACAAATGCAAAACAACAGTTGATGGACAGAATGCAGAACAATGTCATACATTCACCCCAGTACAGAGATCTGGGCCTAAATCCATCGTTTTTTTGCACTCCACACGACCCCAGTTCAGACATGGCCATATTCAAATCAGCCTTGACCCTATGCCTCATGGGAACAGTCCAGCCCGAACTGCCAAGTCATGTCTTTCCTGGACCGGAATCAAGCCTCCTAGGACCGGTTTCTGGCTATCAGCCGTCTTCAGCCAGGATAGCTTGACTCCAGTGGTGTGGATAGCATGGGACTCACGTCTGAGCATACCCATCCCACTCGGGGTGACAAATGCAAAACAACAGTTGATGGACAGAATGCAGAACAATGTCATACATTCACCCCAGTACAGAGATCTGGGCCTGTATCCATCGTTTTTTTGCACTCCACACTACCCCAGTTCAGACATGACCATATGCAAATCAGACTTGACCCTGTGCCTCATGGGAACAGTGCAGCCCGAACTGCCAAGCTATGTCTTTCCTGGACCGGAATCAAGCATCCTAGAATCATTTTCTGGCTATCAGCCTGCTTCAGCCAGGATAGCTTGCCTCCAGTGGTGTGGAGAGCATGGGACTCACATCTGAGCATACCCATCCCACTCGGGGTGACAAATGCAAAACAACAGTTGATGGACAGAATGCCGAACAATGTTATACATTCACCCCAGTACAGAGATCTGGGCCTAAATTCATCGTTTTTTTGCACTCCACACTACCCCAGTTCAGACATGGCCATATGCAAATCAGCCTTGACCCTGTGCCTCATAGGAACAGTCCAGCCCGAACTGCTAAGCCATGTCTTTCCTGGACCGGAATCAAGCATCCTAGGACCGGTTTCTGGCTATCAGCCGTCTTCTGCCAGGATAGCTTGACTCCAGTGGTGTGGAGAGCATGGGACTCACGTCTGAGCATACCCATCGCACTCGGGGTGACAAATGTAAAACAACAGTTGATGGACAGAACGCAGAACAATGTCATACATTCACCCCAGTACAGAGATCTGAGCCTAAATCCATTGTTTTTATGCACTCCACACGACCCCAGTTCAGACATGGCCATATTCAAATCAGCCTTGACCCTATGCCTCATGGGAACAGTCCAGCCCGAACTGCCAAGCCATGTCTTTCCTGGACCGGAATCAAGCATCCTAGGACCGGTTTCTGGCTATCAGCCGTCTTCAGCCAGGATAGCTTGACTCCAGTGGTGTGGAGAGCATGGGACTCACGTCTGAGCATACCCATCCCACTCGGGGTGACAAATGCAAAATAACAGTTGATGGACAGAATGCAGAACAATGTCATACATTCACCCCAGTACAGAGATCTGGGCCTAAATCCATCGTTTTTTTGCACTCCACACTACCCCAGTTAAGACATGGCTATATGCAAATCAGCCTTGACCCTGTGCCTCATTGGAACAGTCCAGCCCGAACTGCCAAGCTATGTCTTTCCTGGACCGGAATCAAGCATCCTAGTATCAGTTTCTGGCTATCAGCCTGCTTCAGCCAGGATAGCTTGACTCCAGTGGTGTGGAGAGCATGGGACTCACGTCTGAGCATACCCATCCCACTCAGGGTGACAAATGCAAAACAACAGTTGATGGACAGAATGCAGAACAATGTCATACATTCACCCCAGTACAGAGATCTGGGCCTAAATCCATCGTTTTTTTGCACTCCACACGACCCCAGTTCAGACATGGCCATATTCAAATCAGCCTTGACCCTATGCCTCATGGGAACAGTCCAGCCCGAACTGCCAAGCCATGTCTTTCCTGGACCGGAATCAAGCATCCTAGGACCGGTTTCTGGCTATCAGCCGTCTTCAGCCAGGATAGCTTGACTCCAGTGGTGTGGAGAGCATGGGACTCACATCTGAGCATACCCATCCCACTCGGGGTGACAAATGCAAAACAACAGTTGATGGACAGAATGCCGAACAATGTTATACATTCACCCCAGTACAGAGATCTGGGCCTAAATTCTTCGTTTTTTTGCACTCCACACTACCACAGTTCAGACATGGCCATATGCAAATCAGCCTTGACCCTGTGCCTCATGGGAACAGTCCAGCCCGAACTGCTAAGCCATGTCTTTCCTGGACCGGAATCAAGCATCCTAGGACCGGTTTCTGGCTATCAGCCGTCTTCTGCCAGGATAGCTTGACTCCAGTGGTGTGGAGAGCATGGGACTCACGTCTGAGCATACCCATCGCACTCGGGGTGACAAATGTAAAACAGCAGTTGATGGACAGAACGCAGAACAATGTCATACATTCACCAGAGTACAGAGATCTGAGCCTAAATCCATTGTTTTTATGCACTCCACTCGACCCCAGTTCAGACATGGCCATATTCAAATCAGCCTTGACCCTATGCCTCATGGGAACAGTCCAGCCCGAACTGCCAAGCCATGTCTTTCCTGGACCGGAATCAAGCATCCTAGGACCGGTTTCTGGCTATCAGCCGTCTTCAGCCAGGATAGCTTGACTCCAGTGGTGTGGAGAGCATGGGACTCACGTCTGAGCATACCCATCCCACTCGGGGTGACAAATGCAAAATAACAGTTGATGGACAGAATGCAGAACAATGTCATACATTCACCCCAGTACAGAGATCTGGGCCTAAATCCATCGTTTTTTTGCACTCCACACTACCCCAGTTAAGACATGGCTATATGCAAATCAGCCTTGACCCTGTGCCTCATGGGAACAGTCCAGCCCGAACTGCCAAGCTATGTCTTTCCTGGACCGGAATCAAGCATCCTAGTATCAGTTTCTGGCTATCAGCCTGCTTCAGCCAGGATAGCTTGACTCCAGTGGTGTGGAGAGCATGGGACTCACATCTGAGCATACCCATCCCACTCGGGGTGACAAATGCAAAACAACAGTTGATGGACAGAATGCCGAACAATGTTATACATTCACCCCAGTACAGAGATCTGGGACTAAATCCATCATTTTTTTGCACTCCACACGACCCCAGTTCAGACATAGCCATATTCAAATCAGCCTTGACCCTATGCCTCATGGGAACAGTCCAGCCCGAACTGCCAAGCCATGTCTTTCCTGGACCGGAATCAAGCATCCTAGGACCGGTTTCTGGCTATCAGCCGTCTTCAGCCAGGATAGCTTGACTCCAGTGGTGTGGAGAGCATGGGACTCACGTCTGAGCATACCCATCCCACTCGGGGTGACAAATGCAAAACAACAGTTGATGGACAGAATGCAGAACAATGTCATACATTCACCCCAGTACAGAGATCTGGGCCTAAATCCATCGTTTTTTTGCACTCCACACGACCCCAGTTCAGACATGGCCATATTCAAATCAGCCTTGACCCTATGCCTCATGGGAACAGTCCAGCCCGAACTGCCAAGCCATGTCTTTCCTGGTCGGAATCAAGCATCCTAGGACCGGTTTCTGGCTATCAGCCGTCTTCAGCCAGGATAGCTTGACTCCAGTGGTGTGGAGAGCATGGGACTCACATCTGAGCATACCCATCCCACTCGGGGTGACAAATGCAAAACAACAGTTGATGGACAGAATGCCGAACAATGTTATACATTCACCCCAGTACAGAGATCTGGGCCTAAATTCATCGTTTTTTTGCACTCCACACTACCCCAGTTCAGACATGGCCATATGCAAATCAGCCTTGACCCTGTGCCTCATAGGAACAGTCCAGCCCGAACTGCTAAGCCATGTCTTTCCTGGACCGGAATCAAGCATCCTAGGACCGGTTTCTGGCTATCAGCCGTCTTCTGCCAGGATAGCTTGACTCCAGTGGTGTGGAGAGCATGGGACTCACGTCTGAGCATACCCATCGCACTCGGGGTGACAAATGTAAAACAACAGTTGATGGACAGAACGCAGAACAATGTCATACATTCACCCCAGTACAGAGATCTGAGCCTAAATCCATTGTTTTTATGCACTCCACACGACCCCAGTTCAGACATGGCCATATTCAAATCAGCCTTGACCCTATGCCTCATGGGAACAGTCCAGCCCGAACTGCCAAGCCATGTCTTTCCTGGACCGGAATCAAGCATCCTAGGACCGGTTTCTGGCTATCAGCCGTCTTCAGCCAGGATAGCTTGACTCCAGTGGTGTGGAGAGCATGGGACTCACGTCTGAGCATACCCATCCCACTCGGGGTGACAAATGCAAAATAACAGTTGATGGACAGAATGCAGAACAATGTCATACATTCACCCCAGTACAGAGATCTGGGCCTAAATCCATCGTTTTTTTGCACTCCACACTACCCCAGTTAAGACATGGCTATATGCAAATCAGCCTTGACCCTGTGCCTCATTGGAACAGTCCAGCCCGAACTGCCAAGCTATGTCTTTCCTGGACCGGAATCAAGCATCCTAGTATCAGTTTCTGGCTATCAGCCTGCTTCAGCCAGGATAGCTTGACTCCAGTGGTGTGGAGAGCATGGGACTCACGTCTGAGCATACCCATCCCACTCAGGGTGACAAATGCAAAACAACAGTTGATGGACAGAATGCAGAACAATGTCATACATTCACCCCAGTACAGAGATCTGGGCCTAAATCCATCGTTTTTTTGCACTCCACACGACCCCAGTTCAGACATGGCCATATTCAAATCAGCCTTGACCCTATGCCTCATGGGAACAGTCCAGCCCGAACTGCCAAGCCATGTCTTTCCTGGACCGGAATCAAGCATCCTAGGACCGGTTTCTGGCTATCAGCCGTCTTCAGCCAGGATAGCTTGACTCCAGTGGTGTGGAGAGCATGGGACTCACATCTGAGCATACCCATCCCACTCGGGGTGACAAATGCAAAACAACAGTTGATGGACAGAATGCCGAACAATGTTATACATTCACCCCAGTACAGAGATCTGGGCCTAAATTCTTCGTTTTTTTGCACTCCACACTACCACAGTTCAGACATGGCCATATGCAAATCAGCCTTGACCCTGTGCCTCATGGGAACAGTCCAGCCCGAACTGCTAAGCCATGTCTTTCCTGGACCGGAATCAAGCATCCTAGGACCGGTTTCTGGCTATCAGCCGTCTTCTGCCAGGATAGCTTGACTCCAGTGGTGTGGAGAGCATGGGACTCACGTCTGAGCATACCCATCGCACTCGGGGTGACAAATGTAAAACAGCAGTTGATGGACAGAACGCAGAACAATGTCATACATTCACCAGAGTACAGAGATCTGAGCCTAAATCCATTGTTTTTATGCACTCCACTCGACCCCAGTTCAGACATGGCCATATTCAAATCAGCCTTGACCCTATGCCTCATGGGAACAGTCCAGCCCGAACTGCCAAGCCATGTCTTTCCTGGACCGGAATCAAGCATCCTAGGACCGGTTTCTGGCTATCAGCCGTCTTCAGCCAGGATAGCTTGACTCCAGTGGTGTGGAGAGCATGGGACTCACGTCTGAGCATACCCATCCCACTCGGGGTGACAAATGCAAAATAACAGTTGATGGACAGAATGCAGAACAATGTCATACATTCACCCCAGTACAGAGATCTGGGCCTAAATCCATCGTTTTTTTGCACTCCACACTACCCCAGTTAAGACATGGCTATATGCAAATCAGCCTTGACCCTGTGCCTCATGGGAACAGTCCAGCCCGAACTGCCAAGCTATGTCTTTCCTGGACCGGAATCAAGCATCCTAGTATCAGTTTCTGGCTATCAGCCTGCTTCAGCCAGGATAGCTTGACTCCAGTGGTGTGGAGAGCATGGGACTCACATCTGAGCATACCCATCCCACTCGGGGTGACAAATGCAAAACAACAGTTGATGGACAGAATGCCGAACAATGTTATACATTCACCCCAGTACAGAGATCTGGGACTAAATCCATCATTTTTTTGCACTCCACACGACCCCAGTTCAGACATAGCCATATTCAAATCAGCCTTGACCCTATGCCTCATGGGAACAGTCCAGCCCGAACTGCCAAGCCATGTCTTTCCTGGACCGGAATCAAGCATCCTAGGACCGGTTTCTGGCTATCAGCCGTCTTCAGCCAGGATAGCTTGACTCCAGTGGTGTGGAGAGCATGGGACTCACGTCTGAGCATACCCATCCCACTCGGGGTGACAAATGCAAAACAACAGTTGATGGACAGAATGCAGAACAATGTCATACATTCACCCCAGTACAGAGATCTGGGCCTAAATCCATCGTTTTTTTGCACTCCACACGACCCCAGTTCAGACATGGCCATATTCAAATCAGCCTTGACCCTATGCCTCATGGGAACAGTCCAGCCCGAACTGCCAAGCCATGTCTTTCCTGGTCGGAATCAAGCATCCTAGGACCGGTTTCTGGCTATCAGCCGTCTTCAGCCAGGATAGCTTGACTCCAGTGGTGTGGAGAGCATGGGACTCACATCTGAGCATACCCATCCCACTCGGGGTGACAAATGCAAAACAACAGTTGATGGACAGAATGCCGAACAATGTTATACATTCACCCCAGTACAGAGATCTGGGCCGAAATCCATCGTTTTTTTGCACTCCACACTACCCCAGTTCAGACATGGCCATATGCAAATCAGCCTTGACCCTGTGCCTCATGGGAACAGTCCAGCCCGAACTGCCAAGCCATGTCTTTCCTGGACCGGAATCAAGCATCCTAGGACCGGTTTCTGGCTATCAGCCGTCTTCAGCCAGGATAGCTTGACTCCAGTGGTGTGGAGAGCATGGGACTCACGTCTGAGCATACCCATCGCACTCGGGGTGACAAATGTAAAACAGCAGTTGATGGACAGAACGCAGAACAATGTCATACATTCACCCCAGTATAGAGATCTGAGCCTAAATCCATCGTTTTTTTGCACTCCACACGACCCCAGTTCAGACATGGCCGTATTCAAATCAGCCTTGACCCTATGCCTCATGGGAACAGTCCAGCCCGAACTGCCAAGCCATGTCCTTTCCTGGACCGGAATCAAGCATCCTAGGACCGGTTTCTGGCTATTAGCCGTCTTCAGCCAGGATAGCTTGACTCCAGTGGTGTGGAGAGCATGGGACTCACGTCTGAGCATACCCATCCCACTCGGGGTGACAAATGCAAAATAACAGTTGATGGACAGAATGCAGAACAATGTCATACATTCACCCCAGTACAGAGATCTGGGCCTAAATCCATCGTTTTTTTGCACTCCACACTACCCCAGTTCAGACATGGCCATATGCAAATCAGCCTTGACCCTGTGCCTCATGGGAAAAGTCCAGCCCGAACTGCCAAGCTATGTCTTTCCTGGACCGGAATCAAGCATCCTAGAATCAGTTTCTGGCTATCAGCCTGCTTCAGCCAGGATAGCTTGACTCCAGTGGTGTGGAGAGCATGGGACTCACGTCTGAGCATACCCATCCCACTCGGGGTGACAAATGCAAAATAACAGTTGATGGACAGAATGCAAAACAATGTCATACATTCACCCCAGTACAGAGATCTGGGCCTAAATCCATCGTTTTTTTGCACTCCACACGACCCCAGTTCAGACATGGCCATATTCAAATCAGCCTTGACCCTATCCCTCATGGGAACAGTCCAGCCCGAACTGCCAAGCGATGTCTTTCCTGGACCGGAATCAAGCATCCTAGGTCCGGTTTCTGGCTATCAGCCGTCTTCAGCCAGGATAGCTTGACTCCAGTGGTGTGGAGAGCATGAGACTCACGTCTGAGCATACCCATCCCACTCGGGGTGACAAATGCAAAACAACAGTTGATGGACAGAATGCCGAACAATGTTATACATTCACCCCAGTACAGACATCTGGGCCTAAATCCATCGTTTTTTTGCACTCCACACGACCCCAGTTCAGACATGGCCATATTCAAATCAGCCTTGACCCTATGCCTCATGGGAACAGTCCAGCCCGAACTGCCAAGCCATGTCTTTCCTGGACCGGAATCAAGCATCCTAGGACCGGTCTCTGGCTATCAGCCATCTTCAGCCAGTATAGCTTGACTCCAGTGGTGTGGAGAGCATGGGACTCACGTCTGAGCATACCCATCCCACTCGGGGTGACAAATGCAAAACAACAGTTGATGGACAGAATGCAGAACAATGTCATACATTCACCCCAGTACAGAGATCTGGGCCTAAATCCATCGTTTTTTTGCACTCCACACGACCCCAGTTCAGACATGGCCATATTCAAATCAGCCTTGACCCTATGCCTCATGGGAACAGTCCAGCCCGAACTGCCAAGCCATGTCTTTCCTGGACCGGAATCAAGCATCCTAGCACCGGTTTCTGGCTATCAGCCGTCTTCAGCCAGGATAGCTTGACTCCAGTGGTGTGGAGAGCATGGGACTCACGTCTGAGCATACCCATCCCACTCGGGGTAACAAATGCAAAACAACAGTTGATGGACAGAATGCAGAACAATGTCATACATTCACCCCAGTACAGAGATCTGGGCCTAAATCCATCGTTTTTTTGCACTCCACACGACCCCAGTTCAGACATGGCCATATTCAAATCAGCCTTGACCCTATCCCTCATGGGAACAGTCCAGCCCGAACTGCCAAGCCATGTCTTTCCTGGACCGGAATCAAGCATCCTAGGACCGGTTTCTGGCTATCAGCCGTCTTCAGCCAGGATAGCTTGACTCCAGTGGTGTGGAGAGCATGAGACTCACGTCTGAGCATACCCATCCCACTCGGGGTGACAAATGCAAAACAACAGTTGATGGACAGAATGCAGAACAATGTCATACATTCACCCCAGTACAGAGATCTGGGCCTGTATCCATCATTTTTTTGCACTCCACACTACCACAGTTCAGACATGGCCATATGTAAATCAGCCTTGACCCTGTGCCTCATGGGAACAGTGCAGCCCGAACTGCCAAGCTATGTCTTTCCTGGACCGGAATCAAGCATCCTAGAATCAGTTTCTGGTTATCAGCCTGCTTCAGCAAGGATAGCTTGACTCCAGTGGTGTGGAGAGCATGGGACTCACATCTGAGCATACCCATCCCACTCGGGGTGACAAATGCAAAACAACAGTTGATGGACAGAATGCCGAACAATGTTATACATTCACCCCAGTACAGAGATCTGGGCCTAAATCCATCGTTTTTTTGCACTCCACACGACCCCAGTTCAGACATGGCCATATTCAAATCAGCCTTGACCCTATGCCTCATGGGAACAGTCCAGCCCGAACTGCCAAGCCATGTCTTTCCTGGACCGGAATCAAGCATCCTAGGACCCGTTTCTGGCTATCAGCCGTCTTCAGCCAGGATAGCTTGACTCCAGTGGTGTGGAGAGCATGGGACTCACGTCTGAGCATACCCATCCCACTCAGGGTGACAAATGCAAAACAACAGTTGATGGACAGAATGCAGAACAATGTCATACATTCACCCCAGTACAGAGATCTGGGCCTAAATCCATCGTTTTTTTGCACTCCACACGACCCCAGTTCAGACATGGCCATATTCAAATCAGCCTTGACCCTATGCCTCATGGGAACAGTCCAGCCCGAACTGCCAAGTCATGTCTTTCCTGGACCGGAATCAAGCCTCCTAGGACCGGTTTCTGGCTATCAGCCGTCTTCAGCCAGGATAGCTTGACTCCAGTGGTGTGGATAGCATGGGACTCACGTCTGAGCATACCCATCCCACTCGGGGTGACAAATGCAAAACAACAGTTGATGGACAGAATGCAGAACAATGTCATACATTCACCCCAGTACAGAGATCTGGGCCTGTATCCATCGTTTTTTTGCACTCCACACTACCCCAGTTCAGACATGACCATATGCAAATCAGACTTGACCCTGTGCCTCATGGGAACAGTGCAGCCCGAACTGCCAAGCTATGTCTTTCCTGGACCGGAATCAAGCATCCTAGAATCATTTTCTGGCTATCAGCCTGCTTCAGCCAGGATAGCTTGCCTCCAGTGGTGTGGAGAGCATGGGACTCACATCTGAGCATACCCATCCCACTCGGGGTGACAAATGCAAAACAACAGTTGATGGACAGAATGCCGAACAATGTTATACATTCACCCCAGTACAGAGATCTGGGCCTAAATTCATCGTTTTTTTGCACTCCACACTACCCCAGTTCAGACATGGCCATATGCAAATCAGCCTTGACCCTGTGCCTCATAGGAACAGTCCAGCCCGAACTGCTAAGCCATGTCTTTCCTGGACCGGAATCAAGCATCCTAGGACCGGTTTCTGGCTATCAGCCGTCTTCTGCCAGGATAGCTTGACTCCAGTGGTGTGGAGAGCATGGGACTCACGTCTGAGCATACCCATCGCACTCGGGGTGACAAATGTAAAACAACAGTTGATGGACAGAACGCAGAACAATGTCATACATTCACCCCAGTACAGAGATCTGAGCCTAAATCCATTGTTTTTATGCACTCCACACGACCCCAGTTCAGACATGGCCATATTCAAATCAGCCTTGACCCTATGCCTCATGGGAACAGTCCAGCCCGAACTGCCAAGCCATGTCTTTCCTGGACCGGAATCAAGCATCCTAGGACCGGTTTCTGGCTATCAGCCGTCTTCAGCCAGGATAGCTTGACTCCAGTGGTGTGGAGAGCATGGGACTCACGTCTGAGCATACCCATCCCACTCGGGGTGACAAATGCAAAATAACAGTTGATGGACAGAATGCAGAACAATGTCATACATTCACCCCAGTACAGAGATCTGGGCCTAAATCCATCGTTTTTTTGCACTCCACACTACCCCAGTTAAGACATGGCTATATGCAAATCAGCCTTGACCCTGTGCCTCATTGGAACAGTCCAGCCCGAACTGCCAAGCTATGTCTTTCCTGGACCGGAATCAAGCATCCTAGTATCAGTTTCTGGCTATCAGCCTGCTTCAGCCAGGATAGCTTGACTCCAGTGGTGTGGAGAGCATGGGACTCACGTCTGAGCATACCCATCCCACTCAGGGTGACAAATGCAAAACAACAGTTGATGGACAGAATGCAGAACAATGTCATACATTCACCCCAGTACAGAGATCTGGGCCTAAATCCATCGTTTTTTTGCACTCCACACGACCCCAGTTCAGACATGGCCATATTCAAATCAGCCTTGACCCTATGCCTCATGGGAACAGTCCAGCCCGAACTGCCAAGCCATGTCTTTCCTGGACCGGAATCAAGCATCCTAGGACCGGTTTCTGGCTATCAGCCGTCTTCAGCCAGGATAGCTTGACTCCAGTGGTGTGGAGAGCATGGGACTCACATCTGAGCATACCCATCCCACTCGGGGTGACAAATGCAAAACAACAGTTGATGGACAGAATGCCGAACAATGTTATACATTCACCCCAGTACAGAGATCTGGGCCTAAATTCTTCGTTTTTTTGCACTCCACACTACCACAGTTCAGACATGGCCATATGCAAATCAGCCTTGACCCTGTGCCTCATGGGAACAGTCCAGCCCGAACTGCTAAGCCATGTCTTTCCTGGACCGGAATCAAGCATCCTAGGACCGGTTTCTGGCTATCAGCCGTCTTCTGCCAGGATAGCTTGACTCCAGTGGTGTGGAGAGCATGGGACTCACGTCTGAGCATACCCATCGCACTCGGGGTGACAAATGTAAAACAGCAGTTGATGGACAGAACGCAGAACAATGTCATACATTCACCAGAGTACAGAGATCTGAGCCTAAATCCATTGTTTTTATGCACTCCACTCGACCCCAGTTCAGACATGGCCATATTCAAATCAGCCTTGACCCTATGCCTCATGGGAACAGTCCAGCCCGAACTGCCAAGCCATGTCTTTCCTGGACCGGAATCAAGCATCCTAGGACCGGTTTCTGGCTATCAGCCGTCTTCAGCCAGGATAGCTTGACTCCAGTGGTGTGGAGAGCATGGGACTCACGTCTGAGCATACCCATCCCACTCGGGGTGACAAATGCAAAATAACAGTTGATGGACAGAATGCAGAACAATGTCATACATTCACCCCAGTACAGAGATCTGGGCCTAAATCCATCGTTTTTTTGCACTCCACACTACCCCAGTTAAGACATGGCTATATGCAAATCAGCCTTGACCCTGTGCCTCATGGGAACAGTCCAGCCCGAACTGCCAAGCTATGTCTTTCCTGGACCGGAATCAAGCATCCTAGTATCAGTTTCTGGCTATCAGCCTGCTTCAGCCAGGATAGCTTGACTCCAGTGGTGTGGAGAGCATGGGACTCACATCTGAGCATACCCATCCCACTCGGGGTGACAAATGCAAAACAACAGTTGATGGACAGAATGCCGAACAATGTTATACATTCACCCCAGTACAGAGATCTGGGACTAAATCCATCATTTTTTTGCACTCCACACGACCCCAGTTCAGACATAGCCATATTCAAATCAGCCTTGACCCTATGCCTCATGGGAACAGTCCAGCCCGAACTGCCAAGCCATGTCTTTCCTGGACCGGAATCAAGCATCCTAGGACCGGTTTCTGGCTATCAGCCGTCTTCAGCCAGGATAGCTTGACTCCAGTGGTGTGGAGAGCATGGGACTCACGTCTGAGCATACCCATCCCACTCGGGGTGACAAATGCAAAACAACAGTTGATGGACAGAATGCAGAACAATGTCATACATTCACCCCAGTACAGAGATCTGGGCCTAAATCCATCGTTTTTTTGCACTCCACACGACCCCAGTTCAGACATGGCCATATTCAAATCAGCCTTGACCCTATGCCTCATGGGAACAGTCCAGCCCGAACTGCCAAGCCATGTCTTTCCTGGTCGGAATCAAGCATCCTAGGACCGGTTTCTGGCTATCAGCCGTCTTCAGCCAGGATAGCTTGACTCCAGTGGTGTGGAGAGCATGGGACTCACATCTGAGCATACCCATCCCACTCGGGGTGACAAATGCAAAACAACAGTTGATGGACAGAATGCCGAACAATGTTATACATTCACCCCAGTACAGAGATCTGGGCCGAAATCCATCGTTTTTTTGCACTCCACACTACCCCAGTTCAGACATGGCCATATGCAAATCAGCCTTGACCCTGTGCCTCATGGGAACAGTCCAGCCCGAACTGCCAAGCCATGTCTTTCCTGGACCGGAATCAAGCATCCTAGGACCGGTTTCTGGCTATCAGCCGTCTTCAGCCAGGATAGCTTGACTCCAGTGGTGTGGAGAGCATGGGACTCACGTCTGAGCATACCCATCGCACTCGGGGTGACAAATGTAAAACAGCAGTTGATGGACAGAACGCAGAACAATGTCATACATTCACCCCAGTATAGAGATCTGAGCCTAAATCCATCGTTTTTTTGCACTCCACACGACCCCAGTTCAGACATGGCCGTATTCAAATCAGCCTTGACCCTATGCCTCATGGGAACAGTCCAGCCCGAACTGCCAAGCCATGTCTTTCCTGGACCGGAATCAAGCATCCTAGGACCGGTTTCTGGCTATTAGCCGTCTTCAGCCAGGATAGCTTGACTCCAGTGGTGTGGAGAGCATGGGACTCACGTCTGAGCATACCCATCCCACTCGGGGTGACAAATGCAAAATAACAGTTGATGGACAGAATGCAGAACAATGTCATACATTCACCCCAGTACAGAGATCTGGGCCTAAATCCATCGTTTTTTTGCACTCCACACTACCCCAGTTCAGACATGGCCATATGCAAATCAGCCTTGACCCTGTGCCTCATGGGAAAAGTCCAGCCCGAACTGCCAAGCTATGTCTTTCCTGGACCGGAATCAAGCATCCTAGAATCAGTTTCTGGCTATCAGCCTGCTTCAGCCAGGATAGCTTGACTCCAGTGGTGTGGAGAGCATGGGACTCACATCTGAGCATACCCATCCCACTCGGGGTGACAAATGCAAAAAGACAGTTGATGGACAGAATGCCGAACAATGTTATACATTCACCCCAGTACAGACATCTGGGCCTAAATCCATCGTTTTTTTGCACTCCACACTACCCCAGTTCAGACATGGCCATATGCAAATCAGCCTTGACCCTGTGCCTCATGGGAATAGTCCAGCCGGGACTGCCAAGCCATGTCTTTCCTGGACCGGAATCAAGCATCCTAGGACCGGTTTCTGGCTATCAGCCGTCTTCAGCCAGGATAGCTTGACTCCAGTGGTGTGGAGAGCATGGGACTCACGTCTGAGCATACCCATCCCACCCGGGGTGACAATTGCAAAACAACAGTTGATGGACAGAATGCAGAACAATGTCATACATTCAACCTCGTACAGAGATCTGGGCCTAAATCCATCGTTTTTTGCACTCCACACTACCCCAGTTCAGACATGGCCATATGCAAATCAGCCTTGACCCTTTGCCTCATGGGAACAGTCCAGCCCAAACTTCCAAGCCATGTCTTTCCTGGACCGGAATCAAGCATCCTAGGACCAGTTTCTGGCTATCAGCTGTCTTCAGCCAGGATAGCTTGACTCCAGTGGTGTGGAGAGCATGGGACTCCCGGCAGAGCATACCCACCCCACTCGGGGTGACAAATGTAAAACAAAAGTTGATGGACAGAATGCAGAACAATGTCATACATTCATCCCAGTACAGAGATCTGGGCCTAAATCCATTGTTTTTTTTGCACTCCACACTACCCCAGTTCAGACATGGCCATATGCAAATCAACCTTGACCCTGTGCCTCATGGGAACAGTCCAGCCCGAACTGCCAAGCCATGTCTTTCCTGGACCGGAATCAAGCATCCTAGGACCGGTTTCTGGCTATCAGCCGTCTTCAGCCAGGATAGCTTGACTCCAGTGGTGTGGAGAGCATGGGACTCACGTCTGAGCATACCCATCCCACTCGGGGTGACAAATGCAAAACAACAGTTGATGGACAGAATGCAGAACAATGTCATACATTCACCCCAGTACAGAGATCTGGGCCAAAATCCATCGTTCTTTTGCACTCCACACGACCCCAGTTCAGACATGGCCATATTCAAATCAGCCTTGACCCTATCCCTCAAGGGAACAGTCCAGCCCGAACTGCCAAGCCATGTCTTTCCTGGACCGGAATCAAGCATCCTAGGACCGGTTTCTGGCTATCAGCCGTCTTCAGCCAGGATAGCTTGACTCCAGTGGTGTGGAGAGCATGAGACTCACGTCTGAGCATACCCATCCCACTCGGGGTGACAAATGCAAAACAACAGTTGATGGACAGAATGCAGAACAATGTCATACATTCACCCCAGTACAGAGATCTGGGCCTGTATCCATCGTTTTTTTGCACTCCACACTACCCCAGTTCAGACATGGCCATATGCAAATCAGCCTTGACCCTGTGCCTCATGGGAACAGTGCAGCCCGAACTGCCAAGCTATGTCTTTCCTGGACCGGAATCAAGCATCCTAGAATCAGTTTCTGGCTATCAGCCTGCTTCAGCAAGGATAGCTTGACTCCAGTGGTGTGGAGAGCATGGGACTCACATCTGAGCATACCCATCCCACTCGGGGTGACAAATGCAAAACAACAGTTGATGGACAGAATGCCGAACAATGTTATACATTCACCCCAGTACAGAGATCTGGGCCTAAATCCATCGTTTTTTTGCACTCCACACGACCCCAGTTCAGACATGGCCATATTCAAATCAGCCTTGACCCTATGCCTCATGGGAACAGTCCAGCCCGAACTGCCAAGCCATGTCTTTCCTGGACCGGAATCAAGCATCCTAGGACCGGTCTCTGGCTATCAGCCATCTTCAGCCAGTATAGCTTGACTCCAGTGGTGTGGAGAGCATGGGACTCACGTCTGAGCATACCCATCCCACTCGGGGTGACAAATGCAAAACAACAGTTGATGGACAGAATGCAGAACAATGTCATACATTCACCCCAGTACAGAGATCTGGGCCTAAATCCATCGTTTTTTTGCACTCCACACGACCCCAGTTCAGACATGGCCATATTCAAATCAGCCTTAACCCTATGCCTCATGGGAACAGTCCAGCCCGAACTGCCAAGCCATGTCTTTCCTGGACCGGAATCAAGCATCCTAGGACCGGTTTCTGGCTATCAGCCGTCTTCAGCCAGGATAGCTTGACTCCAGTGGTGTGGAGAGCATGGGACTCACGTCTGAGCATACCCATCCCACTCGGGGTGACAAATGCAAAACAACAGTTGATGGACAGAATGCAGAACAATGTCATACATTCACCCCAGTACAGAGATCTGGGCCTAAATCCATCGTTTTTTTGCACTCAACACGACCCCAGTTCAGACATGGCCATATTCAAATCAGCCTTGACCCTATCCCTCATGGGAACAG
The DNA here is from genome assembly GCF_964263255.1 of Lissotriton vulgaris. Taxonomy (NCBI): domain Eukaryota; kingdom Metazoa; phylum Chordata; class Amphibia; order Caudata; family Salamandridae; genus Lissotriton; species Lissotriton vulgaris. The sequence goes on from NC_141691.1 coordinate 497,444,813, forward strand.
TCCAGGCCCGAACTGCCAAGCCATGTCTTTCCTGGACCGGAATCAAGCATCCTAGGACCGGTTTCTGGCTATCAGAGGTCTTCAGCCAGGATAGCTTGACTCCAGTGGTGTGGAGAGCATGAGACTCACGTCTGAGCATACCCATCCCACTCGGGGTGACAAATGCAAAACAACAGTTGATGGACAGAATGCAGAACAATGTCATACATTCACCCCAGTACAGAGATCTGGGCCTGTATCCATCATTTTTTTGCACTCCACACTACCACAGTTCAGACATGGCCATATGCAAATCAGCCTTGACCCTGTGCCTCATGGGAACAGTGCAGCCCGAACTGCCAAGCTATGTCTTTCCTGGACCGGAATCAAGCATCCTAGAATCAGTTTCTGGCTATCAGCCTGCTTCAGCAAGGATAGCTTGACTCCAGTGGTGTGGAGAGCATGGGACTCACATCTGAGCATACCCATCCCACTCGGGGTGACAAATGCAAAACAACAGTTGATGGACAGAATGCCGAACAATGTTATACATTCACCCCAGTACAGAGATCTGGGCCTAAATCCATCGTTTTTTTGCACTCCACACGACCCCAGTTCAGACATGGCCATATTCAAATCAGCCTTGACCCTATGCCTCATGGGAACAGTCCAGCCCGAACTGCCAAGCCATGTCTTTCCTGGACCGGAATCAAGCATCCTAGGACCGGTTTCTGGCTATCAGCCGTCTTCAGCCAGGATAGCTTGACTCCAGTGGTGTGGAGAGCATGGGACTCACGTCTGAGCATACCCATCCCACTCGGGGTGACAAATGCAAAACAACAGTTGATGGACAGAATGCAGAACAATGTCATACATTCACCCCAGTACAGAGATCTGGGCCTAAATCCATCGTTTTTTTGCACTCCACACGACCCCAGTTCAGACATGGCCATATTCAAATCAGCCTTGACCCTATGCCTCATGGGAACAGTCCAGCCCGAACTGCCAAGTCATGTCTTTCCTGGACCGGAATCAAGCATCCTAGGACCGGTTTCTGGCTATCAGCCGTCTTCAGCCAGGATAGCTTGACTCCAGTGGTGTGGATAGCATGGGACTCACGTCTGAGCATACCCATCCCACTCGGGGTGACAAATGCAAAACAACAGTTGATGGACAGAATGCAGAACAATGTCATACATTCACCCCAGTACAGAGATCTGGGCCTGTATCCATCGTTTTTTTGCACTCCACACTACCCCAGTTCAGACATGGCCATATGCAAATCAGCCTTGACCCTGTGCCTCATGGGAACAGTGCAGCCCGAACTGCCAAGCTATGTCTTTCCTGGACCGGAATCAAGCATCCTAGAATCAGTTTCTGGCTATCAGCCTGCTTCAGCCAGGATAGCTTGCCTCCAGTGGTGTGGAGAGCATGGGACTCACATCTGAGCATACCCATCCCACTCGGGGTGACAAATGCAAAACAACAGTTGATGGACAGAATGCCGAACAATGTTATACATTCACCCCAGTACAGAGATCTGGGCCTAAATTCATCGTTTTTTTGCACTCCACACTACCCCAGTTCAGACATGGCCATATGCAAATCAGCCTTGACCCTGTGCCTCATAGGAACAGTCCAGCCCGAACTGCTAAGCCATGTCTTTCCTGGACCGGAATCAAGCATCCTAGGACCGGTTTCTGGCTATCAGCCGTCTTCTGCCAGGATAGCTTGACTCCAGTGGTGTGGAGAGCATGGGACTCACGTCTGAGCATACCCATCGCACTCGGGGTGACAAATGTAAAACAACAGTTGATGGACAGAACGCAGAACAATGTCATACATTCTCCCCAGTACAGAGATCTGAGCCTAAATCCATTGTTTTTATGCACTCCACACGACCCCAGTTCAGACATGGCCATATTCAAATCAGCCTTGACCCTATGCCTCATGGGAACAGTCCAGCCCGAACTGCCAAGCCATGTCTTTCCTGGACCGGAATCAAGCATCCTAGGACCGGTTTCTGGCTATCAGCCGTCTTCAGCCAGGATAGCTTGACTCCAGTGGTGTGGAGAGCATGGGACTCACGTCTGAGCATACCCATCCCACTCGGGGTGACAAATGCAAAATAACAGTTGATGGACAGAATGCAGAACAATGTCATACATTCACCCCAGTACAGAGATCTGGGCCTAAATCCATCGTTTTTTTGCACTCCACACTACCCCAGTTAAGACATGGCTATATGCAAATCAGCCTTGACCCTGTGCCTCATTGGAACAGTCCAGCCCGAACTGCCAAGCTATGTCTTTCCTGGACCGGAATCAAGCATCCTAGTATCAGTTTCTGGCTATCAGCCTGCTTCAGCCAGGATAGCTTGACTCCAGTGGTGTGGAGAGCATGGGACTCACGTCTGAGCATACCCATCCCACTCAGGGTGACAAATGCAAAACAACAGTTGATGGACAGAATGCAGAACAATGTCATACATTCACCCCAGTACAGAGATCTGGGCCTAAATCCATCGTTTTTTTGCACTCCACATGACCCCAGTTCAGACATGGCCATATTCAAATCAGCCTTGACCCTATGCCTCATGGGAACAGTCCAGCCCGAACTGCCAAGCCATGTCTTTCCTGGACCGGAATCAAGCATCCTAGGACCGGTTTCTGGCTATCAGCCGTCTTCAGCCAGGATAGCTTGACTCCAGTGGTGTGGAGAGCATGGGACTCACATCTGAGCATACCCATCCCACTCGGGGTGACAAATGCAAAACAACAGTTGATGGACAGAATGCCGAACAATGTTATACATTCACCCCAGTACAGAGATCTGGGCCTAAATTCTTCGTTTTTTTGCACTCCACACTACCACAGTTCAGACATGGCCATATGCAAATCAGCCTTGACCCTGTGCCTCATGGGAACAGTCCAGCCCGAACTGCTAAGCCATGTCTTTCCTGGACCGGAATCAAGCATCCTAGGACCGGTTTCTGGCTATCAGCCGTCTTCTGCCAGGATAGCTTGACTCCAGTGGTGTGGAGAGCATGGGACTCACGTCTGAGCATACCCATCGCACTCGGGGTGACAAATGTAAAACAGCAGTTGATGGACAGAACGCAGAACAATGTCATACATTCACCCCAGTACAGAGATCTGAGCCTAAATCCATTGTTTTTATGCACTCCACACGACCCCAGTTCAGACATGGCCATATTCAAATCAGCCTTGACCCTATGCCTCATGGGAACAGTCCAGCCCGAACTGCCAAGCCATGTCTTTCCTGGACCGGAATCAAGCATCCTAGGACCGGTTTCTGGCTATCAGCCGTCTTCAGCCAGGATAGCTTGACTCCAGTGGTGTGGAGAGCATGGGACTCACGTCTGAGCATACCCATCCCACTCGGGGTGACAAATGCAAAATAACAGTTGATGGACAGAATGCAGAACAATGTCATACATTCACCCCAGTACAGAGATCTGGGCCTAAATCCATCGTTTTTTTGCACTCCACACTACCCCAGTTAAGACATGGCTATATGCAAATCAGCCTTGACCCTGTGCCTCATGGGAACAGTCCAGCCCGAACTGCCAAGCTATGTCTTTCCTGGACCGGAATCAAGCATCCTAGTATCAGTTTCTGGCTATCAGCCTGCTTCAGCCAGGATAGCTTGACTCCAGTGGTGTGGAGAGCATGGGACTCACATCTGAGCATACCCATCCCACTCGGGGTGACAAATGCAAAACAACAGTTGATGGACAGAATGCCGAACAATGTTATACATTCACCCCAGTACAGAGATCTGGGACTAAATCCATCATTTTTTTGCACTCCACACGACCCCAGTTCAGACATGGCCATATTCAAATCAGCCTTGACCCTATGCCTCATGGGAACAGTCCAGCCCGAACTGCCAAGCCATGTCTTTCCTGGACCGGAATCAAGCATCCTAGGACCGGTTTCTGGCTATCAGCCGTCTTCAGCCAGGATAGCTTGACTCCAGTGGTGCGGAGAGCATGGGACTCACGTCTGAGCATACCCATCCCACTCGGGGTGACAAATGCAAAACAACAGTTGATGGACAGAATGCAGAACAATGTCATACATTCACCCCAGTACAGAGATCTGGGCCTAAATCCATCGTTTTTTTGCACTCCACACGACCCCAGTTCAGACATGGCCATATTCAAATCAGCCTTGACCCTATGCCTCATGGGAACAGTCCAGCCCGAACTGCCAAGCCATGTCTTTCCTGGTCGGAATCAAGCATCCTAGGACCGGTTTCTGGCTATCAGCCGTCTTCAGCCAGGATAGCTTGACTCCAGTGGTGTGGAGAGCATGGGACTCACATTTGAGCATACCCATCCCACTCGGGGTGACAAATGCAAAACAACAGTTGATGGACAGAATGCCGAACAATGTTATACATTCACCCCAGTACAGAGATCTGGGCCGAAATCCATCGTTTTTTTGCACTCCACACTACCCCAGTTCAGACATGGCCATATGCAAATCAGCCTTGACCCTGTGCCTCATGGGAACAGTCCAGCCCGAACTGCCAAGCCATGTCTTTCCTGGACCGGAATCAAGCATCCTAGGACCGGTTTCTGGCTATCAGCCGTCTTCAGCCAGGATAGCTTGACTCCAGTGGTGTGGAGAGCATGGGACTCACGTCTGAGCATACCCATCGCACTCGGGGTGACAAATGTAAAACAGCAGTTGATGGACAGAACGCAGAACAATGTCATACATTCACCCCAGTATAGAGATCTGAGCCTAAATCCATAGTTTTTTTGCACTCCACACGACCCCAGTTCAGACATGGCCGTATTCAAATCAGCCTTGACCCTATGCCTCATGGGAACAGTCCAGCCCGAACTGCCAAGCCATGTCTTTCCTGGACCGGAATCAAGCATCCTAGGACCGGTTTCTGGCTATTAGCCGTCTTCAGCCAGGATAGCTTGACTCCAGTGGTGTGGAGAGCATGGGACTCACGTCTGAGCATACCCATCCCACTCGGGGTGACAAATGCAAAATAACAGTTGATGGACAGAATGCAGAACAATGTCATACATTCACCCCAGTACAGAGATCTGGGCCTAAATCCATCGTTTTTTTGCACTCCACACTACCCCAGTTCAGACATGGCCATATGCAAATCAGCCTTGACCCTGTGCCTCATGGGAAAAGTCCAGCCCGAACTGCCAAGCTATGTCTTTCCTGGACCGGAATCAAGCATCCTAGAATCAGTTTCTGGCTATCAGCCTGCTTCAGCCAGGATAGCTTGACTCCAGTGGTGTGGAGAGCATGGGACTCACATCTGAGCATACCCATCCCACTCGGGGTGACAAATGCAAAACAACAGTTGATGGACAGAATGCCGAACAATGTTATACATTCACCCCAGTACAGACATCTGGGCCTAAATCCATCGTTTTTTTGCACTCCACACTACCCCAGTTCAGACATGGCCATATGCAAATCAGCCTTGACCCTGTGCCTCATGGGAATAGTCCAGCCGGGACTGCCAAGCCATGTCTTTCCTGGACCGGAATCAAGCATCCTAGGACCGGTTTCTGGCTATCAGCCGTCTTCAGCCAGGATAGCTTGACTCCAGTGGTGTGGAGAGCATGGGACTCACGTCTGAGCATACCCATCCCACCCGGGGTGACAATTGCAAAACAACAGTTGATGGACAGAATGCAGAACAATGTCATACATTCAACCTCGTACAGAGATCTGGGCCTAAATCCATCGTTTTTTGCACTCCACACTACCCCAGTTCAGACATGGCCATATGCAAATCAGCCTTGACCCTTTGCCTCATGGGAACAGTCCAGCCCGAACTGCCAAGCCATGTCTTTCCTGGACTGGAATCAAGCATCCTAGAACCGGTTTCTGGCTATCAGCCGCCTTCAGCCAGGATAGCTTGACTCAAGTGGTGTGGAGAGCATGGGACTCATGTCTGAGCATACCCATCCAACTCAGGGTGACAAATGCAAAACAACAGTTGATGGGCAGAATGCAGAACAATGTCATACATTCACCCCAGTACAGAGATCTGGGACTAAATCCATCGTTTTTTTGCACTCCACACTACCCCAGTTCAGACATGGCCATATGCAAATCAGCCTTGACCCTGTGCCTCATGGGAACAGTCCAGCCCGAACTGCCAAGCCATGTCTTTCCTGGACCGGAATCAAGCATCCTAGGACCGGTTTCTGGCTATCAGCCGTCTTCAGCTAGGTTAGCTTGACTCCAGTTGTGTGGAGAGCATGGGACTCAAGTCTGAGCATACCCATCCCACTCGGGGTGACAAATGCAAAACAGTTGATGGACAGAATAAAGAACAATGTCATACATTCACCCTAGTACAGAGAACTGGGCCTAAATCCATCGTTCTTTTTGCACTCCGCACTACCCCAGTTGAGACATGGCCATAGGCAAATCAGCCTTGACCCATTGTGCCTCATGGGAACAGTCCAGCCCAAACTTCCAAGCCATGTCTTTCCTGGACCGGAATCAAGCATCCTAGGACCAGTTTCTGGCTATCAGCTGTCTTCAGCCAGGATAGCTTGACTACAGTGGTGTGGAGAGCATGGGACTCCCGGCAGAGCATACCCACCCCACTCGGGGTGACAAATGTAAAACAAAAGTTGATGGACAGAATGCAGAACAATGTCATACATTCATCCCAGTACAGAGATCTGGGCCTAAATCCATTGTTTTTTTTGCACTCCACACTACCCCAGTTCAGACTTGGCCATATGCAAATCAACCTTGACCCTGTGCCTCATGGGAACAGTCCAGCCCGAACTGCCAAGCCATGTCTTTCCTGGACCGGAATCAAGCATCCTAGGACCGGTTTCTGGCTATCAGCCATCTTCAGCCAGGATAACTTGACTCCAGTGGTGTGGAGAGCATGGGACTCACATCTGAGCATACCCATCCCACTCGGGGTGACAAATGCAAAACAACAGTTGATGGACAGAATGCAGAACAATGTCATACATTCACCCCAGTAGAGTGCAAAAAAAAACGATGGATTTAGGCCAAGATCTCTGTACTGGGGTGAATGTATGACATTGTTCTGCATTCTGTCCATCAACTGTGGTTTTTGCATTTGTCACCCCGAGTGGGATGGGTATGCTCAGACGTGAGTCCTATGCTCTCCACACCACTGGAGTCAAGCTATCCTGGCTGTAGATGGCTGATAGCCAGAAACCGGTCCTAGGATGCTTGATTCCGGTCCAGGAAAGACATGGCTTGGCAGTTCGGGCTGGACTGTTCCCATGAGGCACAGGGTCAAGGCTGATTGCATATGGCCATGCCTGAACTGGGGTGGTGTGGAGTGCAAAAAATGATGGATTTAGGCCCAGATCTCTGTACTGGGGTGAATGTATGGCATTGTTCTGCATTCTGTCCATCAACTGTGGTTTTTAGGTCGAGTTATTTATAACTCTGAACCTATTACTACTGAACGAAAATCTCTGAAACCAGCCGGATTTCGTGCAATGCATGTTGTGCACTCAACCATGAAGCTTCCCCAGGCGCGCGCTTGGCCTCGCAAAGGCTTGAAAGCTTGAAGGCAATCTGCTTCCCCGCCCCCATGGTGTTTAGGGCTTTTCTCGCTCGCTAATTCGTTTCTTTCCCCTCCCACCCTTCCTTTGATGTATACCGCGCGTGGCCTTTGCCTGTCACCTCTCCGTCCTTCACAGCCCCTCTATGTCAAGGAATCTCAAATTTGGGGACTACATCTTCAAAACAAGCCTGTTCATGTTGACACTTGCAATTAGAATCATTTCTTTCTTTCCTTTCATCCTTTCTTTCCTTCTTTTCTTTCCTTCCTTTCCTTCCTTCCTTTCCTTCCTTCCTTTCCATCCTTTCTTGCCTTCCTTTTCTTTCTACCATTCCTTCCTTCCTTTCCTCCTTCCCTTTCATTCCTTTCTTTCTTTTCTTCCTCCCTTCTTCCTTCTTTCTTTCTTTCTTCCCTTCCCTTCCACATTATCACTCAGCATCACTCAGCACCACCACAGCATCACTCAGCGCCACTCCATCATCACTCAGCGCTACCCCAGCATCACTCAGCACAACCACAGCATCATTCAGCACCACCACAGCAGCACTCAGCACCAACACAGCTCCACTCAGCACCACCACATTATCACTCAGCACCACCACATTATCACTCAGCACCACCACAGCACCACTCAGCACCACCACATTATCACTCAGCACCACCACACCACTCAGCACCACCACAGCATCACTCAGCACCAACACAGCACTACTCAGCACCACCACATTATCACTCAGCACCACCACATTATCACTCAGCACCACCACAGCACCACTCAGCGCCACCTCAGCATCACTCAGCACCACCACAGCATCACTCAGCAACACCACAGCACCACTCAGCACCACCACAGCATCACTCAGCACCACCACAGCATCACTCAGCACCACCACCGCTCCTCTCAGCACCACCACAGCATCACTCAGCGCCACCCCAGCATCACTCAGCACCACCATAGCACCACTCAGCCCTACCCCAGCATCACTCAGCACCACCACATTATCACTCAGCACCACCACATTATCACTCAGCACCACCACAGCACCACTCAGCACCACCACAGCACCACTCAGCACCACCACAGCATCACTCAGCACCACCACAGCACCACTCAGCACCACCACAGCACTACTCAGCACTACCACAGCACCACTCAGCACCACTACAGCATCACTCAGCACCACCACAGAACCACGCAGCACCACAACAGCATCACTCAGCGCAACCCCAGGTTATAGGTGTCATATTTGCGAAAGTTATAACTATTGGCATTGTAAATGACTAAGCTATTAATTTAGCTATTTTCAGAACCAACACATAAATAAAAAAATTATCATTTACAAGACCAATAGCTCAAACTTTCCTAATGCGAGACCTTTTGCATTGCAAATGCTTGTTGCATTTGTCACCCCGAGTGGGATGGGTATGCTCAGACGTTAGTCCCATGCTCTCCACACCACTGGAGTCAAGCTATCCTGGCCGAAGACGGCTGATAGCCAGAAACCGGTCCTAGGATGCTTGATTCCGGTCCAGGAAAGACTTGGCTTGGCAGTTCGGGCTGGACTGTTCCCATGAGGCACAGGGTCAAGGCTGATTTGCATATGGCCATGTCTGAACTGGGGTGGTGTGGAGTGCAAAAAAACGATTGATTTAGGCCCAGATCTCTGTACTGGGGTGAATGTATGACATTGTTCTGCATTCTGTCCATCAACTGTGGTTTTTGCATTTGACTCTGCCAAGCGGCATCTCTTTTTGCTCTCAATATAGATTTTGTTGTTGGTGAAGTTAAATTGCCCCTGTGGAGTATATTTGTTATTTATTTATTTATTTATGAGATTTGTTGAGCACGCAAATACCCTAAGGTGTCTCAGCGCTTAGGATAGAGTGATTGTTTGGTAGGTGTTTATTGATTGAAAAGCCAAGTTTTTAACTGTTTACGGAAGGTTATTAAGGATGTGATCATTTTAATTTGGTGCGGCAGAGTGTTCCAGAGTTAATCCATAGTAATTGAGAAAGATCTGTCAACCCAAGATACTTTCTTTGTTTTTGGAACCGCTAAAAGGCTGGCAGTGGAGGACCGTAGTACACGTCTGGATGGACATAGGGATTGTTTCAAAAAAGCAGGTCCTGATGCATGGATAGTCTTAAAAGCTATACATAAGTAGGCTGACTTCCTAAATCCAAGGCATTAGATAACGAAGTCATACTTTCAGCCCAGTTGCTCTGTGGGCCAGTTGTGCATATATTCTGCTTCCATTTATTATACTTTGCCCAGCTTATGGGATCCCATTTAATACGATTAACTGAAGCTGTTTCATTATGTAGAATGAGCATATTGCCTGCAGTTAGATGTTCCTCATGCATCATGCTGCTAGTGTTGACAAGAATAGAGATTAGTTGATGGTCACTTCCGGTAGTGTGAAGTTCTTTATACTCTTCACATCTCCTCAACAAGTTCTTACTCAGGAAGATGTAATCAAGCATGGAGATGTTTTTAAATGTAGGTTGTGGAGTCGTTTTCAGCTCTCCTATGTTATTCACAGACCCCAGATTAAATTCATGAATATAGGCTTCCATAAGTTTACGACTGCGGTCCTCTTGATTTTGTTCGAGGCCAAATAGGTCTGCCCCCGATGCCCCTTCACCCAGCATGACCAACGCGACCGGCCCAATCCAGCTCCCTTCCCCGCTCCCACCTTCCAGCTGTCCAGCCCTCCCCAACCCCTAATTAATGGCGGCTGCTGCGCGGACGCAGCGGGCGTGCCGAAGGCAAACCAGTTTGCGCCCCTCTGCAACCTGACCGCGACCAGCGCCAGGAACCCTGGACCTCCTCAACTCCAATGCTACGACCCAGTAGCACTCCAAGCTCTCAACTCAGGATGCAACAACAACTGCAAGCTAGCATCACCAGCCGTCACTCACGGACCCTTCAGCTGTCACTGCTGCCAGCACATCTGCAGCACCGCCAAGACCACAAACCCGGCGCAATCCGCCCACAAGACCAAAACCCAACCGAAGACCCTGCAATGCATCCTCCTCAAAGTCCAATCCCTCCACAAATACGCCACCGAAATCTGGGACCTACTCGACAGCAGTACCCCGGATGTAGCGTTCTTCACTGAAACATGGACCAGCACCACCTCAGGACCGGCCATCACCGTCGCCATTACCCAAGGATACAAGATCTCCAGGAAGAACCGCTCCACCGACCTTGAGGAGGAATCGCCATCGTCCACAAATCCAACCTCTGCCTGAGCCCACTCCCTGACGAGCCCACAGACCTGATGGAATACCTTCACTTCAAGATACTGGCCAGCCCTACCACCACCCTCCGAGGAACCTTCATTTACTGATCCCCTGGTTCCCGTGGACTTTTCTCCAACTCCATCACAACATCATCTCCTCGCATGCCATGGCGTCCACCAACTACACCCTACTGGGAGACCTCAACTTCCACCTCGACAACCAACTGGACCCCAGCACCACATCCCTCCTGGACAACCTACAGAACATTGGACTCCACCAGATCGTGACCAAAGCCACGCACTCAGCAGGACAAACCCTCGACCCCCTCTTCACAACAGGGAACTCCATGACCTTCTGTCACACCACCGAACTCCCATGGACTGACCATCGATGCGTCAACTTCACCCTCAGAACACCCACCATCCACAGACACCTGCACCTGCTCCCACAAAGAAACTGGACCAGAATCACCGTGGACCAGCTAACCTCATCACTCATCACTCAGCAACTCCAACCCCAACCATCACGGAAAACGACGACCCCAACACCGCAGCCCGAACCCTGCACAGATGGATCTCCGCCAGTGCCCAACTCCATAGCCCCCCTCAAGAAAAACAACAGTACCCACGCTATGAAAGCCAGATGGTTTACCATCGAATTTTGAGAGTCCAGACGCACTTGCAGTCACCTCGAAAGGCATGGAGGAATATCAAATACACACAAGCCTACAACAACTTCAGAGCCACCACCAACGCTCACCACCAGCTCATCAGAAAAGCAAGGAAAGAAGCGATTGAAGACAGAATCTCCACTCACGCACACAACAGCAAAGAACTCTTCAACATCATCAAGGAGTTCGACCAACCCACCAGCAAGTCCACTGACATCCCTCCCTCTCAAGACCTCTGTGACAAACTCAGCACCTTTTTCCACTACAAAATCAAGAGCATCTACGGCAACTTCGGAAAATACAACCAACACACTAAACCCTCACCAACCACCCTTGACACCATGAAGCCAGCAATCGACAACTGGACAGCCCTCACCACCAAAGACACACTGAAGACGATGAAGTCAATCCACTCTGGGGCCCCCACGGACCCCTGCCCCCACCACATTTTCAACACAGCCACCGGCACCGTCGCACCCATGCTCTGCCACACCATCAACCGCTCACTGGCAACCGCCACATTCCCTGATGACTAGAAACACGCCATGGTCAACGCCCTCCTGAAGAAACCCTCGGTGGATCCCACCGACCTAAAAAACTACAGACTTATCTCCCTGCTCCCGTTCCCAGCGAAAGTCATCGAGAAAGCCATCAACAGCCAACTTGCCACATTCATTGAAGAGCACAACACCCTCTACTCCACCCAATCTGGCTTCAGGAAAACCACAGTATGGAACCGTCCTCCTCGCTGCAACAGATGACATCCGCACCCTACTGGACAAAGGAGAAACAGCAGCCCTCATCCTCCTCGACCTCTCAGCGGGTGTTCATCACAGTCTCTCACTGCACCCTGACACGGAGACTCCATGACGCAGGGATCCAAGACAAGGCCCTCAACTGGATCTGCTCTTTCCTCCCCAGCAGAATGCAGCAGGTCAGACTCCCCCTTTCCTCTCCGACCCTACATCTACCACCTGCGGAGTCCCCCAGGGGTCCTCTCTCAGTCCTACACTCTTCAAATTCTACATTGCTCCGCTCGCCCCCATCATCAGAACCTATGGACTCAACATTGTGTCATACGCAGACAACACACAAATCATCCTCTCTCTATCCAACGAAATCCAATACCACCAGACACAACTTTCGAGAAGGCATGGAAGCCGTCGCCAAATGCATGAAAAACAGCTGCCTACAACTAAACACCAATAAAACAGCTCCGAGTTCAAATGGACCGCCAGATCAACTCCGTCTCTCCTCCTGCTTCCACACCATCCGCCTCCTACGTAAGACCTTCAAATGGATCCCCCTCGAACACAGAAAGACCGTCACTCATGCCCTGGTCACCAGCAGACGCAACTATGGCAACGCACTCTATGCTGGAATAAACAAAAAACTCACCCGCAAGCTACAGAGCATCCATAACGGCACCACAATACAGGTCCTCAACCTGACAAGACACTGCCACATCTCTCAGCACCTGTGCACACTCCACTGGCTCCCCAGTGAAGCTAGAGTCACCTTCAAGATGCTCACCCATGCCTACAAGGCCCTCCATGACACCGGACCAGCATACATGAACAGACGACTCAAATTCCACACACCCCAGAGGACCCTACGATCTGCCCAGATCTCCTATGCTGTGGTCCCCAAACCGGAAAGACCAGATCGGGAGGCCGCTTCTTCTCCTTCCTCAAGGCCTGAGCCTGGAACGCCCTGCCGCTCCACCTCAGACAGAAAACATGGCTCCCCAAATTCGCAAGAAACCTCAAAACCTGGCTCTTCAACAGACACCACCCTTGATAGACTGGAGCCTGCTAACCACCCCCCCCCCCCCCCCACACCTTGAAAACCTTACGGGTGAGTGGTCGCGCTTAACAAACGCCTGATTGATTGATTTATATGATTTTATTTGGAGGCCTACGACTCTGATTACAGTCAAACGTATTGTAAGTATCAGTTTAAATACTTTTCATAACAGAACTACGCAGGGCCACCCTAATCCGATCAGTCTGTTAAAGTGGTGGGTTTATGACCCCCTGATAAAGACCTCAAAACATACTTATTTTTTTTTGCCAAATTAACTTAAAATATCAATGTTTTAAGTTGAATTGGTTACAACAGAGTTTTTAAAGAAATTGTTTGAAAATCCAGCTACTTTGCAAAGTTCTGTCTTCAATATTTCAACAAGAATGTTCTTAGCATTAGTCACCCTACCCTCAAGCAGAAATTGTATAAATACCTTTATTTCATCCATTAGCGCCTCACTCAAACTATATTAGTTATCAGCTATCATCTGAATTAAGGCTTGATAGTAAACTGACTACAACAGAGGTATCAGAAGTGCTGAAGACGCAGATTCAATGTATTCTCTTGAGCTTCCTCTACAAAAAGGGCCTTAATGCTTTAACCTTAACCTGTGTTTGTGTCAGCGTCTGCATTTAGGGGCAGGAGAAATTCATCCCCTTCCAAACTTGGGGCGAGATTTACTAAAATCAAGCATCAGAGCAAGTGATGTTGCTGCGCTGTGTTGTGTGAATGGGATACAGCAGAACAGCACCATATCTACTAAGATGTGGAGTTGTTCTGCTCTGCCATTGTGCCATAGTGCAAGGACGTCTACGTCATGGTAAGCATTGTTTATGCACAGTAAGGGGTCCCTTCTTGTAAGAAACCTATGCTTTTAGGTGTTTACCACTTTGCAGGGGTGCTATAAAATGCAGCACACATGCAAGGAGGGAAAAAGGAGGACAAATTAAAAATTTCTCTTTGTTATGCCTGCCTCAAAGAGGCAGAGGTTTTTGAAACACATCCTTATCTAAAAATTCTCCGTAGAGAGGGATTTGCTTTAAGACCCATGGGCAGTTGCATGGGAAAGCCTCGCACCACCCATTAAACGCCCAACACAAAATAACGCAAGGCAGCGCATTGCACAGTTATGCTTGACTTTTGGTTACAGTCCAATGCAAATCTTAGTTTGAGTTGGATTGCAAATCCCACCACTAGAACTGGCATTGGATTTGCATTAAAAAAGTAACGCAAGCCTGACACAAATTGCATGCATATATGGGCCTCAATTGTTGTGATTGTCCTGGCACATCTTGTAAACAGTGACAACACACAAATAAAGGCCAATGTCCCCGAGGCAATAGAAAATCGAGATCATAGGAGAGGAATAGTGAATACCAGTTGGTGGGCCGTATATACTAACCATGTTAGTGCTGTGCAAATTTTGAGAATTGCTACAGATAAGCTTATTAAAGAATGCTATTGTTGGGGAAACTTGTCAATATTGCATGTGCAGAAAATGTGCAGTAAAAGACAAAGACTGATTTATATATAGTTTGGTCAACAGGGTACACTGTTGCAAACATGACAGAGCAACCTGTACACAAAAGTCTTGTTCCACCCACCGTATTAAGAGATGGGCAGTTTGTAAGCTTTCCATTAGCAACGCCCCCATTGGCTGCTAGAAAAGAGCAGAAAAAATCAATAATGACACCCAAACCCTGATAAACAACTCCCAGGATTTGGGGGGTCATTAGTTTTTAGTTTTTTTCATGAAGAAGTTCCATTTGGACAAACAAAAATGTGAAAAGTTTGATGAACAGGCGTCAAAACCTGTAGCAGCTGTCCACTAAACGTCTGGTACTTTGAAGGGAGCTGCTGTGACACTGGCTCCTTCTAAGGTACAGAAATGACCTCTGGGTCAGCAGTCATATCTAAATTAGACATACAGAGGGCAAGGTAGACTTAATGTCCTTCACCATTCTGACAGAAGCGTCTCTGTCTGCCAAACAATAAATCAGTCCCAAAGTACCTTTTTTGTAATGAAGAGTCGAGTGGGCCAATGTATAATTTTTCAAATAATAATTAGCGTATACTACAGAATCATAATTTGAGAGTCACTAATTGGAAAGTACAACTGAGTACATTAAGTATGGTGATAAGATTGGCTTTCATAAAATTCTGGGTCAGGTTGGAACTCCTGTCATGGCTGGACCACATAGAAGTCTTAAATGGAGGAGACACGAAAAATGTTGATAGTGTTGGATGGCAGCAACATGGAGGGGAAGCTAGATAATCAAAATTCACCAGTTACTACTGCATTTGTGTGCCACTATGTCACAAATAATATGTGTAATTTTGTCAACTTTGGCATATCTCTGTAAATACAATTTCTTGTTTTTGATTGAAAAAAACATATGTTAGTTTATGTAATGTGTATTCGTAAAATACACTCTCACATGCAAGGGTATCCTAGTGCTGAACAACTTTTACTAGACCAAAATCCCACTCTTTTGTCCAGTAACCTGTATACATTCCTTCGACTGATTCACAAATAACATTCTCTCTTTTCTTCTTCGTTAAAGTTGTGTAATGTGGCAGGGCTATTAACTCCCTTAGTTGGACTGCACAGCCTACAAATCACAATTGAGTATAGTGACTGGGAAGTGTCTAAAGTGGATTGCTGTTGACTCAAATGAGACATTGACAACGCTGGAACCTCGACTTCAGACTAGTGATTAATAATGGTTGTATTTTATTTTTAGATTTTCAACTTGTATGCCTAAACCATTTCCCACCATATTGAATACTGATTGATGTGGGTTTTATATATCTCAATCTCTGGGTGTAATTATTAACGAACTCCCACCACTGGTTGCATGATCTTTGCTCGTCAACAAGGGAAAGTGAAAAGGAGCAGACATCTACATAAATTCGAATAACATAACAAATTACTACAGACTTTCATACAGTCACTAGAGTTTGAGTGAGTTAAAGGGTTTTATTTTCAATTTCATAATTGTTCATCTTTTTTATTCAATAAGAATATGTTTTTTAAACATCAGCATTAGAATTTAAAATAATCCCAAAAATGATACTTCAATATAAGGAAGAATGCAATATGTGTCAAAATTACAGTTAATATTGTAATACGGTGGCAAGTGTATTCCATAAAGAAAGTTCAGTACTCTAAATTATTTTAGAATGAGTATAATATAAGGTGTCAGTTCAGATACCCAATAAAGAGTTATGATGAGAGAATCAATGCATAAGAATAAAGCCTTTGCATGTTAAGATGGAAAATATTCTCAGCTATAAATCAGCAAATAGGCTGAGCAAACTCCTATGAAGAGAGATATGATCTCAAGAAACTCAGAGATGAGTCTCCAGCAAATGCGAGTGAGAAAAGCCCCAAAGGAAAAAGCCTCCCCTCATCTAGGAACACGCACTAATATAAACACTCAATATTTCAAATAGTAACAAGTGTATTTTCTCCTTCTGCAGCGTTCTAAAAGTTTTTGCAAACTCCTGGGATTAGGTAAACTCCACAACCTCTCAAATCTGTACAATAGTCCACAGACGGTAGTCCTTGAAAAGTTAAATCAATGAATTTTTGTGGTCCAGACTGTTCTTTCCATGAATCTCCTACCTATTTTCTCCTCTCCTTCTGGTTTGAACCTAAATATCAGTTGTCTAGTAGAAAACAAATGCTTAAAATAACATCTGCAGCAAAAAGAAGAAGAAACATCTTGTGCAAACACCAATTCAATATCAATAACAGGCCTTTCAATGTTAATGCATTTTTTTCAGTTAATTTGGCATCAACAGTGAGGCTAATTTATGTTAGTACATTATTATTACTTGTATAAGCTTATAAGCTCATAATGCCTAAATATGACAGCTTACTGCAAAATTGCATTCAAATGTAAGTTATATTTTCAAATACTTTTCGCACTTTTTTGTTAGAAGTGCATTGATTGTGTTAAACAATAATTTTGAGTCATCAACTTCCCCTCTCTGATGGTTGAACAACTATCACAATTTCTCACATTTAAGGTCTTCCCATCTTGCTCCTACAGTTGCAACCCAAATTGTTAATGGCAGAAGCTCCTTTACCTAGTTGCAAGCACACTAGATGTCTCTAGAGTTTCTAATTCAGGTGTCAGGTCAGAAATGTTTTCTTCAGTCTTTCTACTCTCATCGGGTATGCATGAGCAACAATGTTGAGCCTTTAACATTTTACAGACTCCACCTTGCTCAGCTAACAATATATCTACAACTAATCAATCTTGTAAACCATTGAACAAATAGCTACTATTTTGTGTTGACTGCTAATAAAGCACCAGCTGTACTTGTAGCCAATTTATACTGTAGAAAGTCTTCTAATTTTCTTGTAATTTAAAGCTGCTCCTACAGGTGGAATAATTGCTCCAAACATTTCTCCCACTAATTGTGTTCCATCAATGGTGCTAAGCGGTTGCTTGTTAGAAGAAATAATTGTCAAAGCATCTTCATTAGTTACATGAAAATTTTGCAAAACAATAAAGCTAGATGGCAAACACCCTTTCACTCAGCAGGTAATTAAAACTATGCACCGTGTCCGTAACCAAAATAAACTCCACACATAAATGGCTCTTCCCTCGCTAGAATTTGAACAGGTCCTCTAAGAATTTCAAATATGTATTCACAGCTACTTAACTCATTGTGCGTTTTTCTTAACTGATTTCTCCTTTATAAACAGATAATCTCACTTTTTGTTGTCAATCTAATTTTAATTGTGTGTATGCCATTTTCTTCTTGTACTTATATTCTTCCTTCTCCCAAGCATTCTTTAAAACAACCTCCTCTTTATTTGCCTTGTGAAACACGTGGGCTCTGCTTCCTTCTAGTGCTAGAATACATTTCTTTTCTAATGGTCTCATTAACAGGTACATTTTTGTTTGTTTGCCTTAACAGTGTCTATGACTGTAGGATACCTAAGGAAATACAATGCCATGTTAATACTTTTTTGCTTGTGGATTAGGGTTCATCCTTTTCTGAAGTGGAACTTCAGAAAGAATCATGTCATAATTGGAAAGATAATATTCAAAACGTTCCTGTCTACAAATAAAAATAAGCAAAATACTACATGCGACAGCTTATGGAAGTGGCATATGGTGATACTTTGGCTAAG
Organism: Lissotriton vulgaris; assembly: GCF_964263255.1. Taxonomy (NCBI): domain Eukaryota; kingdom Metazoa; phylum Chordata; class Amphibia; order Caudata; family Salamandridae; genus Lissotriton; species Lissotriton vulgaris. Next base: position 497,463,244 of record NC_141691.1, read on the forward strand.
TAAGGTAACTGTGCCCAAATATAGCATTCCTTAGTGTCTAAAGCTAAACTATATTCCTGAACTAATCTAGAATAAACAATTGTTGCAAAATCTTTTTTTTTAAATATCTATAAATTAACATTTTCATTTTTTCTCATCTATTGTGAGAGTGTGTGGTGTTGTTATGGGTGTAGACTTTGTTATTTCTGTCTCCGGTGTTCAACTCAATCCAACTAGAACAACTGTAATTGCTAACAAAACAACTATTAATGTAACAATAATCACTATTCTATGCATAGCCTTGTTAAGGAGACATATGTTTGTCTACAGTCAGACCTTTCAATAGAATATAGCAGCAGGAAGATTCAACATTCTGCGTTGACTTCTACTTGTGCAAATGGGCAAACTTTTGGTGATTAACTTGCAGTTATTCCATTTGGTTTATGTACACAAGCCTTCATGAGGCATGCATTGCCCTACTCCAACTTCTTCTAAAAAAGGTTGTGCCCGCTCATCTACTGCGGTACAAAAGGGAGTGGTGATGGATGGAGCCTCTGAATCAATCAAACACTCACACCCAGTCAAAAGATCTAGGTTTAATCCATCACCGTTCTTTAGCCCACTCTGCCACCCCAGTTCAGACATGGCTATATGCAAATCAGTCTGACCCTGTGCCTCATGGGAACAGTCCAGCCCGAACTGCCAAGCCATGTCTTCCCTGGACCGGACACAAGCTTCCGAGGACCGGTTTCTGGCCTTCCAGCCGTCTTCAGCCCGGCTTGCTTGAATCCAGTGGCAAAGTGAGCAAGGGACTCACGTCTGAGCATACCCTGCCACACTTATGGCGGCCAAAAGTGGTACAAAAGGGGTTCAGACATGGCTATATGCAAATCAGTCTGGAATGCCAGAAACCGGTCCTCGGAAGCTTGTTTGTAACATCTACAAGTATAACTTTCCAATGGGACAAGCTAGTTAAATTGAGTTTAGGCTTTCTGAACTCAGAATTTAATAATAGTAATCTTTTTAGGGTGATGGTTTTTAAATTGTGTATTTGAAAATGCCACTTTTAAAAAGTAGGCATTTTCTAGTTTAACCATTCTGTGTGCCTCTGCTGGTTTGTGTATTGACTGTCTGATTTTGGAGTGACAGGAGCTGGGATGTGCATTCACTGAAGACCGTCACAAGGGGCGTTGAGGTGTGTCCTGCCATTCCTGGGTGACTCATAGATGGGCTGAATAGGCCTGGTCTACATTTAGATGGTGGGAGGCTTTTTTACTAGCACCTGACTAGGCCGTGCCTCGTTTGCACAATGCTGTCTCCACCTCCTGTAGTGAAGCCGGGCCAAAGAGGGTAGAACTGGTTTGGACTGGACTCAGACGCCCTTGCCAAAAAGACCAAAGGGAACATTTTGTATAAATATTGGGTCCCTGACCCCAGGATTTTCTAACTTTTTTTGGGGATCAATGAACCTGTCTAGAAGAAGAGCTGGAGAAGCTGTTTGGAGGAACTACCACTTTGCTGTGTGCTTTGCTGTGATGACCTGCAGTGGCTGCTTCTGTCTTGGGCAGCAAAAGGACTGCACTGAACTTTCTTTGTTTGAGTTTCTCCAAGGGCTTGAGGTAGAGCTTTGCCCCTGTTCAAGAAGTCTCAGGAACAGCAAATATTTCAAGTTCATCTGCTACCAGAACTGGGAACTGTGTGTTTTGTGCTGCAACAAAAGAAAAAGAAAACTGATGCCATGAATGATGCCGCTGCCGGCTCCTTGTCCCTAAGGCACCGCTAAGGGCATCCCCACACTTCGCACTGCAACCATGGTCTCACTGATGACGCCACCGCCACTGAGCCGCTGCTTGCACCGTGACCTGTGGGCACTGTACTTCACACCGCCTCACTTCACATCACCGCCCTGGTATCTCCAATGATGGTGCTCCATGCTAAAATCAACGTCACTGCTTGCACCGTGGTTTGAGGCCACAGCTCGTAAGTTACATGATGCACCGCCCCGTCCCACACCATAGCCTTGACCTACCCACGCCGGTGACAGCAACTCCAGTTTGTCAGCCAACGACAGTGCTTCAGCAACAGCAATGCCAATGTCTGCACCGTGACTTGCTGACACCGCAACAGGCACCGCACCACTTCGCACTGCAACCCTGGTCTCACTGACGCAGTTGGACAACCATCACTGAGCCGCTCTCTGCACAACAACCTGAAGGCACCGCATGCCACACCGCTGCACTTCGTTCAAGCGCACAGTGTTCAATCAGCAAAGCGTGTGACTTCAAGAGCCCTACGACACCTGCACTGACCTCTGGAACAGACGCCTGCTGATGCCGGCTCTTCAAGGCTCATCGCGACACCCTCCACCTGGCCCGCTACACCGCGGTCAGCCAGGACTATTTGGATTTGTTGTTCATGTTCATGACCCCATGATATCCCCATACAGAGCTATCGACTACAAGATACTGTTTTTAAAGTCTGTTTTTGCTTAGTGATAATTCTAAGAACTTTATGGTGGATTTTATCATTTTTGGTCTTGTTTTGCACAGATAAAATGTTGCTATTTTTCTAAAACTGATGTGTTTTCACTGTGTTACTGCTGGTTATGTGCACATGCTTTACACACTGCCTCTGAGATAAGAGTGACTGCTTGTGCCAAACTACCAACGGGGCGAGAAGGGGTTATTTTTCAAGTGTATCCCCCTTATCCTGACTAGGAAGAAGGGTCCCTACTTGGACACGGTTTCAACCTGCCAACTAGAGACCCCTATTTCTAACATTTAGTAAGTGTGCTGTTTGTCGAATACTCTATGTATGAGCAATATTTTTACACGGTGAGGGACCATCAATGTAAGAGTGCATCCCATCACTGTGTGTTCACATCTCTCAATACTGGCACAAACCTACGCAACTTGTTCAAGGCAGCAGGGCAGTCCTGCGGTAACAGGGTCAAGAGTAGTTGATAAGTAAGCCATAGGTCTTCATGAGACTTCATGCAACTGAGTAAGCACTAAGAGAGAGCAGCCTTCCATCTCACTGCAAAACAATGTGAACATTCTACTGTAATCAAGCAATCTCAGTGCTGGGGAATGACAGAGACTTCCTCTCAGGTCTAGCAGCACTTTTGAGCATTCGTTGTCCCATGAAAATGTATCAGGCACATCTTTGTGCGTTAGCCTCAATAGAGGCTTGGCCACTCGGGAAAAGCTGGGTATTCACCGTCTAAAATAGCTCAACATTCCAGGAACATTCTGACTTCTCTCTGAGCACTGGGGTGCAGCACATGGGACAGTAGCTGACGCACCACTTGGCAGACATCATTGGCCTCTAACAGGGACTGCTCGATCTACTGAGTTTTGAGTTTAATTATTTATTGTTTGTTTTCCAAGATGCTCCTCACACTCAGAGATAAGTTAAGTTTACGTAACGTTACATATAATATGTGATCCCGCTTGAGCTAGCCAGGTGCTCTGGTCTATCTAATCATACTAGTCAGCGCTCACTTGGGCTGAATGTTTTAGAAGTCATGCAGACTCCTCTGTCCTGTTAATAGGATATTGGTAGTAATATTAGTGAGTTTGTGTTCTCTGTTTTTTCTGTATATAACTCATACAGTATCCAACCTTCCAGTGATGTGTAATATGCATCTATACATTGAAAAGGGAGACTAAATTGGCCCATCAAAGGGAGTGAGAAGCAAGATCATTTGTTACAATGCATTAGGAGTTCCAAATGTAGTGTACGTTTAGGAAATTTGGAATAAGGCTTAGGTACTAGTACCATAGACAATCTGATTTAGAAAAGTACAATGTTTCTGCATTTGATTGTGCCTGTCACAATATTTTGTAGGGGAGAATAATTGTACCACTAATCTGTTTTTTATCTTCTTTATATCTTACATCACACCCGAAGGGCAAGAAGAGGGCACCATCAAAGGAGGGTCAGGGCGATGGGGCTGCTACCACCAATGCTGGGCGAGTGGAAGTACCACTACCACCACCTCAGCCAAGGCATTAGCTGGTCCCAGTAAGTCCTGTTACTATTATTAATATTATCATTATTATTATTAGTATTATTTTTCCCTAACTTCTACCGCTTCCCATTTAAAATAATTTGTCTTTTTACATTTTTAATATTGTCTCCTTTTTTGCCAACTTCTCTTCAAACTAATGTTTGTTAAATCTTTGTTATCCTTGCGATATCCTTATTTCAGTAGCTTAATTCCTCCTGTCTGTACTAGTATGTAGCTTTCTTGTGCTTTGGTAGTAATCTTTCCCTCTCCCCTTACATATCGTGTGGACTGGTATTGTAAGACTAAGAGAAAAGATTTTAGCTACTCCACTGGGAGGATTGAAGGACCAAATAAGCTATTTTATGTCGGCGGTTCAGCTTTGCCTATTGTCTGTTTTTCGCTGGTTAGCACTTGCACAGCTCAAGTGTAATGAAGATAATTCGAGGTTTTGTTCTATGGTTCCTTTCCCGATAATTTCAGAGACCTCCTATGGCCACCAGATCTGCCTTGTCCCAATTCTATGGGTGGCCCAGCTAAGAACTTGCGGGTCTGGTTTGGGACTGATCTTAAGTTTGAGGACCATACTAAAAAACTTACGGGCGTTTGCTTTGCCACTCTCAAAGCCTTACGCAGGGTTTTTCCCCTCCTCCCGAGAGAGGCCAAAGAGACGGTGTCACGTGCTCTAATACTTTCTAGGCTTGATTATGCGAATGTCCTGTTTAGTGGCCTACCTGCTTATCTGATCCAACGGCTTCAGGTTATTCAAAATGCGGCCGCGCGACTTCTGTTTCAGCTCCCCAGGAGATCTAGCGTCCGCCCTTACTTACGTAGTCTTCATTGGCTTCCGGTTGCTCACCGGATTTTGTTTAAATCACTGGTTCTCTCCTTCCGTGCGACCCATCAGCTCGGCCCTGTGTACTTGAGGAAAAGGTTTGCCTTATATGTCCCGAATCGCTGCCTCCGCTCGGCCAATCAGTGCCAAATGACTGTGCCTTGATTTAGGTACTCTAGACTAGGAGGCCAGTCTTTCTCTGTTAGGGCCTCTGCATCTTAGGGTTGCCCCGACCGTTGCTGCCTTTAAGAAAGGGCTGAAAACTCATTTGTTCCATATGATCCTTTAATTGTCAGCTCTTTTTCCCACTATTTTCTGCAACCTCACTCTCCGCGCCAGGATACTTGCTAGTAATAGAGCGCGATATAAAAGTTTTTATAACATAACATAATATAACATAACATTTTTCTCTTTGCATGTTTATTGAGAGGCTTTCTTATTCTTGCTCAAGCTTAAGCTGTAATCGAGAAAATGGCTATGGTCAAGGTGGACCCCATCCAATGTTGTGTTGTAATATCATTCATTTTATACAAGCAGTTTCCATGACAGTGCAGCATGCCAGGAAATTAATATCAGGTCCCATTGCATTTGCCAACCAAGATCATACGTCCTTCAATGCCAATCTATTCCACCCCTTTATTGCACTTCAGGGTCATCATAGCTTTAACCCTCCATTATCAAATATTTTTGGTTGGCTTGACTACCTAGATTTTCTAACATTATCAACCAATAAAATGCCTAAAGTGATATTTTTGATAGAAGATAGTGCTAAGCAAACTGTAGAGATGTATTGCGGAAGTATTTTGGTAAAAAAAAAAAGAAATTAGGAGCAGTGTATCTAACATCTAAATTGATTAAAGTTGTTTCTAGCCACACAGACCACCAGTGCCGGGGCCAGCAGCAACACTAGGAAGTAGTGCATAGTGCATAATGCCTTACTCATTAATGTGTGTCAATTTATTTTTATTTTCACACACTATTGGCCCGATTACAATTTTGTCTGGAAACCAGTCCAGACAAATCATTTTGGAAATGCTCTCCCATTGACTCGGGTTCAGAGAGTCTAACAGACCGATTAAGGTGTGTCCGAACACCGTTCAGTCGGACACCCATTAACCTCAATGGGAGTCTGTGTTACGAACGAAAACACAGGCTCCCATGGAGATAAGGGGTAGCTGGGGAAAATCTTGCACCCTTTGGCAGGCACCCCATGGTGCATGTCACACTTTACATGCAGGGAAAGGGGGGACCCATGGGTACCCCCATGGGCCTGATGTGGAGGGCCCCAAAGTCAGATTCCGGCAGTGGATCAACCAACACGGAAAGGCTGTCTGAATCCTACATCTTAAGCTCTCATCCAGAAACGTGGCCCTTAGGCCTGTACGAGTCGGCTCCAAATGACTCTTCACTCCACATGCCATTCGGAACCAAGTCGGACCTTTGGGATTTTTGGGACATAATGATCGATCGTCCGGAAATGTGTCCAAGTAGGTTGGGAAATAAGCATCCGAATCAGATTTGACAGATTTGGATGCCATTCGGACCCTTTACGACGACATCTTAATTGACAGCTAAGTGCCTGTTTAGTTTTTTACTAGAAAATCATGTAAAAGAAATAAAACACTTTGCTTTTTTAACTTGCGGTAGTCTGGCTTAATTCCTTGCAGCAAGTCAATTCTTTTATGTGAGGCGTGTGTGGGTAAAAAATGGTCCTGACTCTTTATCATATCAAATTCCATTGGCCCTATGGGACAAGCAATGTACGGCTACTGTGCCACTATATTTCTAATCAAATGTTTGCACAGAACATTGTTTAAAATGTGTCTTTTTTCTTTCTTGATAAAGCTACTCCTGTTGGTCTACCACCACCACCTACTTGGCAGGTGATGGCAGCCCAGCTGCAGCAGCAGAGGATATAGGCCATTCATGGAGAATACTGTCGACTGGTGGCTCTTGAGGAGGCTGAGGCTGCATCTACTGCTAGCCTGGGTTCACGTTCCTACTGCCAACCACCAGCGCCTCCATCCCCACCACAATATTGCCAGGGCCACTGGCAGCTGGGAGCCACTCGAAACATCACAGTTTACCCCCCAAACCCAGGCCATTTTCCCAGTGCCAGATGCTGCACGAGCTGGTGCAGATTTACCAACAGGTGGCAAGCCTCAAGCAAGAAGTTGAAAGACTCCGGACCTGCATTCATGATGCCCTCTTCTGAGCCCTTTTTTAATTTTTTGTTTTGGTGGGAGGGACTTTTGTTGCGGGTAGATAGGATGGGAATTGGGAAGGAATGGGGACTTTAAAATAGTCTTCTTTGAACTTTTTTGGACATTGGTTGGAGACAGGGTATTTGTTTGGAGAGAGCGGTGGGCATGTTGTGGGTGCAGAGGAAGGGTTATTAAAGTTAATGTAAAGGGAAACAATAATTTTAATACTTTATGCCTGAAATTGTTTTTTTGTGTTTTATTGTTACTTTGCACTGTTGCCTTTTCACGCAGCATGTTTTTAATCCACTTATCAAAGTGTATACCATACAGTTAGTTATACCCTTTTCCTACTACCCTCTGTAATTATATTGACCATTAGGAGGGTATGCTGCCATTGCCTCCATTCCCTAAAACAACCTAGCTAAACAGAACTTATTCATTTGGATTAGAGGTTAGTTACTTAGTAACTATTGTAGTTAATTATCTTCCATAGTTCTTTTACCTAAATAAATGGCTGCTACCTCTCTCAATCTTCCAAACCCTTACTGGAGTGTTTCCCAAGGTTCATTCTTAATGGTGGTGGTAGTAGCAGCAGGCTAGTGTGCAGGAAAGGGCATCACAAGTAATGTCCCACTCCCACTTAGGTGAACTCCAACTATACGATTAATCAAAAGGCTTATCCATCTAAGGCAACTAGATTGAAAGAAAACACATAGTAAGGGGGTTATAGTCATATCATAACTTTTTAAAGACTGAGGCCAGACTACCACCATCACCTAACATGTTCTGAGCAACGGGGAGCTAGTATTTAATTAAAACTAAACTTACAAAATCCTTGAGTCAAGAGAAATGGACTCATAGTCAAGAGTGGACAAGGCTAAGTGTTTACCCAACACAAGGCCTGAATAATGGTGTTGATGAATGATGTTATAAAACTAAGATATGGATCCCCTTGTATGCGTGGGTGGGTAAGTGGGGTGGTGTGGGCTATTGCTCAGGTAATAGAAGATCCTGCAGTGAGTTGGTATCGCTTTTACCAAATCCACCCTACAAAGTGTGTGATCCATTTATGTATACATGAAATCACACTTCAATAAATCACACAGCCTGGGGAAAGAGGGGGGTTCGATGAATGGATGGTAAATGGGAATTGGCGAAAGATGTGACAAAGACAAAAACTTTACAAAAGCAATATTCATCAGGTCGATGAGTAGCACATCATCATCAATCTGATTTGGAAAGAAATGAAGGAATGACATAGTTCAGTTAAATGTATTGGAAACAGTCATTCAGCCCCAGAAACCCAAGTTATATCTAAATGTTCTTTTATCTAGGTTTGAAAAATACAAATTATGGAGGAGTGAACCTACACAGTTCTAAAAGTTATGAATATTGATAGAAAATTATACTGTATCTAAAATGCCAATTTGGGCAGTGCGTCGACATTCTTCTTGGAATGTTCGTCTTGGTTTTCTGGCTGAACCGGCACAGTAAGGTAAGCAGGAGTGTTATGGAGCTTTTGCCTTTCGTGCAGGAGAAGAGAAGGCCTGTGGATTTTAAAACAAAAACGACATTGTAGAGTCAAGGAGAAGGACAGAAGGTAAGCTTCATGAGAAGTGTACCAAGAGACAGAGGCAGAGCAAGAACATAGGCTCCTGCAATCATTCATTTTATGACTCATGTGCGATCAATTAACTGAGAAGTCAGAGCAATTTACAACCAATCACAGACAAGTAGCTGCATGTACTGGGCTGATCAATCTCACAACTATCATCATAACATATAGTAGTGTGTATTAATCATGTGATGATGATGTGGCATCACAAGTATGTCTCCAGTTACAACAGCCCTCCCCTGCCCACAACCACATTAGAGGAGTTTAACATTTCAGCCGGCACACACACACACAGCAGCAATTCCTAAATCAACACGTCTCTCTCCAGTCCACAGAGCTGGGTAGGCCTCAGAGTCATCATTGTGTTGGTTTCCTTTTGAAGTCAATAACTTCCTTTTTCTGGCTGTTGAGGTAGTCCCAACGTGAGTCCTTCCATTCTCCTCCTGACTCATAGTAATGAATAATGTCCAACTCCGTCCCGACCTGAGTGAGATATACCTGTAGTACACTGCTGTTGAAGAACAAGAAGAGAAACAGAATTTTAGTATTTCGTGTAGATTTTGGTTTGTTAACTAAAGTTCCTGGCCTGGTCTCTGTAGAAACAGAAAAAAGAAGTAGACCCTGCAAGTAAATGTCACTAAGTGTGAAAGGGCCAATCACCTTTAGGAAAAATGCTCACCCATTAGACCCCAAATATTTGGCAAATCATCAAAATCAAGATTACAAATTGGTTAAACACACTCCCTCACTGTCTGCCACCATATGAATCATCAATCATCACTCACTATCACTCAATAATATATCACTCATTGGTGCTATAGTTACCTGTTCCAATCCAAGCATGGTGGTACACAATTTCCTGTCCTCTTTGCTGCAAGCAAGAAAAACATTGGAATTTGGCAGTCTTGTAAACCACATGATCTTTACTGGGGCAGTTCTGCTAGAGAATAAAAAAAGAAGGATAGCCCTTGTCCTCAAAGTCCTTCAAGGGAATGGGGAGTTTTCTTCACTCCACACTGGTCCAACGCCAAAACCGGCCATGCACGTGCCTAAAAAAGGTGGGGTTGCATTAGAGAGACACAAGTAAAATATAAATTGCTCCTCTAGATATATCCATTTTTTTATTTTTTTGGGGTAAGGCACTAAGTAGATGTGCGATAGGTGGTTTGCCCAGAAGTTGGTCGGCTAACACATTAGAGTCTGACCAATTGCCCTCATCCTCTTCCTATGGTATTTCAGGAACATTGTAATTGTGTGGTTTGAAGTGTTGGTTGATTTGGATAATGGTCATGCTCTCAACTTTTTGAGGCGAGAAACGAATCCTTCTCATCGTGACAACTGCACCGGCTGCTCTGAACACACGCTCAGCGGACAGACTGGCTACCGGACAAGCCAGATACTTTATTGCCGGCCGGCTGAGCTCTGGCCATTGGTGCATCTTACCATACCAATAGACCAATGGGTTTTGATCAACGTAGAACTCTTTTGGGTTATCCTGATAGTCCTGGACCATCTTCTGAATGGTGATTGGTGCTGCCACTCGCTTGACCTCTTTGTCTCTGCACTTTACATAAGCCCTGCCACTTGAAACCAAACCAATGCAGAGGTTAGGTCCAATTCTTCTGTTCCTGTAGTTGTTGTTGCTTTGGTTCTTGTTTATGGTGTTGGCTGCTCTGAGACAACATCACCACCCTCTATGGAAGTTGATGTCTGCACACCAGAACTTCTACCCGGGACTCTAATTTCCAGCCATTCTTCTTCAAGGTCTCTCACTTGATCAACACTTTATGTCTTGTATAGTGAATCATCCATTACAGAAAAATGAATGATAGTGGGCAGTATTTTTTTATACTGTGGATCAAGTAGTATAGCACAAATGTACTCTTTGGATGACATGATGTCTCTTTGCAGCCTTGGATACACAGTCATGAAAAGGATTAAACTTCCAAACAAGTCATTCACTTCTCCGTTGCTGTCCACACCTTTGAACCTTTGCAACACCTTTTTTAACATGGTCCTGTAACAGATGCAACAATGGGATAGCTTGGCTCATTGTACTGCTCTCCTTGCTGACTTACCAGCTAAAAATTCTGAAAGGGAGTAGCATCTTTGTTAGGCTTTTGACTATGTTCCATTTGTCAACCTCCATGGTCATGCTTTTCCCAGTTGCATCCCCTCCTCTTTGAATGACATAGTCATTGATTTGTTTGTACTTCTCAAACAGACAATGCAACATGTAATACCTCGATTTCTAAGGTGTTGGCACCTCCTCTAAGAGGGCTCTGTACCCTATTAGCACACTGAATGTTCCTTAACTGTCTTAACCACCCAACCAATTCAAAACGGCTTGCTACCGTTCACTCAGAGGTCAATCCCACCACCTCTTGCATGCTGTCCCGCTCCGATACTGTCAGCAACACGTTTGAGCTTAATGTTACCAGTACCAACACTGGCATTACATGCTTCCCATTTACTGCCCACAGTACCCCTATTTTGACTGCGTCTCCTAGTCCTAATCCCAGAAACTCCAATATGACTACGTCTCCTAGTACCAGTAACTCAATTCGGATTGCCTCTTCTGCCCCACTCACAACTTTAACTCCCAACACCCTTCCTTCGAACCCTGTATGTCTGCCTGCCTCCTCTAACTCTGCACGTTCTCCCTCCTCCTCTTCCACTTCACCTATGACACTGGACACTACATCTGGACCCACGCTTAATATGAACCCCCGCAAACTCACGCATCATATATCGCTACCTCCTTAGCGCAGGATACCGCCACTGGGCCCCACCGCTAGCACACACATAGGTGCTCTCTTGAAACACCTGCTCAGATACCTAACATCTGCCTTGCCAATACTTTCCCACACTTTGAGCCCATAAATGAGCTCAAACAGGCATCCATCTCTCCATGCAAGCAATGTGGGGAGAAAGGGCCTCTCTCTTCATCTTACTCTGGGCGAGTACAAGACGATGACAGCCTGCGCCAGATTGAAGAAAAACTAGCTGAGCTAAAGCTGGACCTCCTTACTGTAAAGGATAACCTCTAGACCCTCCTACACTGCTCATGGAAGAATGAGAAGCTATGCAAATCCTATCCACACTTGAGGTCTGATCTACCTGAGGCACTAGCAGCCACTTTAAGTGGTGGATTGGAAAGGTTCTCGAAGACTATCCCCAGGAACCCAAGCTAGCCCTCTTGCCCTCTTCCTCACCTCCATGATAGGCCCCTTAGACTCCAGCCTAAGATGTCTGAGGAAGACACGCTCACTCGCTCACTTTCATATGATGACTTTGAGAACCTCAATAGCATCTACCTACTATCTCTTCTGATCTAGATAGATAACCTAGCGTTTACTTTAGATCCATGAATAAGGACAACTTACTTCTGATTGCTACGTCGCACCGAGTTGAAGTAACTGCCAACTCTCATATCAAATTGATGCTGCTCAACTGCAGATCAGCAGTGAAACACATGCAGTATATTCCCGAACTCATACTTTCACAAGATTTAGATCTCCTGATTCTTATGGAAAGGTGGCTTAATGGCTCCTTCTCCCCTGTATTTGACATCCTGATTCCTCCTGGCTATGACATTATCAGATGCAATAGATCTATTCAATATGGGGGGGCATTGCCTGCATCCATCGCTCTAGCCTCGTACTGGAGCAGACCCATAATGATAAGATGTCCTCATGTAATGTCCTAGTCACGGAAATCTGGAACAAGCGCAAAATGATCTGTGTGCTTCCCTCGATCTATCATCCCCCCGGGGATAACCTTCGCTTTGTAGAGCAAATTATGGAATCCTTCTCTGCTAGCTCTGCCCTCCACCCCACCCATATCTATCTAAGGGACTTCAACCTTCACTGAAATTACACGGATGATACAATAGTTTGCTCTCTTAAGTCATTCCTCTCTGACCTCAACTATATACAGCCTTGCAATGGACCCACTCACTCCAAGGGCACTACCCTCGACCTTATTATAGCTAGAGACCACATTATTCAACTAGATGACATAATACCATGTGATTGGTCTGATCATCACCAAATCTACTTTCACATCCTGGAAAAGGTATTGCTCAGACAAGGTCAACCACTCACAAACAAGCAACTGTCTCATAATCTGAGAGACATCAACATGCCTAACCTCATCAACTTGAGCAAGAAGCTTCTAGAACCTCCCACTAACATGAATAATTTGGAAGAGTTGACAGATCACTACAACAACACCATGACAAACATCCTCGACTCTGCAGCCCGAAAGCAACTCAAAAGGATCCCTTGCAAACAATCCAAACCTTGGTTCAATGGTGCCCTTAATGAGGAAAGACGCAATTTAAGGCTCACTGAGAGACGGTGGAGAAATTCCCCCCCCCACCCCTAATCTCAATCAGTTAAGGAAGAATAGAAGCTCTTATAACAAACACACGTGCATTGCTAAATCAGATCATTTCAGAGTGCAGCTTGACAGCGCTAAAAACCGTCCCAAAAACTGTTTGATATCATCAAACAACAGGCTAATCCTACTCCTGCATTGAAAACCACAGGTCCCAGTGAAGAAGACTTCTCAGCGCACTTTTCGGAAAAGTCTAGGAGTATTGATTGGGACCTGCAACGTTCCACCGCTAATCTGCTGTCTATGAGCTCCCTGGGCGTGACAGTACCTGCAGCAGTGAGTGCTCCGCCTTACTCCACTGAGTACACACCCAAAAACAATGCTTTTTGGAACACCTTCATACTCCCTGATTTGGAGGAGATATCACATTCAATGGAATCTCTTAAACCATCCAACCATTTCAGTGATCAACTCCCCGCTATGCTGCTCAAAGACCTCAACCCGGCCATTCTGCCTCTCTTGTCCAAGATCATCCAACAATCTCTCTTTCAGAGGAGGATTCCGGACTACCTTAAAATGGGGTAAGTCACACCTATCCCCAGGAAGCCCAATGCGGACCGAACTGACCTCAATAACTACCGGCCGATCACCAGGATCATGTCTTTAGCGAAGTTGCTCGAGAATTGTGTTCACACTCAGCTATGCAACCATATCGAGAAATTTCAGCTGCTAGACCGACATCAGTCAGGCTTTAGACCAGGTCATAGCACAGAAACTGCCCTTACGTACATTGTGGATGACTCCTTGAGAGCTCTGGACCAAGACACACCTTGTCTTCTAATTCTTCTAGACTATCAAACATGATAACTTGATTAACCTACTGCAAAATAGGACAGGGCTATCTGGCCCTGTCTTAAACTGTTTCTTCTCATTCCTGCACAATTGAACACAGAGAGTCAAAGTCCACCAATCTTTGGCTGCAAGCACCCCGGTCACTATTAGGTTACCTCTGGGATCTGATCTATCGCCCACGCTCTTCAATCTCCTCATGGTCCTGCTAAATGCTATTTTGAATGGTTCAAACATTCAATACCATATGTACTCAGACGTTTCGCAACTGTATTTGAAGATCTCCTCTCCAGATGACATTAAAACTCTTAATGGAGTGCTCCAAAAAACTCAACAATGGCTAACACATAACCATCTGTTACTAAATGCACTCAAAACAGAATTTCTCCTGATTACACCCCGCAACCAAGAGACCCCAACACAAAACTGGATCAAAGATATCTCTGCACTCAGCTGCTCCCCGCACGTGGTGGACTCTGCTTGCTCTTTAGGTGTCACTCTGGACAAATTTCAAAATGTGCATGGACACATCGGGCCACTACTTAGAGTGCGAACCATTAGCTCAACGCTTTTGGGAAAATCAAATCTTTCCTACCTCCTGAGGACATCCATCAGCAGTCCAATCACTTGTTATCTCGCAAGTTGAATATGGCTTGGTAACCCTATCAGGGCTTCCTAAAGCAAGGTTAACGCCACTAAGAGCTACTCTGAACGCCTCTGCCAGACTAATCACAGTCTCCAGAAAGCATGATCATATTACACCTGACCATATATGACTTAACTGGCTTCCCATCGAAGCAAGGATCTGCCTCAAGATTGCTTGTCTGACACATAAAGCTATTCACTGCAATAGCCCCGTTTACCTGGCAAAAAAACGTGAGCTCTCTGGTTCCTGTCAAAACTTAAGAAGCTTAAATACCCTACTCCGGAAACCACCCAAATTCAACAAAAAAAGAACCTACAATCGCACCTTCTCAGGGCTGCCGCCAAGAATCTGTAATGCCCTTCCGACGGAAATCAGAACCAACCACTCAACTGTTTCCTTTAAGGAAAAAGTCAAATGGCTACTTTTGGAAGAACATCAACAGCAATAGCCTCTATGTTCTTGTGATAATCACTTTCCTCGAGTGCTTGACAATCTTTTTAACTATGTGTATTGAAATGTATGCCTGACAATCTTTCTCTTTAATATGGTTTAAATTTGTAATTGATTCGAAATTTACTGTATCATTCTTGGGGTGTACTGCTCTGCTTAAACTGCACAGCCTCTTCTAGTAGGGTCTTCACCTGGTCCTTCCTATGCTACCTTTGTTGTATTGTAATTTTACTGTCTCCCCATGGCAAAGCCAATTGTCCTATCTGTACAGCATACTGATACCCGTTCTGGGTCTTTTTTGTGCTGTATAAAACCTTTCAAATAAAATAAATATATAACTGCTTCCTGGCTTCAAAACAATGACTGAAATTAGTGCAGATTCTTTTGCAGGTGGCAAGTATGTTGCTGACTATGTCATCTGTTTCAGAAAGTCCTGCACAATCAGGTTGATGCAATGCGCCAAACACAGGGCCCTGAATTAGCCATGATCTGCCATGGCCTTAAATATATTACAAATGCAAAAACAGCAGTTGATGGACAGAATGCAGAACAATGTCATACATTCACCCCAGTACAGAGATCTGGGCCTAAATCCATTGTTTTATTGCTCACCACACTACCCCAGTTCAGACATGGCCATATGAAAATCAGCCTTGACCCTGTGCCTCATGGTAACAGTCCAGCCCGAACTGCCAAGCCATGTCTTCCCTGGACCGTAATCAAGCATCCTAGGGCCGGTTTCTGGCTATCAGCCGTCTTCAGCCAGGATAACTTGACTCCAGTGGCGTGGAGAGCATGGGATTCACGTCTGAACATACCTGTCCCACTCGGGGTGACAAATGCAAAAACAACAGTTGATGGACAGAATGCAGAACAATGTCATACATTCACCCCAGTACAGATATCTGGGCCTAAATCCATTGTTCTATTGCTCACCACACCACCCCAGTTTAGACATGGCCATATGAAAATCAGCCTTGACCATGTACCTCATGGGAACAGTCCAGACCGAACTGCCAAGCCATGTCTTCCCTGGACTGCAATCAAGCATCCTAGGACCGGTTTCTGGCTATCAGCCGTCTTCAGCCAGGATAGCTTTACTCCAGAGGCGTGGAGAGCACGGGACTCACGTCTGAGCATACCCGTCCCACTCGGGGTGACAAATACAAAAACAACAGTTGATGGACAGAATGCAGACCAATGTCATACATTCACCCCAGTACAGAGATTTGGGCCTAAATCCATCGCTTTTTTGCTCACCACACCACCCCAGTTCAGACATGGCCATATGCAAATAAGTCTTGACCCTGTGCCTCATGGGAACAGTCCAGCCCGAACTGCCAAGCCATGTCTTCCCTGGACCAGAATCAAGCATCCTAGGACCGGTTTCTGGATTTCAGCCGTTTTCATGAAAAACAGTGTGGGTGAGGCGCACACCTATTTACCGCTATTATTTAAACCAATGAACTTTCATGCGTTATAATCAATTGTTTTCTCTGTCGGTGTGCTGGCATCTCGGCGCTCTGCCCATTTTGCGCTGGAGAGCATGGGATTCACGTCTGAACATACCTGTCCCACTCGGGGGGTGACAAATGCAAAAACAACAGTTGATGGACAGAATGCAGAACAATGTCATACATTCACCCCAGTACAGATATCTGGGCCTAAATCCATTGTTTTATTGCTCACCACACCACCCCAGTTCAGACATGGCCATATGAAAATCAGCCTTGACCCTGTACCTCATGGGAACAGTCCAGACCGAACTGCCAAGCCATGTCTTCCCTGGACTGGAATCAAGCATCCTAGGACCGGTTTCTGGCTATCAGCCGTTTTCAGCCAGGATAGCTTGACTCCAGTGGCGTGGAGAGCTCGGGACTCACGTCTGAGCATACCCGTCCCACTCCACGTGACAAATGCAAAAACAACAGTTGAAGGACAGAATTCAGAACAATGTCATACATTCACCCCAGTACAGAGATCTGGGCCTAAATCCATCGTTTTTTGCTCACCACACCACCCCAGTTCAGACATGGCCATATACAAATCAGCCTTGACCCTGTGCCTCATGGGAACAGTCAAGCCCGAACTGCCAAACCATGTCTTCCCTGGACCGGAATCAAGCATCCTAGGACTGGTTTTCAGGCTATCAGCCGTCTTCAGCCAGGATAGCTTGACTCCAGTGGCGTGGAGAGCACGGAACTCACGTCTGAGTATACCCGTCCCACTCGGGGTGACAAATGCAAAACCAACAGTTGATGGACAGAATGCAGAACAATGTCATACAATTGCATATGGCTGGGTTCAAACTGGAATGGCATGGTGAGCAAAAAAACTATGGATTTAGGCCCAGATGTTGTACTGGGGTGAATGTATGACATTGTTCTGCATTCTGTCCATCACCTGTTGTTTTTATATTTGTCACCCCCAGTGGGACGGGTATGCTCAGACGTGAGTCCCCTGCTCTCCATGCCACTGGAATCAAGCTATCCTGGCTGAAGAGTGCTGAAAGCCCGAAACCAGTCCTAGGATGCTTGTTTCCAGTCCAGGGAGGACCTGGCTTGGCAGTTCGGGCTGGACTGTTCCCATGGAGCACAGGGTCAAGACTGATTTGCCTATGGCTGGGTTCAAAATGAAATGGCAGGGTGAGCAAAAAAACGATGGATTTAGGCCCAGATCTCTGTACTGGAGTGAATGTATGACATTGTTCTGCATTCTGTCCATCACCTGTTGTTTTTGCATTTGTCACCCCGAGTGGGACGGGTATGCTCAGACGTGAGTCCCCTGCTCTCCATGTCACTCGAATCAAGCTATCCTGGCTGAAAAGGCTGAAAGCCGGAATCCGGTCCTAGGATGTTTGTTTCCAGTCAAGGGAGTGTGAGAAGTTAGCCTGGCATATGATGTCCACTAGTTCTAGTGGGCACCTTGCACCAGTCTAATCGGCCCTTATTGATGATGGTTGTAAAGTCAACCTTATAGAAAGCTATCCTAGTGGTAGCATGAACCAGCAGTCTTCAGGCTAAGACTTCAGTAGGCGAGTTAAGCAAGTTGATTTACCAATTATAATCCCTTGAGCACCAAATAAAAGGACACCACTCTTGGTATATATCAAATATACATGTATTTAATCTAAACACAACCCCTCTGCACTATTTATGAGGTCAGAGGTAAAAATACAATACAAGTCACACAGTTAAAATACAATAAGTTGCACAGTATATGTTATGCCCTAGGGGTCTCACAAACCAGATACTAAGAAAGTGGTATAAGTACCATGAGAGAATTAGAAATCAGGCCTGGGCCTGTGGAACCGCTGGGGCTACACTAATCAACCAAAGGTTAGGAAGTAGGAGGCCCACGGGAGACGTGTGCAGTGTCTAAACACAGCCGCGGGTTACCTTTGACTTTCTATGGAGATCTTAAAAGTTACAAATATACAATTTAAGGACACTTCCAGATGGACTAGGATGAAACCCTTTTAAACTAGGACACTTCGAGAGTCAAGACCCACGGGAGCATCGAAGTACTCGTGTTACCTCACCCAGGGAAGCCGGGTGCATAGGTGTCTTTTCGTGTCGGGTTTCGTCGTCGTTTTCTATGGAGAGCTCCAAAGAAGTGCTGCAGGCGATCAGAGGAAAAGTGTCCGGGTGGATCCAAGGGTGGATCGAAG
This sequence comes from Lissotriton vulgaris, assembly GCF_964263255.1. NCBI lineage: Eukaryota > Metazoa > Chordata > Amphibia > Caudata > Salamandridae > Lissotriton > Lissotriton vulgaris. Next base: position 497,481,842 of record NC_141691.1, read on the forward strand.
ATCTGAAGAACCTGAATGCAGAAGGGACAGAGTCTAGGTCACTAGCCAGTGACCAGGAAGGAACCAGGCGATGTCGGGTGATTTCAGGTGAAGTAGTCAAACTTTTCTCTTCAGCCATGAGGTCCAGGAAGCATCAACCATGACCAGGCACTGGATTCAATTTGTCCTACAATGGATCTAGATGACTGCGGTGTCGGTATCCGGATTGGACACAACAAGCCTTGGCAACAGCAACCCACGCAGGATGTCAAGATTGGCTCTGTTGCGGACCAGCAAGGTTTGTGGCACTTCTCTTTTTCAGGGAAGCTGCAGCAAGCCTGGAGCAACCAGAATAGCAAGTTAAGTTTAAAGAAAAGGTCTTTGGGGGCTCAGTAGCCAACAGGCAAGGAACCAAGAAGACACGTCAAGCTTAAATGCAAAGGTGGGGCCCACGGTACACTCGCGAAGCGTGGGGGCCTGGGCTTTGGTGCAAATAGTGCTCAGGGCAAGATCTTCTCCTATTCCAATGCACAACTTACTGAGGCTTCAGGAAAGGAGTGCAGGTAGAAAAATGCAGGATGTCCAGGCTGTCTGGTCCCACGTCTCTTGTGTCCGCCACGGGTCTCAGTTTTGCTGTGGATGTGGGTCAGAGTCAGAGAAGTCTGGAAGTCCAGTTCCTGTGTCACAGATTCTTCGGAATCTGGCGGGAGCCTCGAAAATGCAGACCAGCAAAGATGCTGTTGGTGCCTGTTTGAACAGGGTGGTCACTCCTTGACCACAAGGGAGATATCTTACGTCTTCCAGTCAGAATGAAACGTCAAAGGTCCAAGATATATCTTTCAAAGATTCATCCAGGGTAATCTAAAGTCCTAGGGACACAGCTCCTATACGTATACTAAGGATGGGGGCTGGACTACCTGGCTAGGTCCCTCCTATGGGTGGACCGGAGGAGGGGGTGGTTACACCCCTTTCCCTTTGTCCAGTTTCGCTCCAGAGCTGGGGCTGTGTGCCCCAGCAACCGGTTTGAACTGGGCTATGCATGGAGCACCTTGTGTGGCCCAGGCAGTGTCTAGAAGCATTCACTGAATGCAGCCCTCCCTGCCCCAATACACAAAACCCCTGTCTGGGGAGGTGCCAGCACCTCCCTGGACAGGAAACCTATTGTCCAGGCCTCCCCTGCTGGAGTTACGTCCAGCAACAGGAGGTCAGACTCGTGTCTGTGGCGGCAGCATCCATTTTGTGATGCTGAGGCTCTGTTTAACTTTAACCGGGCAAACCAGTAACTACATGTCTTCTCCCTCTAGAAGAGTGGAATGCTACCCCCGCCACCAGGACTGGCGGGGGAATAGTATTCAAAAGTGTTTGACACCTTACACAACATGTTTTGATAAAGCCAAATCAAAGTTAGCATTAACCGCGAGGATTATAATGCACTTAAGAGTATATGGTATGGCTATATCAAAGAACAGCTATAAGGAGTTGGTTCTGAAAGCTGCAGAGGGGCTCAGCTCATGCTAGGGCACCATCTCACATAAAACCAAGCACTCTGCCTCCAGGATTGTCGAGGCCTACCATAGGAGTGGCTTACAGGTGTATATGTGTCTAAATATAAAGGTAGATATAGGTATACTATATCTAAGGAAGGGGTGATTACACCACCTTCCCAGGCTGTGTGAACATATCTGTGGTGTCAGTTTGGAAGGCAAACCAGGGGTGACCCAGTAACCAATCTGGTATGTACCTAAAGTAAATGGTATAAATTTAGAGAGGGAACAGCTGGGCTGTGGGTCTGATTGGCAGGCCCACAGCCACACTAAAGTCGAAAAACCAGAGAATCACAGCAAAAAGTGGGGGTGACCATAGGAAGCAGACCCTACTCTCCTACAGGGAGGACCTGGCTTGGCAGTTCGGGCTGGACTGTTCCCATGGGGCACAGGGTCAAGACTGATTTGCATATGGCTGGGTTCAAACTGGAATGGCATGGTGAGCAAAAAAATGTTGCATTTAGGCCCAGATCTCTGTACTGGGGTGAATGTATGACATTGTTCTGCATTCTGTCCATCACCTGTTGTTTTTGCATTTGTCACCCTGAGTGGGACGGGTATGCTCAGACGTGAGTTCCGTGCTCTCCATGCCACTGGAATCAAGCTATCCTGGCTGAAGAGGGCTGAAAGCCTGAAACTGGCCTTAGGATGCTTGTTTCCAGTCCAGGGAGGACCTGGCTTGGCAGTTCGGGATTGGACTGTTCCCATGGGCCACAGGGTCAAGACTGATTTGCATATGGCTGAGTTCAAACTGGAATGGCATGGTGAGCAAAAAAACGATGGATTTAGGCCCAGATCTCTGTACTGGGGTGAATGTATGACATTGTTCTGCATTCTGTCCATCACCTTTTGTTTTTGCATTTGTCACCCCGAGTGGGACGGGTATGCTCAGACGTGAGTCCCATGCTCTCCATGCCACTGGAATCAAGCTATCCTGGCTGAAGAGGGCTGAAAGCCTGAAACTGGCCTTAGGATGCTTGTTTCCAGTCCAGGGAGGACCTGGCTTGGCAGTTCGGGCTGGACTGTTCCCAAGGGGCACAGGGTCAAGACTGGTTTGCATATGGCTGGGTTCAAACTGGAATGGCATGGTGAGCAACAAAACGATGGATTTGGGCCCAGATCTCTATTCTGGGGTAAATGTATGACATTGTTCTGCATTCTGTCCATCACCTGTTGTTTTTGCATTTGTCACCCCGAGTGGGACGGGCATGCTCAGACGTGAGTCCTGTGCTCTCCATTCCACTAGAATCAAGCTATCCTTGCTGAAGAGGGCTGAAAGCCCGATACCGGTCCTAGGATGCTTGTTTCCAGTCCAGGGAGGACCTGGCTTGGCAGTTCGGGCTGGACTGTTCCGATGGGGTACAGGGTCAAGACTGATTTGCATATGGCTGGGTTCAAGCTGGAATGGCATGGTGAGTAAAAAAACTATGGATTTAGGCCGAGATCTCTGTACTGGGGTGAATGTATGACATTGTTCTGCATTCTGTCCATCACCTGTTGTTTTTGCATTTGTCACCCCGAGTGGGACGGGTATGCTCAGACGTGAGTCCCATGCTCTCCATGCCACTGGAATCAAGGTATCCTGGCTGAAAAGGGCTGAAAAGGGCTGAAAGCCCGAAACTGGCCCTAGGATGCTTGTTTCCAGTCCAGGAAGGGCCTGGCTTGGCAGTTCGGACTGGACTGTTCCAATGGGGCACAGGGTCAAGACTGGTTTGCATATGGCTGGGTTCAAACTGGAATTGCATGGTGAGCAACAAAACGATGGATGTGGGCCCAGATCTCTATTCTGGGGTGAATGTATGACATTGTTCTGCATTCTGTCCATCACCTGTTGTTTTTGTATTTGTCACCCCGAGTGGGACGGGTATGCTCAGACGTGAGTCCTGTACTCTCCATGCCACTGGAATCAAGCTATGCTAGCTGAAGAGGGCTGAAAGCCAGAAACCTGTACTTGGATGCTTGTTTCCAGTCCAGGGAGGACCTGGCTTGGCAGTTCGGGCTGAACTGTATCCATGGGGCACCGGGTCAAGACTGATTTGCATATGGCTGGGTTCAAACTGAAATGGCACGCTGAGCAAAGAGCAAAAAACAATGGATTTAGGCCCAGATCTCTGCACTGGGGTGAATGTATGACATTGTTCTGCATTCTGTCCATCACCTGTTGTTTTTGCAATAAATATATTACAGCCATTGTCCATGGGAACACATCCAAATCTGAGATCTCTTTGTCCCAGCCAGTCAAACACCTTGCTGTGAAAGTCTTCCAAGATTTTTGCAGCTTTTTGGGATTTCTCCAAGGTGAACATGGATACTGTTGCATGCCTCCGAACACCCTTAAACATTTCTTGGGCGTTAAGACCTGTAGATAGCTGTTGTCTAACCTCGACAAAAGAGATCTACTGTGAAGTGATATGCATGTAATCAGTGATCTAACAACTGGTCCATATGTTTGTCATAAGGTGGTTTGGGTGAACAGCACTCCGCTGCAAAGCTTGTCCAACCAATTGCAGCACATTGTGAGAGATTTGGTTGCTGGTTGACTGGGGTGTGAGCCCATATCAAGCAACAACCACAATCCTTGTAAGGGTAACACCAAGCAACCCCCAAATTAACCTGTTCTCAATCCCCTGGTAGCTTGGCACAAGCAGTCTGGCTTAACTTAGAGGCAATGTGTAATGTATTTGTGCAATGCTTCATACAGTAAAATATCGGAAAAACCACTCAAAAAGATCCCTCACCAGGTCAGACAAATGGAGCTTCATTTAATAAATGGGGCAAGATAAAAACAACAAATATCCAATCAGTTGAACTGGAATTATGAATTTTTAAATAATAAAATGTAAAGTAACGCCTGACTGCAAAAAGCACCAGCTATGGATATATGGTCATGCTGGACCTGGTCAAAGTCAAAAGTTCTGGTTGACGGAGATGGAGAGCAGGTCGAATACAGTCCTAGATTATTCCCGCTGCAGGTTTATCTACTCTAGTTTTGTGCCAAGACTCCAGTTCGCATTGGAGAGGGCCAGGGAGCACGGAGCAAAGAGAGGATCACATCAGTTGTTAGTGTGGCAAGAAGAGCAGGTCAGGTATCACAGATGGACAGGCAAGAGCTCTGCTTTGGCGGTCTTCCGTGGGCTTTCGATGCTACTGTGTGAAGAGACGGGCTGGCGGTGACTCGTGCTGATATTCACTGTGAGCAACGTGGTCTCATTGAGAATAGGCCCATTCACATTCATGAAGAGCCCAAAAGCTTGATTTAAGAGCCTGTGAGCCACACCAGGGGACCAGGACCTGAGAGGCACCATCTGGGGGTCAGGAACCCGCTGCAGAGAGGCCAAGGAGCTGGTTGTGAAGCCTTTTATGTCCCTGAGGCTCAGATCAGGAAGCCAGCAAACTAGCCATTTGAGACACTCTGGGGTCCTGGGCTCAAAATGAATCTGCAGGTTTAGTTCTTCTTCCACAGGCAAGAGGGCAGCAGGCAGAAGGCCAGCACTGAAGGGCAGCATGTCCTGTAGTGCAGCAGTCCAGCAGACTAGCAGTCCTTTTAGCAGCACAGCAGTCCTTTTTCATTGCAGAGTATTCACAGGTCCAGAAGCATACTGGTTGGTGTCTGAGGTTCAGTGTTTATACAGAGCTGTGGCTATGAAGTGGGGGAGAAGTTTCAATAGGTTTCCCTTTGAAGTCCCCACGCACCCTGCCTTCCCTGCCCTGGCTCCAAACTAACTACAGGGGGTATGGAGCCCTTTGTGGGCAGGCAGGGCACAGCCTAGTCATGTGTTCGTGGGGCTGTGCCCAGTTCCTCCCTCCCCTCCTGCCAGTGATGGCGAATACAGGCACACCTAAGCTCCCTACTATGTGTGGCTGTCTAGGAGAAATACACAAAGCTCAACTGTTAGGTACACCCAGGCATGTGACCAGAAACAGGATACAGATACAAAATGGCTACTTTATAAAAGGATTCAGAAAAAGAGGGTGGTGATGGACAGAGTGTCTGAATTAAACAGAACGCTCCTACCCAGTCAACAGATCAGGGCTTGATCCATCACCGTTTTTTAGCTCACTGCACCATCCCAGCTCAGAACGTGGCTACATGCAAATTAGTCTGTCCCTGGCCCAGTGCATCATGGGAACAGGGCAGACCAAACTACCAAGCCAATTCTTTTACTGGAAAGGAAACAAGCTTCCGGGGACCGGTTTCTGGCATTACAGCCGTCTGCGGCCCGGCTTGCTTGAATCCTGATGGTGCAGTGAGCAAGGGACTCACATCTGAGTATACCCTTTCACGCTTAGGGTGGACAAAACGATTCAGAAACAGGGGGTGGTGATGGACAGAGTGTCTGAATTAAACAGAACGCTCCTACCCAGTCAACAGATCAGGCTTGATCCATCACCGTTTTTTAGCTCACTGCACCATCCCAGCTCAGAACCTGGCTACATGCAAATTAGTCTGTCCCTGGCACAGTGCATCATGGGAACAGGGCAGACCAAACTACCAAGCCAATTCTTTTACTGGAAAGGAAACAAGCTTCTGGGGACCGGTTTCTGGCATTACAGCCGTCTTCGGCCCGGCTTGCTTGAATCCTGATGGTGCAGTGAGCAAGGGACTCACATCTGAGTATACCCTTCCACGCTTAGGGTGGACAAAACGATTCAGAAAAAGGGGGTAGTGATGGACAGAGTGTCTGAATTAAACAGAACGCTCCTACCCAGTCAACAGATCAGGGCTTGATCCATCACCGTTTTTTAGCTCACTGCACCATCCCAGCTCAGAACCTGGCTACATGCAAATTAGTCTGTCCCTTGCCCAGTGCATCATGGGAACCGGGCAGACCAAACTACCAAGCCAATTCTTTTACTGGAAAGGAAACAAGCTTCAGGGGACCGGTTTCTGGCATTACAGCCGTCTTCGGCCCGGCTTGCTTGAATCCTGATGGTACAGTGAGCAAGGGACTCACATCTGAGTATACCCTTCCACGCTTAGGGTGGACAAAACGATTCAGAAAAAGGGGGTGGTGATGGACAGAGTGTCTGAATTAAACAGAACGTTCCTACCCAGTCAACAGATCAGGGCTTGATCCATCACCGTTTTTTAACTCACTGCACCATCCCAGCTCAGAACCTGGCTACATGCAAATTAGTCTGTCCCTGGCCCAGTGCATCATGGGAACAGGGCAGACCAAACTACCAAGCCAATTATTTTACTGGAAAGGAACAAGCTTCCGGGGACCGGTTTCTGGCATTACAGCCGTCTTCGGCCCGGCTTGCTTGAATCCTTATGGTGCAGTGAGCAAGGGACTCATGTCTGAGCATACCCTTCCACGCTTATGGTGGACAAAACGATTCAGAAAAGGGGGTGGTGATGGACAGAGTATCTGAATTAAGCAGAACACTCATACCCAGTCAACAGATCAGGGCTTGATCCATCACCGTTTTTTAGCTCACTGCACCATCCCAGCTCAGAACCTGGCTACATGCAAATTAGTCTGTCCCTGGCCCAGTGCATCATGGGAACAGAGAAGACCAAACTACCAAGCCAATTCTTTTACTGGAAACGAAACAAGCTTCCGGGGACCGGTTTCTGGAATTACAGCCGTCTTCGGCCCGGCTTGCTTGAATCCTGATGTTGCAGTGAGAAAGGGACTCATGTCTGAGCATACCCTTCCACGCTTATGGTGGAAAAAATGATTCAGAAAAGGGGGTGGTGATGGACAGAGTATCTGAATTAGGCAGAACACTCATACCAAGTCAACAGATCAGGGCTTGATCCGTCACCGTTTTTTAACTCACTGCACCATCCCAGCTCAGAACCTGGCTACATGCAAATTAGTCTGTCCCTGGCCCAGTGCATCATGGGAACAGGGCAGACCAAACTACCAAGCCAATTCTTTTACTGGTAAGGAAACAAGCTTCCGGGGACCGGTTTCTGGCATTACAGCCGTCTTCAGCCCGGCTTGCTTGAATCCTGATGGTGCAGTGAGCAAGGGACTCACATCTGAGTATACCCTTCCACGCTTAGGGTGGACAAAACGATTCAGAAAAAGGGGGTAGTGATGGACAGAGTGTCTGAATTAAACAGAACGCTCCTACCCAGTCAACAGATCAGGGCTTGATCCATCACCGTTTTTTAGCTCACTGCACCATCCCAGCTCAGAACCTGGCTACATGCAAATTAGTCTGTCCCTTGCCCAGTGCATCATGGGAACCGGGCAGACCAAACTACCAAGCCAATTCTTTTACTGGAAAGGAAACAAGCTTCAGGGGACCGGTTTCTGGCATTACAGCCGTCTTCGGCCCGGCTTGCTTGAATCCTGATGGTACAGTGAGCAAGGGACTCACATCTGAGTATACCCTTCCACGCTTAGGGTGGACAAAACAATTCAGAAAAAGGGGGTGGTGATGGACAGAGTGTCTGAATTAAACAGAACGTTCCTACCCAGTCAACAGATCAGGGCTTGATCCATCACCGTTTTTTAACTCACTGCACCATCCCAGCTCAGAACCTGGCTACATGCAAATTAGTCTGTCCCTGGCCCAGTGCATCATGGGAACAGGGCAGACCAAACTACCAAGCCAATTATTTTACTGGAAAGGAACAAGCTTCCGGGGACCGGTTTCTGGCATTACAGCCGTCTTCGGCCCGGCTTGCTTGAATCCTTATGGTGCAGTGAGCAAGGGACTCATGTCTGAGCATACCCTTCCACGCTTATGGTGGACAAAACGATTCAGAAAAGGGGGTGGTGATGGACAGAGTATCTGAATTAAGCAGAACACTCATACCCAGTCAACAGATCAGGGCTTGATCCATCACCGTTTTTTAGCTCACTGCACCATCCCAGCTCAGAACCTGGCTACATGCAAATTAGTCTGTCCCTGGCCCAGTGCATCATGGGAACAGGGAAGACCAAACTACCAAGCCAATTCTTTTACTGGAAACGAAACAAGCTTCCGGGGACCGGTTTCTGGAATTACAGCCGTCTTCGGCCCGGCTTGCTTGAATCCTGATGTTGCAGTGAGAAAGGGACTCATGTCTGAGCATACCCTTCCACGCTTATGGTGGAAAAAATGATTCAGAAAAGGGGGTGGTGATGGACAGAGTATCTGAATTAGGCAGAACACTCATACCAAGTCAACAGATCAGGGCTTGATCCGTCACCGTTTTTTAACTCACTGCACCATCCCAGCTCAGAACCTGGCTACATGCAAATTAGTCTGTCCCTGGCCCAGTGCATCATGGGAACAGGGCAGACCAAACTACCAAGCCAATTCTTTTACTGGTAAGGAAACAAGCTTCCGGGGACCGGTTTCTGGCATTACAGCCGTCTTCAGCCCGGCTTGCTTGAATCCTGATGGTGCAGTGAGCAAGGGACTCACATCTGAGTATACCCTTCCACGCTTAGGGTGGACAAAACGATTCAGAAAAAGGGGGTAGTGATGGACAGAGTGTCTGAATTAAACAGAACGCTCCTACCCAGTCAACAGATCAGGGCTTGATCCATCACCGTTTTTTAGCTCACTGCACCATCCCAGCTCAGAACCTGGCTACATGCAAATTAGTCTGTCCCTTGCCCAGTGCATCATGGGAACCGGGCAGACCAAACTACCAAGCCAATTCTTTTACTGGAAAGGAAACAAGCTTCAGGGGACCGGTTTCTGGCATTACAGCCGTCTTCGGCCCGGCTTGCTTGAATCCTGATGGTACAGTGAGCAAGGGACTCACATCTGAGTATACCCTTCCACGCTTAGGGTGGACAAAACAATTCAGAAAAAGGGGGTGGTGATGGACAGAGTGTCTGAATTAAACAGAACGTTCCTACCCAGTCAACAGATCAGGGCTTGATCCATCACCGTTTTTTAACTCACTGCACCATCCCAGCTCAGAACCTGGCTACATGCAAATTAGTCTGTCCCTGGCCCAGTGCATCATGGGAACAGGGCAGACCAAACTACCAAGCCAATTATTTTACTGGAAAGGAACAAGCTTCCGGGGACCGGTTTCTGGCATTACAGCCGTCTTCGGCCCGGCTTGCTTGAATCCTTATGGTGCAGTGAGCAAGGGACTCATGTCTGAGCATACCCTTCCACGCTTATGGTGGACAAAACGATTCAGAAAAGGGGGTGGTGATGGACAGAGTATCTGAATTAAGCAGAACACTCATACCCAGTCAACAGATCAGGGCTTGATCCATCACCGTTTTTTAGCTCACTGCACCATCCCAGCTCAGAACCTGGCTACATGCAAATTAGTCTGTCCCTGGCCCAGTGCATCATGGGAACAGGGAAGACCAAACTACCAAGCCAATTCTTTTACTGGAAACGAAACAAGCTTCCGGGGACCGGTTTCTGGAATTACAGCCGTCTTCGGCCCGGCTTGCTTGAATCCTGATGTTGCAGTGAGAAAGGGACTCATGTCTGAGCATACCCTTCCACGCTTATGGTGGAAAAAATGATTCAGAAAAGGGGGTGGTGATGGACAGAGTATCTGAATTAGGCAGAACACTCATACCAAGTCAACAGATCAGGGCTTGATCCGTCACCGTTTTTTAACTCACTGCACCATCCCAGCTCAGAACCTGGCTACATGCAAATTAGTCTGTCCCTGGCCCAGTGCATCATGGGAACAGGGCAGACCAAACTACCAAGCCAATTCTTTTACTGGTAAGGAAACAAGCTTCCGGGGACCGGTTTCTGGCATTACAGCCGTCTTCAGCCCGGCTTGCTTGAATCCTGATAGTGCAGTGAGCAAGGGACTCATGTCTGAGCATACCCTTCCACGCTTATGGTGGAAAAAACGATTCAGAAAAGGGGGTGGTGATGGACAGAGTATCTGAATTAAGCAGAACACTCATACCCAGTCAACAGATCAGGGCTTGATCCATCACCATTTTTTAGCTCACTGCACCCTCCCAGCTCAGAACCTGGCTACATGCAAATTAGTCTGTCCCTGCCCCAGTGCATCATGGGAACAGGGCAGACCAAACTACCAAGCCAATTCTTTTACTGGAAAGGAAACAAGCTTCCGGGGACCGGTTTCTGGCATTACAGCCGTCTTCGGCCCGGCTTGCTAGAATCCGGATGGTGCAGTGAGCAAGGGACTCATGTCTGAGCATACCCTTCCACGCTTATTGTGGACAAAACGATTCAGAAAAGGGGGTGGTGATGGACAGAGTATCTGAATTAGGCAGAACACTCATACCCAGTCAACAGATCAGGGCTTGATCCGTCACCGTTTTTTAGCTCATTGCACCATCCCAGCTCAGAACCTGGCTACATGCAAATTAGTCTGTCCCTGGACCAGTGCATCATGGGAACAGGGCAGACCAAACTACCAAGCCAATTCTTTTACTGGAAAGGAAACAAGCTTCCGGGGACCGGTTTCTGGCATTACAGCCGTCTTCGGCCCGGCTTGCTTGAATCCTGATGGTGCAGTCAGCAAGGGACTCATGTCTGAGCATACCCTTCCACGCTTATGGTGGACAAAACGATTCAGAAAAGGGGGTGGTGATGGACAGAGTATCTGAATTAAGCAGAACACTCATACCCAGTCAACAGATCAGGGCTTGATCCATCACCGTGTTTTAGCTCACTGCACCATCCAAGCTAATACAGGAAAAAAATGTTTTATAAAATTGTGCTTGTAGCTTTATCGACATTAACGAGTTTTGGGCTAAATCATAAGCCATGCGGGGGATTGTAACATGGACTCCCAGCAGAGCCTGCCAAGCAGTGCATTGTTTATCCATATCATCTGGGGAGGCTAGATTCAATATTTCATAAATTTCCCCAATCCTGGGGGTAATTTCTTTACATAAATTATCAATCAATTGATTATTCTGAAAATTCTCCCGCCCGCCAGTTTTCTTTAATAAGAAATCCCTGACCTGCAGAAACTTAAAGAAGTCCCTATGGCTAATATTATATTCCTCATGTAGGTCTTCAAACATCTTGAGACAGCCTTGTTTATAAAAACAGCCCAGCTGCACCACCCCTACCGAGGCCCATCTGTTCATACAGCTATCGTGAAATATAGGGGGTAGATCGTTATTGCTGTTCACTGGCGTATAAAATGAAAATCGCCCCAACCCCAAAATCTTACGGACATTACACCATACTTTATAAACACCTACAATAGTTTTAAACTTGACTTTCTTGAAGTAGCTATCGTTGGTATGTCGCCAAAAACAACCAGCGCAATCTTCTCCTAGTATAAGTTCTTGAGGTGACGGGATCTCTAGGTTAATACCATCAAGTGAAATCAGTTTAACGCAATATTTCAGGACGGTGGCCCAATAATACAGCTTAAAGTTAGGTAGAGATAACCCTCCTCTTTCCTTTGGTAATACCAGCCGTTTAAGGGCCCTTCGGGGTTTCTTATATCCCCAAATAAAGCTTGAAAGCATAGATTCAATAATCCTAAAGATTTTGGGGGAGAACTCAAGGCAAATGGTCCTGAAGAAGTATAAAAAACGGGGCAAAAAAAGCATCTTAATCAGATTACAGCGGCCCCCTATGGTCAAATGTAGGTTATCCAGTCGGGCCAACTCTTTCTTAGTCCGAGAGATCAACGGGTTTAGGTTGATATCCACAATATTTTGAATTTTTGCACTTATTGTAACACCTAGGTAAACGGCCTCCTCCGTCACTCTTGCATCTACCATCACAATCTTATTATTGAGTACAATCTGGGTTTTGTTGGAGTTCAATTTATATCCAGATACTAATCCGTACAGGTGTGCCTCTTCTTCAATCACTGGCATGGCTAAATTAGGATCACTAGTGACAAGCGCAATATCATCGGCGTATGCCAAAATTTTTGTGTTATAATTACGTATTTGAATCGGTGGTATAGATACACAATTGTCTAACCACCGAATAAAAGGATCAATATAGATCGCGAACAACAGAGGTGAGCATGGGCAACCCTGTCTGGTTGGAAGAATTTTTCTATTGTTAGTTGCACCTCACATAAGTTTTAACTAATACCCTGGGCCGCCTTGAATAAAACAATAGGTAAGGTTTCCCAGAGGTATTTTTTAGCTCACCTCCACTCACATCACACTGTTGCACGACACCCGCTCCGCTGTAGTCAGGCGTCGAAGCACAACCAGGCGGCACTCGGCTGCCTGGTTGGGACTCCGATGATGAAGCATGACACCAACCAGGTTGGTGTGTGAGGGGTCTTTTAACAACACCCATTGGGTTCAACTCCCAGGCCACTATTATAAGTGACTGAGAATATCAGAATATATACATACACATAGTGGGCATGTGTGAGAAGTTGGCCTGGTATATAATGCTCACTAATTCTAGTGATCACTTTGTACCATGCCAAGCAACCCTTATGATGATGGTTGTAATTCAACCTTGTAGACCAGTTATCCTAGTGGTAACGTGGACAAAGCAGTCTTAGGCTAAACTCTGAAAGGCATGTGAAGCCAGCTGTTATACCATACACAACCCCCTTGAATACCAAATGAAAGGGACACCACACAGATATATATTGAAAATATATATTGATTTATTAACTATTAAAATCCCCTGGACTCTTTATGAGCACAGAAGCACAAGCGTTAAATCACAAGACAGTTTAAAATACACAAAAGTTGCACAATATGGATGAGCCCTAGGGGCCACCTAAACCATATACTAAATAAGTGGTATAAGAGATACCTAAAGGAAAGTGAAGAGGCCTAGGGCCTTGGGAATCGCTGGAGCTATTCGAGACTGGAGTTAACTAAGTCGGGAAAGGCCCACGGGACTCGGGTGCAGTGTTCAAAGTGCACGCACTTCTCAGTACAAAGTCTATGGTGCGTAAAAAGCACAAAGTTAGAAAGTTAGGAACCTTCCGAGTGACCTACGGAGCTGAAACTTAAAACACAGGCCCTTGGGATGTGTACCAGTGCAGGAGCACCGGCGGAGCTGAGTTACCTCACCCACAGGAAGCGGGTGCACAGGGTCGAAGATGTGTCGGGTTTCGTCACGCTGGTCGATGGTGCTTGGAGCTGAAGATGCTGCAGGCGGCTCGATGAGAAGAGTTCCGGTGGATCCAAGGGTGGATCGGAAGAGTTGAAGACCTGAAAGCAGAGGGGACAGTGTTCAAAGTCACTAGCCAGTGACTGCCCTGGAACCAGAGTGGAACCAGGCGATGTCGGGTGCAAACAGGCGTTGTCGGGTAGATTCTTTCTGCAGCCACGTGGATACCCGGGGTCGAGGACGTCCAGGAGTCGGTCACGAGCTGTCCCACGTAGGCTTCTCGCTGTTGGCGGTGTCGGCGACCTGATCGGAGCAAACAGGCCTTGGCAAATGCAAGCCCCGCAGAAGTTGAAAGATGCTGTTCACTCGGACCAGCAAGGTCAGAGCGGGTGCTCCTTTTCACAGGAGCTTGGGTAGGTCTGGAGCAACCAGACCTGCTGTTTAAATCTTCGGGTTCGTCGCCAAGATGGCCGCTGGCCGCGTGGCTAGTGGCCGGGATGGCGCGTCGAGTGGCACAATGCAAAAGGGCCCCACGCAGATCGTGGAGATGCTGGAGGGCTGATCTTCGGTGCAAGGGCTGCTCGGTGGTGGGGGTTCTCAATCCCCAAAGCACAACGTCGAGGATGCCTCAGAAGCTGCGCAGTCAGCTTTTCGAGTGTCTTCCAAGAGGTCCGGTCCCACGTCGCTCAGTGCCTCCACGGGTCCCTTCTTCGCAGGGACTGTGGATCGGGCTCTGAGAAGTCTGGGAGTCTGGTTCTTGTCGGGCTCTGGGCTCGGTCTCCGGCGGGAGGCGGCGGCAAAGCAGACGTCGAGTTGCTGGTTGGTACCTGTGTTCACAGGGTGGTCACTCCTTGGCCACAAGGGAGATTCTTCTTCAGTCTTCTGTGCAGCAGAATGTCGAAGTCCAGTCTTCTTCTTAGTTTTAAGTTGATTTCGGGATGATCTGCTGTGCAATGGCACTGCTCCCCCTCTTATTCCCAAACTGGGGGTGGATCACCTACTAGGTCCCTCCTCTGGGTGGAACCAGGAAGGGGGGCGGTTACACCCCCTTTCCTTTGTCCAGCTCCGCGCCAGGACTGGGGCTGGAAGGCCCCAGAACCGGTTTGGACTGGCCTATGCACGGGGACACCTTGTGTGCCCCGGGCATGTCTGATTCTTTTCAGCCCTGTCCTACCTAATACACAAAATCCTGTCTGGGGTGGTGCTCGCACCTCCCAAGGCAGGAAACCCTTTGTCCAGGCCACCATCTGCCGAGTTTCGGTCAGCAGCAGGAGGCCAGACTTGTGTCTGTGGTGGCAGCGTCCATTTTGTGAAGCTGAGGCTCTGTTTAACTTTAACCGGGGTTAAGGCTACGCACATGTCGTGTCCCTCTAGAAGGGTGGAATGCTATCCCCGTCGCCAGAATTGGCGAGGGGATAGTATTCCAATTCGTATGACACCTTACTCGACATGTTTTGATAAAGCCAAACCAAAGATAGCATTTAACCGCGAGGATTATAATGCACTTAAGAGTATATGGT